>NC_083233.1:10581421-10885921 GCF_032191835.1 Heteronotia binoei
ATCCCCTGCTCTCACCTGGGGATTGGCAACCCTAACCCACACACACACATTGGGCAACCAATGGTATGAGTAAACAATGAGTAAATTGCTCAGCCAGTGATACCTAAATATATATATATTTAAAGTCTTACAGTTTGTTTCTGTTTGAAGTTGGTGCAATTAACATTATTATGTGCATGCATGATTTCTTGGGTGCTGCTTTTTTGGGGGGGGGGGGGTCAGGGTTTGTTTTTTTTAATCTTCATTGCTGTGTAAGAATGACACAGTAGGAACAGGATTTGGAGCTGGCCTTTGCAAGAGCATTAGCCTGAAAAGAAGTGCTCCTCTGCCTAGTAGAGGAGGATTCAGTTACAACAACCAGAGCTGGGCTGGTTTCCCCAAAGATATTGAACACCACCTCGCAGGACTGGCAACTCTAGGGTGGGAAATTCCTGGAGATCTGGGGTTGGAGAAGGCCAGGACCTCAAAGGGGCATAATGCCATCGAGTCCACTCTCCAAAACAGCCATTTTATCCAATGGAACTGATCTCTTTTAGTCTGGAGATTGGTTGTAGTTCTTGGAGATCTGTAGGCCTCACCTGGAGGTTGGGAACCCACTGTATAGGATAAACTTGTGCTTGCGTTGCGTATGAGCCGAGTCCTAAATGGCTTTCCAGTCCCGTTTTTAAAGAGGTACATCAGCGTTCATTGCTTCAGCCACAAGTTGGACTTCATGATTGTTGATTTCAGGGAGGGGCTGTGGCTCAAGCAGAAGGTCCCTGCTTCAATCCCGGCATCTCCAGTTAAGAGGATCTGGTAATAGGTGGTGTGGAAGACCTCAGCCTGAGACGCTGGAGACCTGCTCCCTTTCTGAGTAGACAAGACTGACATTGAAGGACTGATGGTCTGATTCAGTATACGGAGTCTTCCTGTCCATTCATGCGATGTTTGTAAGAATACAGCTACTTTTAAAAACTTCTTTTGTCTTCTGTATATTCTGGGTCCTGCTCTTACGTTCATTTGTGACACATTGAATGGCAAAAAGGAACAGGAGGAGAAGGGATGATTGAGTTAAAGGAAATGGTGCAAAGCCTCTCCTTGGGTTTTGGGGTACGTCGTGTTCTCTGCTTCCTATCAACCCTTCCTGGAACTGGGCTGCTTCTGAATATCGTCAGCAATCGATCAAATTTGGGAAGCAGCCTGTGGTATTAAGCTAGAAGAATTTTGGGACTGTGTTCTGGGTGCATCTTTTGAGCAATGTGATTCTCATACTTAACATGCCGTCAGATTCCTTGCAGAAACGGAGACTTGAAAGTGGCTCAAGCATGCTTGCCTGGCAGTGCTTTGAGAAACCCCAAAAACCTGAGGGGTGGAGCAAATTAGTTGGGTTGCCAACCACCAGGTGGGGGCTGGTGATCTCCCAGAATTACGGCTGATCAGACTGCATAGCTTGCTTATTAATTTATTTAATACCTGTATTCCACTTCTTCCTGGAGAAAAAGCTTGCTTTGGAAGGTGGACTGTAGGGTATCCTACCCTCTCTAAACCCCCCCCCCTCCCGGGCTCCACCTGCAAATTCCAGGTATTTCCGAATCCAGAGATGGCAGCCCTGGATTGCTGGGAAGGTATTGCAGCGCCCGCCTCACGGCCTCACTGGATCTCTATATTTTCGTCTCTTCGGGGTATTTTACTTGTTCTGTTGATGGGACCACAGCAGCTTTGTTTATTCTTCCCACAAAATATATAGGCTCACGAGAACTTTAACTTAAACCCCAGATTTATTGTAACAAAAAGTCTTAAACTGGGGATATGGGAGATATTTACACAGGCTTATACTTTGTTCTGTTGTTTCAGGCTTTACATTCACTTTTCCTTTTGTTTTGCGTCTTTCACAGTTACACAGTTCACCTTTCACTCACTCTCCACCTCTAGCCAAGGTCTGGCCTCTTGGGATTGATGTGTCTAGTCTCACCCCTCGACTGGAGTCTCTCCTCTCAGCCCTTCTTGGTGTCTCAGACCCACATCCACTCCCTCAACCTCCTCACTAGATCTTTAGAGTAGTTTCCTGGTGTCTGTGACCGTTCAGGTCTTAACTGACTCACACACACACAGCCCTCTTGGCTGGTTTTGTCGAGCTTGCAGTCTCTGGAAGACTTCCCCGTCTCCGTCTCCAGCTTCTTCACAGGATCAGCTGCCCTCTCAGCCCTTCTGGCAGGCTCGAACTGACCCTCTCAGTCTCTGTCAGGCCCCAACACTGACAGACTTCTCTGACAGGCCTCCACTCTGTCAGACATCAACTGACTGCACTCCTGCCTTAGCAGTTTCTCCCCTCAACTACTTTTTTCCCTCCCTGAGAGCTCTGAGCCCTTTGCCCCCACCTGACTCAGCCCTGTGCGTCTTCAGCTTATGCTTAACCCATTGCTTTCCGTCACAGAAGGCAACTGCAGAAACAAATTCCATCCAAATGCTATATATAAAAAAGTTGCTGTGTTGTGTCCACAAACAATTTCAAGGGCCTGTGACTGAATCAAATGAAGCGGAGGGGAATGCACCAAAAACTGACCAGGGCTTGAAAGTGAAAGTGTGGCTTCCTGTAATTCATCTCATATGATTAGCAAATTGAAGGGCAGCTTACAGTCGCCATGTTTTGACTGAGGTGGGTGCTTCCGATCCCACGCCATTGTTTTCCCTACCCCCCCCCCCCCCACACACACACTTATTTTGACCTACTAAAGGAGAATCGTCATACAGAATGTGAAATAGGGTTGCCAAGTCCAATTGAAGAAATATCTGGGGACTTTGGGGGTGGAGCCAGGAGACATTTGGGTGGAGCCAGGAGAAAGGTTGTAACTGAATTCCAAAGGGAGTTCCGGCCATCACATTTCAAGGGACTACACACCTTTTATATGCCTCCCCTCCCTTGGAAATAATGAAGGGTAGGGGCGCCTTCTTTGGGGCTCATAGAACTGGTCCCCCTGGTCCAATCTGTTTGAAGCTTGGAGGGTCTGTTAAGGAAAGATGTTGGATGCTATGCTGCAAATTTGGTGCCTCTACCTAAAAAAACAGCCCCCCCCCCAGAGCCTCACATACCCGCAGATCAATTCTCCATTATTCCCTATGGGAATCGGTCTCCATAGAGAATGAGTGCCCAGCAGACATTTTGCTCCCTCCCCCCCTTGCTTTCTGATGACCCTGAAACGGGGGGAGGTTTGGGGATCCCAAACCAGGGGATCCCCTGCCCCCACCTGGGGATTGGCAACCCTAATGTGAAATCCCTCCCTCTCCATGGCTTCTGGGAGTCCCAAGGGAGACTGCAGGGTGGAGTTGCTGCGTCAGAATGTATTGAGGAGTCTGATACTCTCCCACTAGGCCTCACTCACAGTCATGGTTTCCTCTCACGCCGCAGAGGTTGAACTAGTCTGGCAAGCCTCCATCTGTTTCCGCTCTTGCAAATGGGCTCTGTGCTTAACTGATATGCACTTGACCTTTGCATAGAAATGTCACGGACTGTTCCTCTTGCATTTTATTGCCTTTCCTCTCTTTTGCCTTTTGTTTACATTTTTTCCTCTTTACCTATGAATGTATGCGATATACAGCTTCCATCTGAAGACCCTCAATGGGCCTAAAGTAGCGGGTTCTCTAGCAGATTACGAAATCTGTCAGTCCTCGAGGTGTCATGAGATTCAGAATTGCTTAGGGTTGACAGCCTCCAGGCGGGGCCTAGAAATCTCTTGGAATTATATCTGACCTCTAGACTGCAGAGATAAATTCCCCTGGATAAAATGATTGCTTTGGAGAGGGGGACTCGATGGCAGGGGTGGCTAAATTGTGGCTCAAGAGCCACATGTGGCTATTTCACACACAGTGTGTGGCTCCTGAAGCCCCCACTGCCCTGTTGGCCAGCTTGGAGAAGGCATTTAAAGTTAAGTTGCTTTCTTTCCAAGTCTCCCTCCTTTCTCTCTTCCCCATCTATTTGCTTTCCTTCCTTCCTTCCTTCCTTCCTTCCTTCCTTCCTTCCTTCCTTCCTTCCTTCCTTCCTTCCTTCCTTCCTTCCTTCCTTCCTCTAACAGTATCCCACAGGCGATGACCAGTGCGAGTCATTTGGGCCAGCTGCCTTTCCGCAAAGCTTGTGTGTCATTCCTGAGCTTTTCATGTAACAACTGTTAATAGACTTCCAAGGAACCAGAGTTTCCCCAGAGCGCACTTGGAAGGCGGCTTCTCCAGAGCCATGGTCTTCAAACTTGGGTTCCAGAGCACTCTGCATTTCCTTAAATGTTTCTCTGGCAGCCCTTGCTGAGATTGTTGACATTGACAGTCAAGCTTTTCTGAAAGGCAGTCATCTATTTGCTTTCCTTCCTTCCTTCCTTCCTTCCTTCCTTCCTTCCTTCCTTCCTTCCTTCCTTCCTTCCTTCCTTCCTTCCTTCCTTCCTTCCTCCCTCCCTCCCTCCCTCCCTCCCTTCCTTCCTCCCTTCCTCCCTTCCTCCCTTCCTCCCTTCCTTCCTTCCTTCCTTCCTTCCTTCCTTCCTTCCTTCCTTCCTTCCTTCCTTCCTTCCTTCCTTCCTTCCTTCCTTCCTTCCTTCCTTCCTTCTCTCAAACATCTGATGTTTTATTCTATGTGGCTCTTACACTAAACAAGTGTGGCCACCCCTGTTCTGTGGCATAATGCCATGCTGAGGTTCCTCCCCTCCAAACCCCTCCTCCTTAGGCTCCACCCCACCCCCCACCCCAAATATTCAGCAATTTCCCAACCTGGAAGAGGCAATGTTAACTGCTTTGCAGTAGCAGATTGACACAACTGGCCTTCTGGAACCCCAGCACAGCTGTACTCTGGCTACACCAGGACTGAGAATACTTGGGGTTTTTCTCCTGTTTGAGTGGAAAGATTTTTGCAGTTCAACAGCATGTAGGCTGTTCCCTTTGTAGAAACTGATCCCAGCAGGGCCAGAATCAGGCATCAACACGAGGTAGCCCTTTCAGAAACCCACTGTCTTGCAGAGGGCAGACATGGAAGGCATCAGAGGAAGCCAAGTGTGCCCCCCCCCCAGTCATCCCAGCAGCCCTTTTAGACTGGTTGGCGCAGATGGGACTGGTTGGCGAGGGGGGGTGTATTGAGAGGACCCTGTTCCTGACACTGAAGAGGTCGATGGAGGGTGAAGGTGTGATGCAGGGTTCTAGAGACAACTTGAGCCCTAGGGTTGCCATCTCTGGGTTGAGATATTCCTGGAGATTTGGAGGTGGAGCCTAGAGAAGGTGGAGTTTGGAGAGAGAAGGAAGGCTCAGCAGGGGATGTGATGTCATGAAGTCCATCTCTGAAGCAGCTGTTTTCCCAGGGATCTCCAGAATTCACCTGGAAACTGGCAACCTTAGCCTATGGGAAGCTGCAGCTGGCTCCAGGTCCCAGCCACACGGTTTTCTTTCCTTGTCATTCTCTCTCAGTGCCTTCAGTTGGCATCACAGCCCTCCCCAGTCTGTCACAGATAATGTCGAGTGTTGTGTGGTCTCACTGGTGGTCAGAGTTCAAGCTTGCGTCCACAAGTCCAGCATCTCCAAATGGCTAGTAAATGACTAGCAGCAGCCTTCCACTTTTATTTGCTGCCTATTAAAAAAAATAATTTACCCACCTGGTAGAAGATATTGGATTTATATCCTGCCCTCCACTCCGAAGAGTCTCAGAGCGGCTCACAATCTCCTTTCCCTTCCTTCCCCACAACAGACACCCTGTGAGGTAGATGAAGATATTGGATTTATATCCTGCCCTCCACTCTGAAGAGTCTCAGAGTGGCTCACAATCTCCTTTCCCTTCCTCCCCCACAACAGACACCCTGTGAGGTAGATGAAGATATTGGATTTATATCCTGCCCTCCACTCTGAAGAGTCTCAGAGCGGCTCACAATCTCCTTTCCCTTCCTCCCCCAAAACAGACACCCTGTGAGGTAGATGAAGATATTGGATTTATATCCTGCCCTCCACTCTGAAGAGTCTCAGAGCGGCTCACAATCTCCTTTACCTTCCTCCCCCACAACAGACACCCTGTGAGGTAGATGAAGATACTGGATTTCTATCCCGCCCTCCACTCCAAAGAGTCTCAGAGCGGCTCACAATCTCCTTTACCTTCCCCCCCCTCCCACAACAGACACCCTGTGAGGTAAATGAAGATACTGGATTTATATCCCGCCCTCCTCTCCGAAAAGTCTCAGTGTGGCTCACAATCTCCTTTCCCTTCCTCCCCCACAACAGACACCCTGTGAGGTGGATGGAGCTGGAGAGGGCTCTCCCAGCAGCTGCCCTTTCAAGGACAACCACTGCCAGAGCTATGGCTGACCCAAGGCCATTCCAGCAGCTGCAAGTGGAGGAGTGGGGAATCAAACCCGGTTCTCTCAGATAAGAGTCCACACACTTAACCACTACACCAAACTGGCTCTTAGAAGACTAAGTCGGGCAGAAAAGTCCTTTGCAAACGTACCACAGAGGGGCATTCTGCTTCGCCGCGAGATGGATTTGTTTAGATCCTATACGATTGCAGTTTGAAGAAAATAAGCCCTCAAATTAATGGAGAATCTTAGAATTCCCTGTTGGTAGTTTGCATCTCCTCCCCCCCCTTCCATCGCCCCCACCCCCTTGTCTCTGCTCTTGTGTTTGATGTTTGGGAACTTTTTATTCTCTACAGGGTTGACTGGATACTAAGAGCTGAAGTTTCATTTGCAGCCTGCTCTCCAGGGAGGGCTTTATTGCAGTCATTTTGGGGCAGAGGGAGCACAGAACCAGCCTGTTGTTTGCTACACCGGAGCCGTCTTAGGGGTTTATTTATAAATGGAGCAGAGAGAAAGAGAGAGAGTTACACTAAAAATAATTGAATGTGTCAGGATGCAAATTAAACCATCACAGGCTCACATGAAGAGCAGGGGGAAAGTGAAATCTCCTGCCAGGGAAAAGGTAACAGAAGCAACGTAGATTCACTGGAATGGGCCTTGGCTCGAAAGGCAAGAGAGTCTCATTACGGGGCTGGCTGTAGAAGAGTCCCTGATTTGCACATGCTGATCTCTGTAGGCTGGTGACCAGTTGTAATTCTGGAAAATCTCCAGGCGGTTGGCAACCATGGGTACAGCTAATGTACTGAGGGAAGCAGGAAGACTCTGCTTTATTCTGGGTTTATTCTGGGTTGCTCCCACATGTCTGTGATGCATTCAGTAATTCGCAACTGGTTTGACTCGTCTATGCAAAAAAACTCAGCTGTGAATGCTTGCTGTGGTCTGAAAGTAGAGCAATATCCCATAATGCACAGGTGCACTTTGGAGTGCCCTGAGCCCTCCTCACATCTGGCTGTTTTGGCTGTCTGGCACCTGCATCCTGTATGTGTCACATTCACCTAAGTAGGGCCATCACTCTGTGGCAGGGCAAAGTGCATGCGTATTCCCTGGAGACTGCGCAGAAATGCGCTAAATGAAGTCTCCAGCATCTCCTGGTAAAGGATATTAGATCACAAGGCCGGGACAGATCTTGGAGTCAGCCCAAGTAGACAGGACTGCACTGGGCATGATGGATCAGTGACCTGACCATGTAGAAGACAGTTTCCAAAGCCATAACCTTGACCTGGGCACAGAAGCCAAGTGGAACTCAACACATAATAGACTTTCTTCTGGGGATGGGCCTTATTCCAGTGGCACATCTTTGGCGAAGGGCTGTGGCTCAGTGGAAGAGCCTCTGCTTTGCATACCAGAGGTCCTGAGTTCAATCCCTGGCACCTCTAGTTAAAAGGTGGTGAGATGTGATGTGAAAGACCTTTCTGAGACCCTGGAGAGCTGCTGCCAGTCTGAGTAGACAAAGCTGACCTTGGTGGACCGATGGTCTGGTTCAGCAGAAGGCAGCTTCCTCTGTGTGTTTCCTGTTGAAGAAAACTACTGGGTTGTGTCAGTGGTCAATGATGTCAAGTCCTTAGTCTCCAGACAATCTCACTGGGTGACCTTGAGTCACTTCTTATCTCTTAGCCTAACTTCACAGGGTTGTGAGGGAAATCAAATGAGAAAGAGAGAACTGTGGATGCTGCCATTAGCTCCTTGGAGGAAGGGCAGGAGTGTGGTGCAGTGGTTAGGGCACTGGTCTAGGAGTGGGGACATTCACATGAAGCTTGTTGGGTAACTGCATCATTCACTCTCTTTCTCACCTAACTCACGGGGTGGCTGTGAGGTAGGGTTGCCAGGTCTGGGTTGGAAAATAGCTGGAGACTTTGGGGGTGGATCTGAGAGAGGGTGGGGTTTGGGAAGGGGCCTCAGCATGGTCAAGGCCATAGAGTCCACCCTTCAAAGCAGACATTTTCTCAAGGGGAGCTGATCTCTGCCAGCTGGAGATCAGTTGTAAAAGCGGGAGATCTCCAGGCCCCACCTGGAAGCTGGCAACCCTATGATAAAATGGGAACGGGGAGGAGAATGACATAAGAACAGAAGAAAAGCCAGCTGGATCAGGCCAATGGCCCATCCAGTCCAACACTCTTTGTCACACAGTAGCCCAAACCCTGGAGCCATCAGGAGGTTCACCAGTGGGGCCAACTTGAACTCCTTGGAGCAAGGGTGTGAAAAAAACCCCCTGCAAAAATGTACAGAGAGAGAAAATTAACAAGAAGATCCCAGGCTGAGTGAGAACTTGGGAAATGGCTTTCCCCTGAGAAGCCCCAGAATCAACAGCAGCTCTTGGGAAAGACTTTTTGGTGGTCTCAAGTCCTTGGAGAGCTACACGGTTGTAGCAATTGAGCAACTGAGTCCCAATTTAAGCTATTAAAACAAGGTTTATGGTGGACAAGGGTCATTTTGTAGGGGGGGAAAGTGCAGAAGCTCAGTAGCATATCTCATTTGCATATGACCCATGAACTCCCCACCGCTTGCAGACCCTGGCTGGAGCTCCAGCTGAATTCGAGCCCTGACTGTGGATCTTAATAAACAGGCATAACAACTACTGCATTACTCAGTAAGTCAGTATGGGTCCAAGAGAAATCTGTTTCCTGATTTACCATACTGCATCATCCATCGGTAGGGATGAGCCAGTTTGGTGTAGTGGTTAAGTATGCAGACTCTTATCTGGGAGAACTGGGTTTGATTCCCCACTCCTCCACTTGCACCTGCTAGCATGGCCTTGGGTCAGCCATAGCTCTGGCAGAGGTTGTCCTTGAAAGGGCAGCTGCTGTGAGAGCCCTCTCCAGCCCCACCCACCTCACAGGGTGTCTGTTGTGGGGGAGGAAGGTAAAGGAGATTGTGAGCCGCTCTGAGACTCTTCGGAGTGGAGGGCGGGATATAAATCCAATATCTTCATCTTCTTCTAGGGCTGCCTACCTCCAAGCGGTAACAATCATAAAGAAGAATTACATTGTAGGTGCAAACTGGCAACAACAAAAAATCTTACTGTAGTAAGATGCTAGGTGTCTAAATAACTTTATATGGGATTTTTAGAGTCGGCTGTGAATTTCTTTAGGTTTAGTACCACTTCCATATGTTTGATTGGCGATTCTCTTAGCTTTGTTAACAGTATAAACTTCATGACACTTGTTGGAATTGAATTAGAAAAGCTGTACGTCTTTCTGTATTGGTCCATGGAATTGGAATGAACGTCACTCTTATTTCTATTGGAGTTCATAGGGATTTTAGAGAAAACGTTGTATAAATTGCATCGCTTTGGCGTTGGTCTCACTGAGGAAGTTGATCGAAACCGGGGTGCTTTTATCTGGGGTCCTTGTGGGATGGTTCTTCCCTTTGATGTTGATGATTCTTCCCTCTGATGGCTTTACTTATTGAAGTTTGGATTTATCTTGTTCTTGGAATTGTTTGTATTGACTCTAGTGGAGTTGTACTGTTATGTGGGGTTTTTTTTGTAAGCTGTATTTTGTATACTGTATATCAGGGCTGGCCAACGATAGCTCTCCAGATGTTTTTTGCCTACAACTCCCCTCTGCCCCAGCCAGCATGGCTGGGGCTGAGGGGAGTTGTAGGCAAAAAACATCTGGAGAGCTACCGTTGGCCACTCCTGCTGTATATGACACCTTTATGTTATAAAATCATAGAATCATAGAGTTGGAAGGGACCTCTAGGGACCAATCATAGAGTTGGAAGGGACCAACCCCTTGCATAATGCAGGAAACTCACAGACACTTCCCCCTAAAATCACAGGATCTTCATTGCTGTCAGATGGCCATCTAGCCTCTGTTTAAAAACCTCCAAGGAAGGAGAGCCCACCACCTCCCGAGGAAGCCTGTTCCACCTAGGAACCGCTCTAACGGTCAGGAAGTTCTTCCTAATGTTGAGCCGAGAACTCTTTTGATTCAATTTCAACCCACTGGTTCTGGTCCTACCTTCCGGCGCCACAGAAAACAATCCCACACCATCCTCTAGATGACAGCCCTTCAAGTACTTCAAGATAGCAGAAAAATAATTACGATACAAAAATTTTGTATAAATTTATTTAGACATTTAGCGTCTTATCACAGTGGATTTTTTGTTGTTGTTGCCAACCTCCAGGTGGTGCCTGGAGATCTCCCAGAATTCTCCTCTAAAGAAAATGGCTGCCTTGGAGGGTGTTACAGCTCTCCAAGGGGACTGGAACAGACACTGCTGGGCCAGTTGTGCCCTTCCTCAAACCTGCCTTTCCAAGGCTTTGCCCCCCACCCCCATCTCCAGGAATTTCCCAAGTCAGAGCTGGCAGCTCCGTCCAATGGGCAGTGCCTTCTGTTCTGTTCTTCTAGCCTCTAATGCATATGAACAAACTGCTCTTTGCCAGCACAGCAGATAATAACAGGCAAGGTTAGGGGTGCCAGCAAGTTTGGTGTAGTGGTTAAGTGTGCGGACTCTTATCTGGGAGAACCAGGTTTGATTCCCCACTCCTCCACTGGCACCTGCTGGCATGGCCTTGGGTCAGCCATAGCTCTGGCAGAGGTTGTCCTTGAAAGGGCAGCTGCTGTGAGAGCCCTCTCCAGCCCCACCCACCTCACAGGGTGTCTGTTGTGGGAGAGGAAGGGAAAAGAGATTGTGAGCCGCTCTGAGACTCTTCAGAGTGGAGGGCGGGATATAAATCCAATATCTTCATCTACCTCACAGGGTGTCTGTTGTGGGGGGAGGAAGGTAAAGGAGATTGTGAGCCGCTCTGAGACTCTTCGGAGTGGAGGGTGGGATATAAATCCAATATCTTCTTCTTCTTCTCTCTTCTGGCAACTCCGCAGGAGCACTGGGGTGGGGGTAGACACTGTCAGAAATGGCGTTGCGTGATGTCATGCCATCATTTCCAGTTGCACACCCAGGAGTGATATTGCAGCATCAGTAACACTCTAGGAATCAACCAAATCTCTGTAGTAAAAATCATAGCAATTTGGGAAATGCGGAGAGTGTGGAGGATCAGTCTATCAGCAGCGCTTAACTAACCATGGTGACTGAAGGGAACATCCACATTCAGAGTCAGTCAGCCTCTGAATCCCAGAGCCAGGAGGCAACATCGGAGGAAGGCCTTGGCCTCTGTGCCCCGTTGTTGGTCATCCGGAGGAGTTGATTGGCCACTGTGTGAGACAGGATGCTGGACTAGATGGACCACTGGCTGATCCAACCCTGATCCAGCAGGGCTGTTCTTATGTTCTTATGAAGGACTCAGCCTCTGTGCCCTGTGGTTGGCCCTCCAGAAGAACTGGTTGGCCACTGTGTGAGAAAGGATGTTAGATTAGAGGGACCCTCACTGGTCTGATGCATCAGGGCTCTTCTGATGCCACTTTCATATATGAAACTGGAAGTGACATCACAGTGTCATGTCATGCGAGCGCCCCTGCTCTCGTTTTTGCTTCCACTGCCCATTCAGTGGCAGCAGAAGCTTAGACTGTGGATGTGGGAGATTGCCAGCCATGGCAGGCAACCCGGGAGCTAGCTGGAAGCTAGCTGGAGAAATGACACCATCGTATGTATGTAGAAATCTCCATATGTTGGTCCAATAACATCCAGGCAGGTAGAACTTTCTGCTCATGGTAGGAGATTTTGAGCAGCGTCTCAAAAAGTGCTCTTCTTTCTTTTCCAAACAGGTCCCACAGTCGCTATGAACAATGGCTCAGCTGTATTACAAAAAGGTGAACTATTCACCCTACAGAGACCGGATCCCACTGCAGATTGTCCGGGCGGAAGCAGAGCTTTCCTTGGAGGAGAAGGCCTACCTCATTGCTGTGGAGAAGGGGGACTATGCCAGTGTGAAGCATGCCTTAGAAGAGGCAGAAATCTACTACAACATCAACATTAACTGCATGGACCCTCTTGGACGCAGTGCCCTTTTAATAGCCATAGAGAACGAAAACCTGGAGATCATGGAGTTGCTACTGAGCCACAACATCTACGTAGGAGACGCTCTCTTGTATGCAATACGGAAGGAAGTGGTAGGGGCTGTGGAACTCCTCCTAAACTACCGGAAGCCAAGTGGGGAGAAACAGGTAGGTTGAGCATGAAAACAAAACATCCAGGGTGATATGAATTCCAAATGCTGGGATCCTTGCAGATAACATGTTCTGAAACCAAACTCAGTTTGCTCGCAGTACCCGTTTCCTCTTGAGTCAAAGACCCCATCTGCTCAGCTATTTGTTCACAATTTGAAAGCGGCGGTGTTGTGAGCGTATCGCATCTGTGCATTTGGCAGCAGGCTTGGTTGTGTAGTTGGCTGGACGGGCGCCACCTTTGGTGCATGCTCAGAACTTGCTGGGGGGCTGGGGTTGAAATAATTTGGTTCAGTTTGGAAGCCGCAAAAGCAGTTCAGCTCCCATAGACCCTCAGCAAGGATTCATGCCGGGGCAGAAAGAGTCATTTGGCTTATCCAGTGTTTATAGAGCCATCCCTCATTAGAGGTTACTTCCCCCACTTAGAGAGAGTTGTGAGACAGGAAGGGGATTGGAACAGACACAGCTGGGTGTTGTTGAATACTCCCTAATTCCTGCTGTTAAGTAGGGTTGCTGGAATGAGGCCCTTGCCGGCAATGCAGTGAGGTCACTTCCTGTGCAATCAGAAGTGATGTCAGCACGTTGCCGACGATGCTGCAACAGTCGGAAAAGAGTCCAGTAGCACCTGAAAGACTAGCAAAATTTGTGGCTGGGAAGGAATTTTCGTGAGCCACCGCTCACTTCTTCAGCTCTGTCTTTCAGGTACTACTGGACTCTTTTCTACTGCTAGAGTCAGACTGTGAGCTTTCGTGAGTCACTGCTCACCTCTTTAGATAGAAGAAGATGAAGAAGAAGATATTGGATTTATATCCTGCCCTCCACTCCAAAGAGTCTCAGAGTGGCTCACAATCTCCTTTACCTTCCTCCCCCACAACAAACACCCTGTGAGGTGGGTGGGGCTGAGAGGGCTCTCCCAGCAGCTGCCCTTTCAAGGACAACCTCTGCCAGAGCTATGGCTGACCCAAGGCCATCCCAGCAGGTGCAAGTGGAGGAGTGGGGAATCAAACCCGGTTCTCCCAGATAAGAGTCCGCACACTTAACCACTACACCAAACTGGCTCTCCTAGCTGAAGGAGTGACCAGCGACTTATGAGAGCTCCTCCCCTGCCACAAATTTTGTTAGTCTTTAAGATGCTATGGAATTCTTGCTCTTTTCTACAGAATGGGGGATATCCAAAAATTTATGTATTCAGACATTAGGGTGCATGGGGACAAAACTTTCCCTGGGTTGTTGCATTATATATAGAGTGAGAACTTAGCAAACGGTGCATTTGGGACAACCAGAGTTTGCATGATAGATGTTCCTCTGCTGAATAATACGGGACTGAGGTGGGCATGGTGGAATCCGTGCTGCTTGATAAGGCTGGGCTGAAGGTTCAGGACTGAATTTCTCCAGTTTGAAATAAGTTTCTCCAGCATTTTTTAGAAGCCGTGGTGACCAGGCACCTGGGATTTTTCAAACCTTGTCATAGAATACGTAACAAGGAATATGTTCATTTGATTTCTTGCTGCGGATATATTTCTGTGGTTCTTCTGGATCCATCACTAACTTTTCCAGATCCTTGTTTGAGATAGAGTGGGCATCAGTGGCCATCCTCTTGCATCGTCATCATGCCCCTCCCCACCGACCATCTTGTGGCACCTTTCCTTTGCTGTTGAGAGCTGGTCTAACTCTACTCAGCTCAGCAGCTGTGTTTGGGCAGAGATCAGTGAATGTCCCAAATCAAACTGGGAACCTGGAGGCATGTGTTTCTCTTGTGTTTCCCTCTCCCGTTCCCATTCTCTGCATCTAAAGCCCACCCCGAGCTTCAAAGTTCTCTCTCTTTGGGTTTAGCTTTGTCAGGTAGGGAGGCCAGCCTGGGGACCCACTGGAATGACAGCTCCTCTCCAGACTACAGAGACCAGTTCCCCTGGAGAAAATGGATGCTTTGGAGGGTGGACTTTATGGGATTGTGCCTCAGTGATACACCCCTGTCAATGGAGACAGGTTTTGGTGTTATACCTTCCTCAGTCATAGACTTTTTTGCCATTCAATGCATTGCAGTTTTTCCTATTACAATATAAGGCTAGCCAATAAAGCATCATACCAATAACCCAATATTCCATAAAGAGACAAACACCCACTCATGGTCACCAATAGCATCGAAAAATGACTTTTTTGGTGACAGTTTGGTGTAGTGGTTAAGTGTGCGGTCTCTTATCTGGGAGAACCGGGTTTGATTCCCCACTCCTCCACTTGCACCTGCTAGCATGGCCTTGGGTCAGCCATAGCTCTGGCAGAAGTTGTCCTTGAAAGGGCAGCTGCTGTGAGAGCCTTCTCCAGCCCCATCCACCTCACAGGGTGTCTGTTGTGGGGAAGGAAGGTAAAGGAGATTGTGAGCCGCTCTGAGACTCTTTGGAGTGGAGGGCGGGATATAAATCCAATATCTTCTTCAATATCTTCTTCTTATTAACCGGGACTCCAAGCCAACAGCTTTAACAAGACAAACATCTTATATTGTAATAGATGCACAGAATGGCAAAAAAAGTCTACAACTGAGGAAGGTGTAATACCGAAATCTTCGCTATAGGAGTTGCTTCAGACCCTCGAAGCCAAACACGATCCCTTCTGCCCTTTCCTAATGCGTGCATACTGCTGCATTCCCTCACCCCCACACCTCTTGTTTGATTGTTGTTAATTACATTATTTCCTTTTTGTTCTAAAGTCTGCTCGGATGCCTGTGCAGGGAGCAGCGACCAAGGACATGAAACGCACTTAAGTCCAAATTGAACAAATACTTTTTTCCACCTCCTGTTGGTTGGGCTTTGGAACTTCTGAGATCGTCTTTTCCTGGGCCATAACAGCTTCGTTGCTGGAGGAAGCCCAGATGTCTTCCTCCAAGGGAATTCTTATGTATAAGGGAAATTGCATTTTCTAGTGCTTAAGATGCTCAGAAACTGCTCTTTTCCTCTGGGCTGACTCAAGGTATTTTGTCAGTCAGGAGCCGGGGTGGGGAGAGAGAAGCATCTCTCTATCATGAGCAGCACTTGGAGGGGAGAGCGTGCACAAGAACAGAATTTAAAAGCTCATCCATCACTCACAATAGACATCTTTTCCCCCTGGTTTTGTAAAACATCATATCAAATATTGATTAACATCCCCCCCTATAAATGCTACATTTCTACAGGAAATTGGATGCACTGCAACTAACAACCACACAGGAAAAATACTTATGTGTTTTTTTAAAAGATGGGAAGCCTGTGCAAGCTGCTAACCTATTTTTATTTTCCTGGCCGCTGAGCCAGTAGCCAGGCACACAGAAAGGTCAAAGGGGATGTTTTCTCTTCCACTAGAAATGTTTCACCTGTTAACTTATTTTAGATCATTCTGGAGCAGAAGTGGGAGCCATAAAAATCCATCATAAGCCTGAAAGCTTCCTTATCACCTGCAGGCATCTAAGCCAAGGCTGCAAAAGTATACATTGGTATGGTTCTAAAACAAAAAAGCCATGGAAAAGAACTCCCATTTCATTTCCCGATTTCCTAGTTTTTTCTTTGCAAGTGAGCTGTTGTAGCAGAATGAAAGAGGAGTCTGGTGGAGTCTTAAAGATGAACAAAACGAGCTTTTGTGAATCAGGCCGCACATCATCAAATGCAAAATCTGGAGCCTACCCTGAAGTGTTTGGAAGCTGCAGCTAGTGCAGAACGCCGTGCTCGACTGCTGGGAGCAGGTGACCCCAATATTACAGCAGTTACACTGGCTATTAACTTGCTCCCAAGCCCAGTTCAAGCTGTTGGTTTTGTCCTTTAAAGCTCTACCTGCCTTGGGATTGGGGTATTCGAAGGGCCGTCTTCTCCCATAGATTCTTCCCTGAGCATCAAGATCCCAGGGAGAGGCCCTCCTGGCTGTCCCATCAATCAAAGAAGCTCATTTGGTGGATACATGAGAGAGGGACTTTTCAGTGACGGCCCCATGATGATGGAACAGCCTCCCCAGGGAAGTGCAGCTGGTCTCCTCACTTTGGATCTTCACGAGGCACTTGAAGGCAGATTTATTTAGGATTGCATCTGAGTAATTTATTTTTTATTTCTTGGCAATCCTCACTGAGATTTTAAATTGTGTTTTTATAATCATTGGTATTTACATTGTAAACACTGCCAGGAAGCTAAAATGACTAAACTGAGGCTATTGTACTTGGTTTCATTATGAGAAAGATTGATAAGAACATAAGAGAAGCCATGTTGAATCAGGCCAATGGCCCATCCAGTCCAAAATTCTGTGTCACACCGAGGCCAATATATGTGTGGGTGTGTACACACACACACACATATATGTATACACACACACTGTGGCTAATAGCCACTGATGGACCTCTGCTCCATATTTTTATCCAATCCCCTCTTAAAGCTGGCTATGCTTGAAGCCGCTGCCACCTCCTGTGGCAGTGAATTCCACATGTTAACCACCCTTTGGGTGAAGAAGTACTTCCTTCTATCTGTTTTAACCTGACTGCTCAGCAGTTTCATCGAATGCCCATGAGTTCTTGTATTGTGAGAAAGGGAGAAAAGAACTTCTTTCTCCATCCCATGCATAATCTTGTAAACCTCTATCATGTCACCCCGCAGTTGACGTTTCTCCAAGCTAAAGAGCCCCAAGTGTTTCAACCTTTCTTCACAGGGAAAGTGTTCCAAACTTTTAATCATTCTAGTTGCCCTTTTCTGCACTTTTTCCAATGCTATAATATCCTTTTTGAGGTGCGGTGAGCAGAATTGTACACAGTATTCCAAATGAGACCGCACCATCGATTTATACAGGGGTATTATGATATTGGCTGATTTGTTTTCAGTTCCCTTCCTAATAATTCCCAGCATGGCGTTGGCCTTTTTTATTGCAATCACACACTGTCTTGACATTTTCAGTGAGTTATCTACCACGACTCCAAGATCTCTCTCTTGGTCAGTCTCTGCCAGTTCACACCCCATCAACTTGTATTTGTAGCTGGGATTTTTGGCCCCAATGTACATTACTTTGCACTTGGCCACATTGAACCGCATCTGCCACGTTGACGCCCACTCACCCAGCCTCAACAGATCCCTTTGGAGTGTCTCACCATCCTCTCTGGTTCTCACCACCCTGAACAATTTAGTGTCAACTGCAAACTTGGCCACTTCACTGCTTACTCCCAACTCCAAATCATTTATGAACAAGTTAAAGAGCATGGGACCCAGTACCGAGCCCTGCGGCACCCCACTGCTTACCGTCCTCCACTGCGAAGACTGCCCATTTATACTCACTCTCTGCTTCCTATTAATTAGCCAGTTTTTGATCCACAAGAGGACCTATCCTTTTACTCCATGACTCTCGAGCTTACTAAGGAGCCTTTGATGAGGAACTTTATCAAAAGCTTTGTGGAAGTCAAGGGAAACAACATCTCTTGGGTCCCCTTTGTCCACATGCTTGCTCACCCCCTCAAAGAACTGTAACAGGTTAGTGAGGCAAGATCTTCCCTTACAGAACCCATGCTGAGTATTCCTCAATAATTTGTGTTTATCAATGTGCCTACTCATTCTGTCCTTGATAATGGTTTCTACCAACTTTCCCGGTGTTGAAGTCAGACTGACTGTCCTGTAATTGCCTGGATCTCCTCTGGAACCCTTTTTAAAGATGGGGGTGACATTTGTTACCTTCCAGTCCTCTTGATGCACAAGAGGACCTATCCTTTTACTCCATGACTCTCAAGCTTACTAAGGAGCCTTTGATGAGGAACTTTATCAAAAGCTTTGTGGAAGTCAAGGGAAACAACATCTCTTGAGTCCCCTTTGTCCACATGCTTGTTCACCCCCTCAAAGAACTGTAACAGGTTAGTGAGGCAAGATCTTCCCTTACAGAACCCATGCTGAGTATTCCTCAATAATTTGTGTTCATCAATGTGCCTACTCATTCTGTCCTTGATAATGGCTTCTACCAACTTTCCTGGTACTGAAGTCAGACTGACTGGCCTGTAATTTCCCGGATCCCCTCTGGAACCCTTTTTAAAGATGGGGGGTGACATTTGCTATCTTCCAGTCCTCAGGAACGGAGGCAGATTTCAATGAAAGATTACATATTTTTGTCAGGAGATCCACAAGTTCAACTTTGAGTTCTTTCAGACCTCTTGGATGTATGCTATTCGGACCTGGTGACTTATTAGTTTGTAATTTGTCAATCAGTTGTAGGACCTCCTCTCTTCATTATGGAAAAGACAATAATGCTAGGAAAGGTAGAAGGCAGCAGGGAAAAAGAGGAAGGCCCGATAATGAGCCGGGTTGACTCAGTCCAGGCAGCCGTGGCCTTCAGTTGGCAAGACCTAAGCAAGGCTGCTAGCAACAGGACACTTTGGGGGTAGGGTTGCCAGATGCCCCCTAGCCACTGTCAGCGGATGAGGGGGTAGGGTTGCCAGAATCTAGACTGGGAAATTCTTGGAGATTTGGGGATGGAGCCTGGAAGGACAGGGGCCTCAGAGGCTTACGATGCCCTAGAGTCCACCCTCCAAAGCATCCACTTTCTGCAGGCGAACCTAATCTCTGTAGTCTGGAGATGAGCTGAAATTCTGGGGGATTCCCAGGTCTCACCTGGAGGCTGGCATCCCTCCACCCCTGCCCCCCATGCAGGGTCTTTAAATGGGGGGGAGAGACTGGGGCTGCTAGGCGGCCAGGTGGCAGAAGCAGCCAATCTGCCTTCCCCTCCCATTTAAAGACCCCCGCCAATCGGCTGATCGACGGGGGGGTCTATAAATGAGGGATAGGCGAAGGTCGCAGCAGCCCTGCCCCTTCCACCCACCCGGGTCCCTCGCTCCAAGGCTGCCTTGCCTACAAGGGGAGGCTGTCTCGGAGCGAGGCTGCATTGCCTCTTTTGCCCGCCCAGGCTCAAGGCAGGCAAATGGGCCGGCGTGGCACCTCTGCCTCATGGCCCGGTTGCTAACAGGCCATGGACTGGTTTGGGACCCCTGCCTTATGGCATTGTACCCTCCTGAGGCCCCTCCCCTCCCCAAACCCCACCCTCCCCAGACTTCAACCTCAAAGTCTTCAGGTATTCCCTAGCCCAGAGCGGCCAACCCTCCTTCCGGCATTTTCTCCTGCCCACCTTCACAAGCGGCCATAATTTCAGGCCCTCATCCTAGACTTACGTCCGGGGCCTCAGAATCACTCCCCCCGCCCTTGCTAACAGCTCAGTAGTCAAAAGCAAGCTCCGCTGAAACCCATGCAGCTTGGTTGTAAGTAAATGCGACTCGGTGCGTCGTCTTGAATGTGTGAATAGTGTGAAGTTGAGATGCGTTATATGACAGTCCTGCGGTATTGTCTAGAATCGTTATCCTCAGATTTTGCAGTTGTGGGGGTGGGCTACAACCCCGTACCCCCTTCCCTGTTTCACCATCTATCACTTCTCAGCCCCTCAGCGGAGACACTTTTTCGAGACGGGGGGGCTGAAATTGATCGATGGTCTTTTCTGACAACTCTCCGAGAAAGGCTTTTATAACTGTCATGATACGATCTTTATTGATGAAACGTACTTTAGCCAACCTTCGGCGCAAACGGTCGGGGCCGTTCTGTCTTTCCGAGAAACCCAGTCGTGGAAATTTGGTTCTTCCTTGTCTGCTCCTGGCTACGTTTGGCAGACATCTGTGGGTACCTGGCAGAAGTAGGGTGCTTGTGGAGTAGGGTGGGGTAAAAAATCCCCAAATAAAGCAATTAAAAATAAGTATCTCCAAGAAAAGCACAGCTAGGATTCTTCTGCAAAGGACCGCATACACAGTGAGGTTAGTCTGTCTAATACTTTCAGCTCACTCCTCGCTGCGTTTGCATATGCCCCCAAAATAGACCATTTTACAGTGTGCTTCTCTGCTTCGGTTCTGGTAGTAGTTCCTTCCTTGTGGGCGATGCTTTGGTTCTTCCTTGTCTGCTCCTGGAGATGTTTGGCAGACATCTGTGGGTATCTGGCAGAAGTAGGGTGCTTGTGGAGTAGGGTGGGGTAAAAATCCCCCAATAAAGCAATTAAAAATAAGTATCTCTAAGAAAAGCGCAGCTAGGATTCTTCCCCAAAGGACCGCATACACAGTGAGGTTAGTCTGTCTAATACTTTCAGCTCACTCGTCGCTGCGTTTGCATAGGCCCCCCAAATAGACCATTTTACAGTGTGCTTCTCTGCTTCGGTTCTGGTAGTAGTTCCTTCCTTGTGGGCGATGCCTGCAGGGCAGCTGGGCTTAGGTTTGGAATCCTGACCACCCACTAGCTCCTTCGGCCTGCAAGTGGATCGCTTAGCCCCTCGGTTGGCAGCCACCACCGCTACCCAGCCGGTGAGGGATCATGTCGGAAATGCGATGACTTCAACATTCTGCTTAACCAGTAATGTACTTGTGCAAAAGGTACTGACTAAGCAGAATGTTGACGTTTGTGGTCATGGAATTGTACAAAAGGTACAGGCAATGCTTTCTGGAAGGGCGAGGGTGACACAATGGCCAACCACCTCTGCTCCAGGCCTGGCTTGAAAGCCTCTTGCTGGACTCACTGTTAGCTGGCTGCTTTGATATTTCTCAATAATCAGTCTTTTGTTGTTAAATCAAAAGTTACTTTATTGTAGAAACTGCAAAGCTTTGTCAAGGACAGAATCCTTGGAAGTAATGACGTGTACAGACTCACATGGTTACTTTATAGGATAGCTTCAAAGGATAACATACAGATGCCATTTGAGTCACGGGTTCAAAGGTTACTACTACGTGTCTCTTTCATGCTAAGGGATGTGAGTAATAGAAACATCTCCCTTTCTCACACTTTCTCTGCGAGTTGATGACCTGTCTGTGTGAATCTGGGGGAGAGGCACATCGCACTGTTACCAGTAAGGCTAACCTAAACATCCTTGAGCCAGATGGATTTATTATTGCCCTTAGGTTGTAAAAAGAGGGGGGGCAGGAGAGCTTGGTGTCCTGTTCTTTGTCTGATGAACTGTACTGGCACTCAGAAATATGCATGCTTGACAGCTGCGACATTACAACACTTTACACACAAGGGTAACATGGGTGATCTCAGAAGTGCAGCCAGTTAGTTTTGGCTCCTCAATGAAAATAAGGTAAATATTGCCTACTCTCAGGGCTCTTTTTCTAGCAGGAGCTCCACTACATATTGGACCACACCCTCTAACATAGACAATCCTCCAAGAGCTTAGAGGGCTTTAGTACAGGGCCTACTGTAAGCTCCAAGAGGATTGGCTACATCAGGGGGTGTGGCCTAATATGCAGAGGAACTCCTGATAGAAAAAGAGCCCTGCCTACTCTGAGTCCCCAGCTTGCTTGGGGGAAAGCGTAGATGATTGGGGAAGGCAATGGCAAACCACCCCGTAAAAAGTCTGCCACGTTGTGAAAGCAACATCACCCCAGAGTCAGAAACGACTGGTGCTTGCACAGGGGATCTTTCCTTAAGAGCCCTGTGGCGCAGAGTGTTAAAGCTGCTCTGCTCACGACCTGAGTTCGATCCCCGGCGGAAGCTGGGTTTTCAGGTAGCCGGCTCGAGGTTGACTCAGCCATCCATCCTTCCGAGGTCGGTAAAATGAGTCCCCAGCTTTCTGGGAGGGAAAGCGTAGATGACTGGGGAAGGCGATGGCAAACCACCCCGTAAAAAGTCTGCCATGAAAACGTTGTGAAAGCAATGTCACCTCAGAGTCGGAAACGACTGGTGCTTGCACAGGGGACCTTTCCTTTCCTTTTCCTCCTCTGACTGGCAGCAGCTCTCCAGGGTCTCAGGTGGAGGTCTTTTACATCGCCTACTACCTGGTCCTTCTAACTGGAGATAGCAGAGATTGAACCCGGGACCTTCGGCAAACCAAGCAGAAGCTCTTCTACTGAGCCACAGCCCCACCTGCAAGGTTTCTATGGGTATTTGACAAATGCAGTTACAGAGTGTTACTCTTGATGCAAACAAATGCTCCACAGGTATCTGCCTTTCGGTATGTCAGCATGTTCATCATTTCCCCAGTGCTCATTTTCTGTTTTGGAATCTACTGGCAACGCATCCCCCCGCGGTGTCAAAGAACTGAAGGATTAATGTTACTTAACTCCAGACGAGATTTTCTTTTCCCATTAACGAGGTCCGTGGTGTGAAGCTTTTTGATAATAGTTGTAAATAAGCCAAAGGCAAGCAATGGAGCCATGAGCCGGTTCATCACAGTAACCGCAAAGGGGGTGCAGGTTACGTATGAGACACAGCGCAGACCACCTCCCCGAGCAGCCTGCGTGAGGGCTCCTGAACTCTAACAAGGACTTGGCGGACAGAAAATCAGAGGAGCAGCGGGCATAGCGGCTGCTCGTTTTCATTTTGGCTGCCTGGAAGAACACGCCGGCAACCCTGGCAAAACGCGGGAGAGCTGCACGGTTCAGAGTTGCTCATGGATGACTTCCAATTATGAGTGGAAGAACTTCTGGTCTGTGGTGTGTCTCCTTCTACGGATGCTTACACCTAGGCCTGGCACAGATCTAATGCTGCGAGGCCTTGAAGTCAGCGGGCGCTCACAGGAGTGCAGCTCCTGAACCTTTCTGAAGGTTCCCCCTCCTCCTCCCCACCTACCGTGTCCATTGAATAGTAGGTGCAGCTGCATAACAATCCCTGGATTAGGAGAGTGAGCAGCCAGCCAGCCTCCAGGGGCTTTGCCACGCCCCCAGCAGCCCTCATTAACCCCTGGAGAAGCCCACGCCACCCTTTCTCCACTTCTTATGTGATTTTGGGTGGCAGGTGGCTTGCTGGCCTTTTGACTGGAGGGGGGGGGGGAGGCAGCCAAGGAGAACCCCAGGTGCTTGGGCTGGCTGGATCTCTAGTCAGCCCAAGCAGGCCTCACTCACCCAGGGCTTTTCTGTCTTGCGTGGGGTTGCTTTCGACTTGGGGTGGTGGTGGTGGTGGTGCAGCAAATGCTAATGAGTTATGCTAATGAGCTCCACCAGTGTCAGGAGTTGCTCGGGAACAAAGGGAGAAGCTTCAGATCTGTGTGCTGCTGCCCCACAACGGCGAGATGGTTTTTAATAATAATAATAATAATAATTTTATTCTTATATCCCGCCCTCCCCCGCCAAAGGCGGGCTCAGGGCGGCTCACAGGCATGGAATTCCATGGTTCAATAAAACAATACTTGCTCTTAGGCTTGCCAACTCCAGGTGGGACCTGGAGAGCTCCTGGAATTACTACTGATCTCCAGGCCACAAAGATCAAGTTCCCTTGGAGAAGATGGCTGCTCTGGACTCCATGACATTATGCCCCCCCCCAAGGTCCCTCCCCTCCCCTCCCCAAACCCTGCCCTCCCCAGATTCCACTCTTAACTCTCCAGGAATTTCCCAAGCCATAGTTGGCAACCCTCTGCAAGAAGCAGTGCTAATAGCCCAGTTTGGCCCAATACTGGGAGCTAAACTGGGTTGTCCCAAGGAAGTCTGGGGTTGCTGTGCAGAGGAAGGCAAGGATAAACCACTCTTCCTTTGCCTTGAACACTTCTGCAAGAAGCTCATGGTGGCATGTGCAGTTCTCCCTTCCTCTACTTTATCTGCACAACAGCCCCTTGAGGCCCTCTGATGGCCACCTGACAGCAATGCAGATCGTGTGAATTTAGGGGGAGGTGTTCGTGAGTTTCCTGCATTGTTCAGGGGGTCGGACTAGTTGACTCTGGAGGTCCCTTCCAACTCTATGATTCTGTGAGGTATTGGTCTCATTCACTGCCCCAAGGGCCACCCAGGAAACTTCATGGCCACGTGGGAACGTCAACGTAGGGCTCAGCAGTCCTAGTCTAACCTCTGCACCACTGACTCTCAATATGGTCACACAACTTGGTGTAGTAAGTGGCTCAGGAGATCCAGGTTCAGGTCCTCACTCTGCTGTGGAAACTGGCTAGGTGACCTTGGGTCAATCATATGCTTGCAGCCTAACCTATCTCACAGGGTTGTTTTGAAGATAAAACAGAGGAGGGGAGGAACAATGTCAGCTGCTTTGGCACCCAGTTAGGGTGGAAGAGAAACAAACCAGAGAGCTCTCTGGGACATGGAGTGTGATGAAGTGTTCTCAAATTCTGAGTTGATATCTGATCATCCATTCAACTTACTGCCTCCCCTTGCTTGGGAAGGACTGTAAAAATTAGGGGTGGGGCTATGGCTCAGTGGCTTGCATGCAGAAGGTCCCAGGTTCTAGTTAAAGGGACCAGGTGGCAGATGAATGGGGTGGCATTCCCCATTGCTATGTACAAATGGACAACGAAGAAAACTACAAAGATGAAAATTGATTCCTTTGAACTGTGGTGTTGGAGGAGAGTTTCATGGGTGACGTGGACCGTCAAAAAGAGAAATCAGTCGGTTTTCGATCAAATTACGCCTGAATTCTCTGTAGAAGCTCAAATGACTCACCTGAGGTTAGCGTACTGTGATCCCATCATAAGTCGACGAGACTCAGTGGTAAAGACAATAACGCTAGGACATTTGGAAGCCAGCACGAGAAGAGGGGTATCCCACCTGGGATGGGTTGACTTGCGACGGGCCTTCAGTTTGCAAGACCTGAGCAAGGCTGTCAGCCACAGGGCGCTTGGGAGGTCATTCATTCATAGGGCCATCGTGAGTTGAAAGAATCTTGGTGGCGCTTCACAGACCCAGTAGGTGATGCGAAAGATTTCTGCCTGAGACTCTGGAGAGCTACGTCCAGTGAGCGTAGATGGAACTGACAGGAGACCCAGTGGCTGACAGCATGCGGCGATTCATGTGTTCATTGTGTTCCTTCATGTGTTTGTTCCTTCCTTCTGGAAGGAAAACTTTCTCCAGTAGAACACGGCACTTGAGCCCGAAAGATTCTACAAACCCTAATCATGTGTTCATTGGCTGGGCAGCAGCATTTTCAGCTGGATCGTCCTGTGGGTGATGGGGAAGCTCATGGGTGAGCAGGAGCTGATAGGGCAGGGCACATTAGGGTTGCCACCTCCGGGGTAGGAAACATCTGGAGATTTGGGGGTGGAGCCTTGGGAGGGCAGGGTTTAGGGATGGGAAGGAGCCTCAGTGGAAAACAAAATTGCAAACCTTCAGGTAATGGCTGGTGATCTTCTGCTATTACAACTGATCTCCCAGAGACAGAGATCAGTTCCCCTGGAGAAAATGACCACTTTGGAAGGTGGACTCTGTGGCATTATGACCCATTGAAATCCCTCCGCTCCTCAGGCTGCACCCCCAAAATCTCCAGGTATTCCCCAACCCAGAACTGGCAATCCTAGTAGAGTATATTTCCATAAAGCCCCCCTCTCCAAAAGGAGCTATTTTCTCCAGGGGAAATTGTCTCTGTAGTCTGGAGATCACTTGTAATTCTGGGAGACCTCCAGCCACCACCTGGAGGGTGGCAACTTTAGGATGTATAGGTGGGGAATAGGGAGGGGGGCTGAGCATTGTCGTTTTAACCTGACTACTCAGCAGTTTCATCGAATGCCCATGAGTTCTTGTATTGTGAGAAAGGGAGAAAAGAACTTCTTTCTCTACTTTCTCCATCCCATGCATAATCTTGTAAACCTCTATCATCTCACCCCGCAGTTGACGTTTCTCCAAGCTAAAGAGCCCCAAGTGTTTTAATCATTCTAGTTGCCCTTTTCTGCACTTTTTCCAATGCTATAATATCCTTTTTGAGGTGCAGTGACCAGAATTGTACACAGTATTCCAAATGAGACCGCACCATTGATTTATACAGGGGCATTATGATACCGGCTGATTTGTTTTCAATTCCCTTCCTAATAATTCCAAACATCAAAGAGAGCGGAAAAGAATCCAGAGCTTAAGAGAGGAAGTGGGGGAAGGGTGGCTTTCCGGTTTCCTAACAGTGATTCAGGAGCAGGCAGTATTATGACAGCTTCGTCGCTTGTCCTCCGAGTGACAGGATCTTTGTGTGACCGACTGCAACTGGGCGCTCGAAGCCGAGTTCTGTGGACCTGTTAGTGCAATTGCTCGAGATGATTCATATGATCGTAACTATAACAACCCCGCTCACCGCTTTGTTTGAATTAGAGGTGCCCAGAGTGGAAAAAGGAGAAGAGAGGGTGTTTACATCTGAAGCTTAAGAGATCTGCGAGCGCATGAAAGGCCGTGTGAGGGGAGCCACGGAGCATGCCTGGCAAAAAGGGTTCGCGGCATTTGCGTTGAAGGGAAAAGAATTTATTTTTGCTTCAGCCCCGAGATCTGCACTGTTCCCAGGAGATCTGTTGCTTCTCAAGCTGACAATCGGTAGGGCCTGGCCCCCATCCAGCTCCGAGTGAACAGCTCTTAAGCCCATTGATTTCAGATATAAAACGCCCACTCTGTAGGTACTTATATAGGCATCTACTTAACTTCCTGTCAAATGAGATTAATTGAGGAGGTGACTCTGAAACTTTGCTCAATCTCAGCAGCTACATAATTCAAACCTAAAACCCTTTGGAGGTCTGTTTGCAAGATCCCTAGGACTGAACGAGGGGAAGTGGAACGGGGCGGTATCACCTGATCTTGCCAGATCTTGGAAGTTCAGCAGGGTCAGAACTTGGATGGGGGACGGCCAAGGAAGGCTCTGCAGAGGAAAGGTGCAGCCAACCACCTCTGCTTCTCACTTGCCTTGAAAGCCCCCGGCTGAGATTGCCATAAACTGGTCATGACTTGATGGAATATGCATACTTAGGCCTGAACGATGTGAGGACCACTCCTTAACAGACCTACTCAGAAGTAAGTCCCTTTTTATTCTTCTGGACTTACTCACAGGAAAGTGTTGGCAGAATTGCGGCCCTAGTCATTCCGAGTTAGTACAAGTGTCCTAAGCAGCTTGCAAAGGAACTACATCGCCTGCCGAGAAACGATGCAAACAGGAAATTTGGGATCACATGAAGACTAACTCCTATCTACACTTCCATGGACTGGAGTCAAAATGTTGTAACTGGCAGGGTCAAAGAGCCAATAAATGCAAGCCATTCAGGGTCTGACCACTGTTCCCTCTAAGCTGCAGAGTCTTGTGAGCAAAAATTCTACTTTGTGAGCTACTGGTATTAACGTTGTGAGCTACCGCATAAATTAGTGTGCTCTGGGGTCATCCTTCCTGAGCGGAGACAAAAATGTGGGAGCTGGAGGCTAAAAATCTGCAAGCTAGCTCATGCTAACTCAGCTTAGAGGGAACGCTGGTTCTGACATATCTAATTGTGAACTTGTTCCCCAAGTGCAGATTAAAAAAAAAAAAAAACCATGCAGTGGGGCCAGATGCAGAAAGAGCAGATGTTTCTACAAACATGTGTCAAACCAGGTTTACAGACACCCCCCCCCCCAAAAAAAAGTTTCACAGATGGGTGCAACACCCCTCCCATGGAAAAATGTCGTATGCGCCTGTGAACACCTTGGAATGCCAGCTGAGATATTCCAACCCAATTTGCCAGGTTTCCCCTCTCTTCCTAGACTGTCACCAATTGGGAGAGGGCAGGGGAAAGTAGCGAGTGTACCCCATATATAGCCTGTCCTCAGCTGCTGTTGAGCCAGTGTGTGTTAGTGATCAGAAGAAGAGAAGATTTTTATACGCTGCTTTTCTCTACTTCAGTGAGTCTCAAAGCAGCTTACAATCACCTTCCTTTCCTCTCCCCAGATGGGGAGAAAACAATTCCACAGCATCCTCTATATGACAGCCCTTCAAGTACTTGAAGATGGTGATCATATCACCTCTCAGCCGTCTCCTCTCCAGGCTAAACATCCCAGTTCCTTCAACCTTTCCTCATAGGACTTGGTCTCCAGCCCCCTCACCATCTTCATCGCCCTCCTCTGGAC
Organism: Heteronotia binoei; assembly: GCF_032191835.1. Classification (NCBI taxonomy): domain Eukaryota; kingdom Metazoa; phylum Chordata; class Lepidosauria; order Squamata; family Gekkonidae; genus Heteronotia; species Heteronotia binoei. The sequence continues at coordinate 10,609,615 of NC_083233.1, forward strand.
CCAATCCAGCTTGTCTATATCCTTCTTAAAATGTGGTGCCAAAACTGAACACAATACTCCAGGTGAGGTCTTACCAGAGCAGAGTAAAGCGATACCATCACATCACGTGATCTGGACACTATACTTCTGTTGATGCAGCCCAAAATTGCATTTGCCTTTTTAGCCACTGCATCACACAGTTGACTCATGTTCAGGGCATGATCCACTAAGACCCCTAGATCCTTTTCGCACACACTACTGCTAAGACAAGTCTCGCCCATCCTATAACCATGCATTGGATTTTTCCTACCTAAATGCAGAACTTTACATTTATCCCTGTTAAAATTCATTTTATTGATTTTAGCCCAGTTTTCCAGCCTGTCAGGGTCATCCTGCATCCTGTTTCTGTCTTATTCTATGTTTGCAACCCCTCCCAATTTCGTATCATCTGCAAATTTAATAAGCATTCCCTCTATTCCTTCATCCAAATCATTGATAAAGATGTTGAACAAAACAGGTCCCAGGACAGATCCTTAAGGCACTGCACTTGTCACTCTTCTCCAAGAGGATGAGGAACCATTCACAAGAACTCTTTGGGTGCGATCTGTCAACCAGTTACAGATCCACCTAACAGTAACAGAATCCAAACCACATTTTACCAACTTGTCAACAAGGACAGTATATGGAACTTTATCAAAAGCCTTACTGAAATCAAGATAAACGATGTCTACAGCATTCCCCTGATCCAGCAAGGTAGTCACTTTCTCAAAAAAAGAGATCAGGTTAGTCTGACATGACTTGTTCTTGAGATAACCATGCTGGCTCTTAGTAATCACATCCATTCTTTCTAAATGTTCCAGGACCGACTGTTTGATGATTTATTCTAAAACTTTTCCAGGTATAGACATCAAGCTGATGGGTCGGTAGTTACCCGGATCATCTTTTTTCCCCTTCTTGAAGATGGGGACAACATTAACCAACCTCCAATCTTCCGGCACCTCTCCTGTTCCCCAAGAATTCTCAAAAATAATAGCCAGAGGCTCAGAAATTACATCCACAAGCTCTTTTAGAACCCTTGGATGCAATTCATCTGGCCCTGAGGACTTAGTTTCATTTAAAGAAACTAGGTGTTTATGTACTACATGCTGATCCTAGGTTGGAACTTCATACCCTCCTTATATGTTCTGTTTTTGCCATGTTGAGCACCGTTTCCCTCAGAAGAGAAGACTGAGGAAAAGTAGGAATTGAGCAGTTCTGCCCTCTCTTCATTACCTGTTACAATTTCACTCCCCCCACCCACCCCCATTGATCAGATGTTGAACCTTTTCGGCCCTTGCTTGCCTTCTGTTTCATTTTATATGTAGGACCTCTCTTCTACTCTCTCTCTTACCTGGGCTTGGAGCTGTAGCAAGTTAACCTTTCTGAAGTGAATCTGTTCACGATAAATTAAATGTAGCTATATGAATGTGTTCTGTAAGATGTGCTCCTATCTTTGTAAGTAAAATTTCTTTCTCTTGTTACCACTGGAAGTAGATCATCTTTGTAATTTGTTTGAACAGTATTTTCCCCTTAACTGGGAAATGTGGAGAAGCAGGATACTTCTGTGCTTGCAAGGCCATTGATTTTTTTTTAACATTTAATCCCGTAAGAACCACGTAATGGATATATAGCTAGACAGAGGGTTGTTTGCTCTCCCTATGCCAAGCGTGGGGAACCTCTGTCCCAAGGGCCGTATACAGTCATTCATCGAGGTCACTTGGTGTGGCCCTCTGGGATTGCTGGACCAAACCGAGCTATGTGGCAGCCTCCCTGGGGCCTGGCTGGCCAGTGAGGATTGTGAGGCCCAGCCGCGCTGTGCAGTAGAGCCTCCCCAGGGCCAGGCAGGGATCACGGGGCCCAAATGTACTGTGTGGCAGCCTCCCTGAGGCCTAGCTGGCTGGCCAGAATTGTTGCAGGGCCTGGAAAAGTTACTGTCACCGTTCATTTTGCACTTGATTATCCCAGATGGTGTGGCCTAATATGCTAATATTAGGGGATGTGGTCTAATATGCTACTGAGTTCCTGCTGGGCTTTTTCTACAAAAAAGCCCTGGATCTATGCATTTGCCTAGGGCCGTGTGTGTGTGTGCGCGCGTGCCAGGTTAGGCTCTCCCCACATGACTTCAAATAGAAAAACAATGATTTGCATTAATTTTGCCGGCCTGAATCGGTCTCTCTTGGCAGAGCACTGTTTTTTATGTTGATAATTTTTTATGGCCCGCGAATGATGTTATAAATATCCATATGGCCCTTGGCAGCAAAAAGGTTCCCCACCCCTGCCCTATGCAGTCAGTGATCACTTCCTTGCTGCCTTCCTGTAGGTGATGGGTAGGGTTGCCAGCCTCCAGGTGAGGCCTGGAGATGTCCTGGAATTACTGCTGATTTCCAGACTATAGAGATCAGTTCCCCCCAGAGAAAATGGCTGTCTTGAAGGGTGGACTCTGTGGCACTATTTCCTGCTGAGGTCCCTCCCCTCACCAAATCCCACCCTCCCTAGGCTCCACCCCCTCCCCAAATCTCCAGGAGGCAACCGTGAACAGCATTTCTAACAACAGGGGTTAAGCTCTTGGGAAGGTTGATAAAGCATTTTGCTCAGGGCCTCATCACCTCTGGAACTGGCTGTTCTCCTGCATTTCCTCCCATACATTAAGATATAAGAACATAAGAGAAGCCATGTTAGATCAGGCCAATGGCCCATCCAGTCCAACATTCTGTGTCACACAGCGGCCAAAATATATATACACACACACACACACTGTGGCTAATAGCCACTGATGGACCTCTGCTCCATATTTTTATCTAACCCCCTCTTGAAGGTGGCCATGCTTGTGGCCGCCACCACCTCCTGTGGCAGTGAATTCCACATGTTAATCACCCTTTGGGTGAAGAAGTACTTCCTTTTATCCGTTTTAACCTGTCTGCTCAGCAATTTCATCGAATGCCCACGAGTTCTTGTATTGTGAGAAAGAGAGAAAAGTGCTTCTTTCTCTACTTTCTCCATCCCATGCATTATCTTGTAAACCTCTTATCATGTCACCCCTCATATTTTCTTGAGGCTCTTCTTTCATCGTCCCCACCTTCAGAGATGAGCTGGATGGCCTGTCGTGGCAAATGGGGCTTTTTCTGTGGCCCGCACCAGACGTTAGAATTCCTTTTAACAAACATGTACCCGACAGCCTTCCGTGCGAGGTCACGCAGCCTTTTGCTTGACAGCGGATAGATTTCTGGCTGTATCTTCTCTTTAGACACTTGCTGGTTTCTTTCTTTTTATCCTTCGGTTTTGTTTTGATGATAATGATTTTATGGATGCTGGAAATAGCAGTGGAAAATGAGGGTGTTGGACAGACAGCGTAAAGATGAGCCAACAGAGAAATGTCTGCTCTGGGAGGAAATCGGGAAATGTTCTGGATGCTTCCAAAACTCTCCTCGTGTGAATTTGCCCCTGCGTTCTGGAGTTTTCTGGTCTTGTTTCTGACATGGAGCTGACAGATTAGGGATCCTCCACATTCAGAGGCAGAACGCCTTGAGGTTGCTGAGGAGTGACAGCAGTGAATATCTGTGGCGCACACGCCCTGCTTGCGGGAGGTCGCCCAGGGAGTATGGCTGGCTCCCGTGAGAAACTAGGAAGGCTATTGCATGTTCTTAGGGCATTATGTGGCAACTTTTCTTCCCTTCTGCTCCTCTCCAGCTTTCCCCTCTCACTCCACAATAACTTATATCTTTGTATGTGTGGGGGTGGCTGGATGTACAGGAAAATCAATCTTGATGTGATAGTATTTATGATTGGATTGTGGGGGAGGGGGGGTTGTGTGTGTGTTGTTTTACCAAAGCATGAAATGCATTTCTACATCAATGATGTGTGTGTTATGTGCGGTCAAATTGTTACTGACTTATGGCAACCCTGTAAATGGATAACCTCCAAAATATCCTTGCTCAGATAGAATCCTAGAATCACAGAGTTGAAAGGGGCCATGAAGGCCATCTAGTTCAACCCCCTGTTCAATGCAGGATCAGCCTAGAGCAGGGGTGTCAAACATGTGGCCCAGGGACCGAATTAGGCCTCCGGAGGGCTCCTGTCAGGCCCCTAAGCAACTGGCTGTTATTTGCTTCCTTCTCCCTGTCTCCTGCTTCCTTCTGCATAACAGCTTGTTTTGCAAGGCTTGCTCAATCGCACAGGTGCTACAGAGCAAAACCTCTATTTTCTCCATTGGCTGAGGCTCCTCGCTTGGGGGGGAAGAGGGGAAGGCAGAGCTTGTTTTTCCAGGCTCTCTCAATTGCACTGCAGAGATGCTGAGCCAAGCCTGGCCCCCTGGGGAAGGAAGGAAGGAAGGAAGGAAGGAAGGAAGGAAGGAAGGAAGGAAGGAAGGAAGGAAGGAAGGAAGGAAGGAAGGAAGGAAGGAAGGAAGGAAGGAAGGAAGGAAGGAAAGAGCCAGAGCTTCCTTTGCCCAGTTCCCTGGATCCCATGGGAGAGATGCAAAGAAAGTACCTTTAATACCAACGTGATAGCATTTTAAGCATGTTTTAAGGGTTTTTTTAAAAAAATATTTAATTGTGTTTTTCTTTGTCCTTTATAAAGTTTAAATCTCTGCTCCTTAATCTTAACTAGGTATGCACATGGCCTGGCCCAACAAGGTCTCATTTATACCAGATCCGGCCCTCATAACAAATGAGTTCGAGCATCCCTGACAAGGGTGCATTCAGCCGCTGCTTAAAAACTGCCAGCGAGGGGGAGCTTAGCCCCCCACCCCCACCCCTGGCACCTCTTTGCTCTGCTGAACTACTCTGACTGTAAATACATTTTGCCTAATATCCAGCCGGTACCTTCCCGCCCTTAATTTAAGCCCATTATTATGAGTCCTTTCCTCTGCTGGGTAGCTTCTTCAGACTGAACATTTCCAGTGCTCAGCCTTTTCTCATAGGGCTTTTTGGTCTCCAGGCCTTGCAAATGGAAGCTTTTCTTTATTGAGTCCATCCATCTCATGATCGGGTCTTCCTCTTTTCTTGCTGCCTTCAACTTTTCCTAGCATTGCTGTCCTTTCCAGTTAGTCTTGTCTTTGCATAATGTGACCAAAATTATACTACAGTATTAATTCACTGCCACAGGAGGTGGTGACGGCCACAAGCATAGCCACCTTCAAGAGGGGTTTAGATAAAAATATGGAGCACAGGTCCATCAGTGGCTATTAGCCACAGTGTATGTGTGTATATAATTTTTTTTTTGCCACTGTGTGACACAGAGTGTTGGACTTGATGGGCCGTTGGCCTGATCCAACATGGCTTCTCTTATGTTCTTATGTTCTTAATAATACAGAGACAAAAAGAATCTCAATGGACTCCTAAGAATGATCGCTTCCATGTTGCTTCCATGTCTACTGTTTCCCCCCCAGTGTTTTCACAAGGATCCATTATGGGAAGGGAAAAAAGCAAATGAATGGGAAAGGACTGGAGAGCCGGGACCACCTGTGCATCTTCTTCTCCTGGAATTACTTTCAGAAAGGCTTTTTTGTTGAAGGGAAATTGAGGAGGAATTGAGGAGGAAGTTTGCAGAGCAAAGTCCCAGAATAACCAAGTGGAATGGAGGAAATCAATTTAGCTTTTGAAATAACAAGTAAGGGTGTAGCACATTTCACTTGAGACCAGTTCTGCAATCTGAAAAAGCTTTCCTTGTGAGTAAACCCAATCACAAGATGCTCCTCCACCTCATGCCCTGCCCCTAGAGTTGCCAACTTCCAGGTAGGGTCTGAAGACCTCCCAAATTACAATTGATCGCCAGACAACAGAGGTCAGTTCCCTCGGAGAAAATGGCTGCTTTGGAGTAGGGTTACCAGACCCCAGATGGGAATGGTGGATCCCCCCAATTTAGCAGGCTCCAAACTGCTGCTGGCCAGCTGGCTGATGGGGGAAATCCCACCGCCTGGCACAACATCTCCAACATGTGGAAATGACATCATGCTGGGGATGCCACACAGTGACACTCTAGTATTTTATGCAGAACTCTCTGGAAACCATAGAGTTTTGCCCAAAATACCAGAACATCACCATGCAGCATGGTGTGACGATGTCACTTCTGGGTGATGTCATCACATTAGGGACATCGCACATGGGGGTGCCACCCTGCCCCTGCAGTCCCAGAGACCTCCCCACCCTCCACTGGGGAGCAAAGAGGACCTGGCAACCCAACTTTGGAGAGTGAATCTGTGGCACTGTAGCCTGCTGGGGTCCCTCCCCCCTCAAAGCCTGCATCCCCCAAGGTTCCACCCCTCACATTTCCAGGTATTTCCCTGCCCAGACCTGGCAGTGCTTACACTGCCCCCAAATGCTCCCAGGATTACCGGCCCCAGGGTTGCCATGTTGGGAAACCCCTGGAGATTTGGGGGTGGAGCGTGGGGGAGCAGGGTTTGGTGAGGGGAGTGTCCTCAGTGAGGAATAATGCCCTAAAGCCCACCCTCCAAAGCAGTCACTTCCTCCAGGGGAACTGTAGCCTGAAGATGCATTAGAATTCCCAGAGATCTCAACCCCCCCCCCTACCCCCGCCCCGGAAGCTGGCAGCCCAACTGCTTGGCGATCCCCCGCATTCCCCTCTTTCCAAAGCCGCAAAGGAGAGACGGTCTGAGCATGAGCAGGATGTGAAGCAACAAGAGGGGGGGCTTCTGCAGCACCCCTCAAAGGACTGGATTGAACCACAGGCTGCCCCGTTTGTCACCCGTGCTGATGACACTTCCTTCCGAAATCAACTTCCATTTTTATTTTTAACTCATCTTTGAGCGGCGGATCATTCCCTGCCCCATGCCAACGGCGGGTGTCTTCTCCTCTCTCCACAAAGGCAATGCCCACATTCCTCTTTTATCTGCTGTTGTTAGAGGTTTGCCCCTGGCAGATGGCTCCAAATTAATATTTGGCTCACAGATGGGACCGAACGAAGCAGAAGGCCTCCGTCTGAAAACAGCAACATTGCAATTTTTCAGTATCATTTAAAAAAAAAAATGTATGCTTGAATCTTGCTTCAAAGGTCAGACGTCCCCCCCGCAGTCCGTCATTCCAAGCTCAACAGATGCTCAGATCCTTCCGTCCTGGAAGATGCAGAGTTCAGACACAGATTTTGTTTTGTCAAGAGACCCCCGGGGGAGAAAGATGGGGAACTGTAAGGACCTTGGTGATAAGCCCATTGTGCTTCTTAAAAGAAAGGCTTCCTTAGCCAGCTGTGTTGGCTAACTTGAATCTGACCTTTGGATTCGAAGAGGTTTGCCGCAACTAATGTTAATTTTCCAGCTCCTCGAACCTTCTGCATAGCGAATCTGCTTTCCCCCTGAATTTTCCAGCAGGGATAGAAGGGAGAGTCACAGTGGGGGAGCAGAGTGGAAAGGGAAAATAATAGGCAGTGTTTGGGAAACTCTCACCTGAGAACTGTGCCTCCTCCAATGATCTTGTATATATGCATTTATTTGATATATGGTATCGCTTTATTCTGCTCTGGTAAGACCTCACCTAGAGTATTGTGTTCAGTTTGGAGCATCACATTTTAAGAAGGATATAGACAAGTTGGGGGAGGGACGGTGGCTCAGTGGTAGAGCATCTGCTTGGTAAGCAGAAGGTCCCAGGTTCAATCCCCGGCATCTCCAACTCAAAAGGGTCCAGGCAAATAGGTGTGAAAACCTCAGCTTGAGACCCTGGAGAGCCACTGCCAGTCTGAGTAGACAATACTGACTTTGATGGGCCGAGGGTCTGATTCAGTATAAGGCAGCTTCATATGTTCATATGTATGTTCATAAGTTGAATGGCTCCAGAGGAGGGCAACGAAGATGGTGAGGGGTCTGGGGATATTTAGCCTGGAGAGGAGGCGGCTGACAGGTGATACTTCAAGTACTTGAAGGGCTGTCATCTAAAGGATGGTGCGGAATTGTTTTCTGTGGCCCCAGAAGGTAGGACCAGAACCAGTGGGTTGAAATTAAATCAAAAGAGTTTCCAGCTCAACTTCCTGACCATTAGAGCGGTTCCTTGGTGGGACAGACTTCCTCGGGAGGTGGTGGGCTCTCCTTCTTTGGAGGTGTTTAAACAGAGGCTAGATGGCCATCTGACAGCGATGAGGATCCTGTGAATTTAGGGGGAGGTATTTGTGAGTTTCCTACATAGTGCAAGGGGTTGGACTAGATGACCCTGGAGGTTCCTTCCAACTCTATGATTCTATGAAATAATTATGTCAATCCAACCTCCAGTGAACACTCAGAAACATCTCTGGGCAAAAGCCCCCCCTGCCCCTCCTCATCTTCTAAAACCTGTGGCAGGCGCCAGGGAAGGCATTGTGGCACCCAGGGACACTGCGTTGGGGATCTCTGCTAGACCCCGTTAAAAGTGCTGGTGAATCAAATGGTTTTGGGGTGCCTCCTACATATTTCTAGAAATATCCCTCTTCACCGCCTCAAAGTGCCCTTTCTGCAGAGTGAAAGCTACAATAGAAAAGGGCGCAGCCTGGATTTGATATCAGGCAGCCCACCCTAAGCAGGGCAGGCCACTAACAAGTGGCAGTCAGAGAAGTGTAATGGGAGCCTGGGCCACGTGGCAGGAGACTGGATCTGTTGGTCCAAGACTGTGGAAGCCTTTAAAGTTCATGACCAGGATCTTGCAGGCGGTGTGGATGTCAGCCGGCAGCCAATGGAACTGTTTTAAGACGGGCAAGATAAGTTCCCTTCCAGCTAGCAATAACAGGGCTGCCACATTCTGAGCCACCTTGGACTAGATGCTTGGACTAGATGACCTGTATGTTCCCTTCCAACTCTGTGAGTCTGTGGTTCTATGACCTGCGGCCTCTAGGTTGTCTTCAAGGGCAGCCCCAAGGTAGAGTGCAGTATGGTAGTCCAACCATAATTGGAAGGGAATTGAAAACAAGGGAAGGGAATTGAAAACAAATCAGCCAGTATCATAATGCCCCTGTATAAATCGATGGTGCGGTCTCATTTGGAGTACTGTGTGCAGTTCTGGTCGCCGCACCTCAAAAAGGATATTATAGCATTGGAGAAAGTCCAGAAAAGGGCAACTAGAATGATTAAAGGGCTGGAACACTTTCCCTATGAAGAAAGGTTGAAACGCTTGGGACTCTTTAGCTTGGAGAAAGGTCGACTGCGGGGTGACATGATAGAGGTTTACAAGATAATGCATGGGATGGAGAAAGTAGAGAAAGAAGTAGTTTTCTCCCTTTCTCACAATACAAGAACTCGTGGGCATTCGATGAAATTGCTGAGCAGTCAGGTTAAAACGGATAAAAGGAAGTACTTCTTCACCCAAAGGGTGATTAACATGTGGAATTCACTGCCACAGGAGGTGGTGGCGGCCACAAGCATAGCCACCTTCAAGAGGGGTTTGGATAAAAATATGGAGCAGAGGTCCATCAGTGGCTATTAGCCACAGTGTGTGTGTGTATGTATAAAAATTTTTGCCACTGTGTGACACAGAGTGTTGGACTGGATGGGCCATTGGCCTGATCCAACATGGCTTCTCTTATGTTCTTATGTTCTAACCATGAGGTTGCAAAAGCATGGATGAGCATGGCCAGATTAGCTGAGTCTAAGATGGGAGAGAGCTGGAGAGCCACTTGCATATCATGGAAGGCACTCCCGGCCATTACACCCACCTGCGTTTCAAACAGCAAGACTGGGTCCATGAGTGCCCTCAATGTAGCTGCTGTCTGCTGACTCTACTTCTTCACCGGGCCCTTCAGGTTCATGCTGGAGGCTATGTTGTTTTGACGCAGAGAAAATAGCCTCAGCGAGTGAAGCACCAGAAAATGGAGAATTTCCAGAATTCTCCAGATATTGGAAGCAGTTTCGTTTGGATTAGCTGTCTTGTGGAGGTTAATGAGCAAGGCATATTCAGGTTGATTTTGATTAGTGACTTTCCAAACGCAGTTCGCTGTTGCTTGGAACCGGAAGCGAACAACTGAGAAACTGAGAAAGCCGAGATGTCTTTCCCAGGGGGTTTGCCAAACAAGGGGGGGAAGTATTGTGCACAAAAAAGAAATGTGCTCATGGCGCAAGTGCTTTCCCATCTTCTTGCACACTCCCAATTTGAAGGGGGGAGGGGGGGGAGCCTAGCTGCTATGCCAACATCTATTCTTTTCATTCTTTTTATTGATATTGTAATAGTTCCTGACTGCAGCTAGCAATAGCCTCGATCACAAAAATGCTGCTCTGGGAATGGATCCCATACAGTTAAGCCAACAAGAAAAAGGTGACTTTATTTAATCATCACTAATGCAACCCGAAAAGGCAGTCAATAAGTGCAAGAGATGTAGGAACAGAGGGTGACCAGGGCTTTTTTCCCTGGGGGAATGTGGCAGGACTAGGGTTGCCAAGTCCAATCCCAGAAATATCTGGGGACTTTGGGGGTGCAGCCAGGAGACTTTGGGGGTGGAGCCAGGAGACACTGGGGTGGAGCTAGGGGGGAGGGGGGGAAACGGCGCCGGGGAGCGTGGCGAGCTGCCCCATCTCGGAGCGGGCGACGCTGCTGCACGGCTGCCGCCTCTTCTCTGCTCGCCATGGCTGCTCCTCCGAGATGGGCTCAGGCTGAGCCCATCTCGGAGGAACAGCTGGGGGGGCGGGGGGGCGGCAGCAGCACAGCGGCCTCGCCCGCTCCGCCTCTGGGGTGGAATCGGAGGGGGGTGGAGGCGGGCTGGGGGCGTGGCGAGCCGCGAGTCCGGGTCCAAGAAGGGCCCGGATTCGTGGCTCGCCATGCTCCTGGCCTGCCTCTGCCCTCCCCTTCTCTGGGTTTGCCTCGCTGGTTTTGCCTGCGCTGCTGCCGCCTCTTGGCTGCTCCTCCGAGATGGGCTCAGCCTGGGCCCATCTCGGAGGAGCAGCTGCTGTGGGCGGGGAGGGGGCAGCAGCGGTGCGGTGGCCTCGCCCGCTCCAGGATCGGGCGGCTCGCCATGCTCCCCGGCGCCGTGTCCCCCCCGCTTCCTTTGGGGGGGGGAGCGGGGGAAGAGGGTGGAAATCCTGGGGTCCCCCGCCAGGGCGGGAGGGTTTGGAAGCCTAGGTAGGACAGAGTTCCAGAACCTCTTCATGGAAACAAAATTCTCAAAAACTGTTTAAAAGTTCATGAAGGGATCTCGTGTATTTCCCCTTCATTTCCCTCTTGAGAGCTCCAGCACCTCGTTTTTCCAGGAAAAAAGCCCTGAGGGTTACCAGACCTCCAGGTGGGGCCTGGAGTTCTTTCAGAATTTACAACTGATCTCCAGACTCCAGAGATGAGTTCCCCTAAAGGAGGAACGGATCTGAGTGCAACAGATCTGAGTCCAGCCACACCTTGGAGCAGCCCCAAAGTGAAATTATATCCCTTGGTGAGCTGCCTGAGGAAGGACTCACTCTGAAAGTGGACGGAAACAGCAGTCCAGTTGCAGCCACCCCAGTTTGGGAACTGCAGTCACACCTGCACTGGACTTCAGGAAGTCCTACAGACGAAGAATAAACATTGTATATTGCAAAACAGACTGTAAAATATTTCTAAATTAATATGTGAAGAATACTGTGGTTTAAAACTTTGTGTTCAGTATACACCTTGGAGTCATACAGCTTGGAGACCAGCAAAAAGTTTCAGAATATCAGCTTTCAAGAACCAAAGCTCCCTTCATCAGATATGAGGAAGAAGAAGAAGATGATATTGGATTTATATTCCGCCCTCCACTCAAGGGTCTCAGAGTGGCTCACAATCTCCTTTATCTCCCTCCCCCACAACAGATGCCCTGTGAGGTGGGTGGGGCTGAGAGGGCTCTCACAGCAGCTGCCCTTTCAAGGACAACCTCTACCAGAGCTATGGCTGACCCAAGGCCATGCTAGCAGGTGCAAGTGGAGGAGTGGGGAATCAAACCTGGTTCTCTCAGATAAGAGTCCGCACACTTAACCACTACACCAAACTGGCTCTCTAGGAGGAATGGTGATGTGAGTCTTTTTATCCCAGGGCTCTCTTCCCCTGCTCTGGGTCTCCAGGCAACCTCTGTGGAGGAGGAGAGCTTGCCAGCCTGCCTTTCCCCCCCTCCTTCCCTGCTTCACACAAGGCAGAAATAGATGCCTACCTGGGGGTCAGCACTGAGAGGCTGACTGAGGTCCCATTGCTAACTTGAGAGTAAGCCACCTCGACCTTCAGGAGCTGCACAACACAGTTTGGCTACCCTTGACATAGAGTCCAGCCTCCAAAACAGCGGTTTTCGGTAGGGAACCTGTGTCATCTAGAGCCCAGTTGCAATTCTGGGAAGTTTCCAGGCCCCACCTGGAGGCTGGCAACCATAGCTCATGGATCTTCTAAGTCTTTTTTAAAAATAAATAAATGAATGGCTCAGGGCACCTTTCTGATTGCATGTCCTTGTGAGAATATTATGGGAGTGTTCTGCAGCTCAGTTGGGGCTGGTGAACAAGTGTTTGCCATTAAGGCATTTAACGAGCCAGTTATTTGAGTATGGGATTTGGGTTGGGAAGATCTGGGTTCGAATCCTTGCTTGACCACGAGCCTCATAATGGGTGACTTTTATGGGCAAGTAAGGGCACAACCAGGCAAGGTGGCAAAACGAGGTGAGAAGCTGCACTAAAATGGGTTGATGGTCATTCTCATCCAACCATAGTTACCTCTGGGAATCACTGGAAACTCTGTTGTAAACCATAGAGTTTCTGGCAATTCCTAGAGCAACCACTGCCTTCTCCAGGTTTTCATCACACTTTCTTTTTCCGCTGCTGCTGTGTGGAGTGGCGGCAGCAGCAGGAGCTAAAGGCAGAAGATTCCCCCATTGCATCTTGGGACTTGGCAGCGCTACTTGGATCCAAGGATAGCTTTTTCAGGAGTGGGGTTGCCAGCCTCCAGGTGGAGCCTGGAGATCTCCCGCTTTTACAACTGATCTCCAGCTGGCAGAGAGCAGCTCCCCTGGAGAAAATGGCTGCTGTGAGGGTGGACACTAGGGCATTGGACCATGCTGAGATAGGGTTGCCAATCCCCAGGTGGGGGCAGGGGATCCCCCGGTTTGGAGACCCTCCCCCCACTTCAGGGTCGTCAGAAAGCGGGGGGAGGGGAGGGAAATGTCTGCTGGGAACTCTTATTATTCGCATAGAAAATCATGGAGAATTGATCCATGGATATCTGGGGCTCTGGGGGGGGCTGTCTTTTGGGGTAGAGGCACCAAATTTTCAGTATAGCATCTAGTGCCTCTCCCCAAAATACCCTCCAAGTTTCAAAACGATTGGACCAGGGGGTCCAATTCTATGAGCCGCAAAAGAAGGTGCCCCATCCTTCATTATTTCCTATGGAAGGAAGGAATTGAAAAGGTGTGCCGTCCCTTTAAATGTGATGGCCAGAACTCCCTTTGGAATTCAATTATGCTTGTCATAGCCTTGATCTTGGCTCCACCCCTAATGTCTCCTGGCTCCACCCCCAACGTCTCCTGGCTCCACCCCCAAAGACCCCAGCTATTTCTTAAATTGGACTTGGCAACCCTATGCTGAGGCCCCTCCCCTCTCCAAACCCCGCCCTCTCCGAGATCCACCCCGAAAGTCTTCACATATTTTTCAACACGGACTTGTTCAGGTGGGACTTCAAAAGTGCCTCCTTTGAGTTAAAGATCATTCGTTAACTCTTGGACCCACAAATTTAATCCCCCGTTCAGATAGTTTTAATAAGCCAAGCAGTGCAAGGGTCAAGCCCTGAAAATGTCAGCTGATATTATTAGTACTATTAATTCAGGGCTGGAAATGATCAGGCACTTGGCATACAAAGCGAATTACGTTGTTGTTGTTTTAAGTAGAATTTATCCGTCATCCTTCTACATTAAAAAATGAGCTCAGACCGACTGAGCAAGCTAAAAATAGAACACAAGCCAAGTTTTTTTTTTAAAAAAAGCAAGAATTGATCATTAAAAGATATCGTCATTAAAAAGTAATCAGTGTCAGCAAAATCAAATACAATTAAATAACATCTGCATCATTCATTAAAGCCGTTTCTCATGAAAACATCTGTGAACAAGGACAGCCTTCCCACTCTCTTTAGAAAGTTTATACCTTTTCCCACGCAAGCTCGTGAAAGAAGCCATACAAGGGATTTCTCTAGTGGTTTTCCCTGGGCAAGAAATTTTATAACGCAGCTACGAGGGGGCCTCTGGGGGCACAGCACACCCCCCCCCCCCGACTTCTGGGCGAGGCTCCCCTGACTTTTTTTTTAAAATCAATATATGAAATTTTTTATTAAGAAAAGATGGACATACAAAGAAAAGAAAGAATAAAGAACGAACAAATACAATCAACATTAATCATACGAAAAAGATACATTCCAAACACCTTAGACGCTTGGGCGCGCCATACAGTCAAAAACACATCTATGTCTAACGTCTACCACTACATCCCAATCATACACACTGGGGGATGGAGAGGATTTGAAAGGAAAAAAAAAAATTCTAGCTACTCCATGTCGAAGCCTCTACTTTTGACCCATTTATAAATGGGGTCCCATTCCTCCTGACATTTTTGCACATTACCCTCTCTTAATCTTGTGGACATTAGATCAGATTCAGCGACTTCCAACAGCTTATTAATGAATTCGTCTCTGTTCGGGATTCTATCATTTTTCCAATACTTGGCATACAAAGTTCTAGCAATGGTAACTATATACAGTAACACTTTCAGTTTGGTCGTAGGCAAATTTTGCCTACAGATATTCAGAAGATACAATTCTGGCACATGCTTAACTTGTATTTTCAAGATTTTTTGAATCCAAATATTAACTTGAGCCCAATATTTCCTGGCTTCTTTGCATTGCCACCATATATGGAACAACGATCCTTCAACTTCTCGGCATTTCCAACATTTATTAGAGTATGTGGGGTAAATTTTGGCCAGTCTATTTGGTGTAAGATACCATCTATATACCATTTTATATAGATTTTCTTTGAGATCAGTTGGCTTTATTAGTTTTAAATTCTGTTTCCATAACTTTTCCCATTCATCCAGATCAATATTATAGCCAAAATCCTTAAGCCAGCGGATCCAAGCTTCTTTTACAACTTCATCCTGCATCTTAACTTGAAGTAGCCAATCATACGTTTTAGAAATTATCTTCTGCTTGGACTCTAAGATAAGATCTAATTCAATTGGTTTATTCGAAAAGCCCCTTTCTTTGTCTTTCTGAAATCTTGATTTGAGTTGACACTGGAGCCACCAATTTAACTTAGATAGTTCTTCCTCAATCAAATCATTTTGGCTATTCAACAAATAGGCATAATCTTGTGGGTTATCCCAATTATACAAGTTGGGGTGAGTCAGAGCTTCTATCGGAGATAGCCACTTTGGAGTATAAGTATACATCAGCTTAATTTCATCCCAAATCTTATACAAGGATCTTCTTATTTCGTGTCTGAAAAAGCGTCCAGTTTTTACAGGAGTGTGATACCACATATAATTGTGCCAGCTTTTTCCCAAACCTACGCCTTCAATAGTCATTAGCCTCTTATTATCTAGCTTACACCAATCCCTTAACCATGCAATACAACAAGCCTTATAGTACGGATTCCAATCTGGGAGAGCAAGACCACCTCTTGATTTGCTGTCTTGTAAAATTTTCAATTTTATTCTGGCCTTTTTCCCTTGCCAGATAAACAACTTGATCATAGAGTTAAGTTTCTGGAAAAATAGTTTGGGTAAGGTGATTGGGATTGTTTGGAAGAGAAATAAGATCCTTGGAAGAATGTTCATCTTTATTGTAGCGACTCTACCTAAGAGCGAAATATGGAGATCTTTCCAGGCTCCCCTGACTTGGGGCCCCAACCAGCTCCCGGGGCCTCTGCCACGTTTTCACACACAGGGGCAGTGGCAGAAGCAGCCACCATCCTCCTGCACAAATTAAAAGGGCTGCCTGTCAATCAGTCGATTGGTGGGCTCTTAACTTGCACGGGAGGCCAGGACTGCTTCTGCTGCCAGCCCTGCGCACTATTTGAGTGGCGGGGAAGGGAGGGCAGCGGCGAGAAGGGCAGGGAGGGAAGAGAAGACCCTTCTCTTCCTTCCCTGTTGCTCTCTTCGCTGCCGCCCTTCTGCTGCCGGTCCCGTGCACTCTTCCCTCCCTGCTGTTCTCGTTGCTGCCGCCCTCTTCCCCTCCACTCCGTTCCCCTCCCCATAGCGCACAGGCCAGCAGCAGAAGCAGCCCCCAGCTTGCTGTGTGAGTTAAAAGGGCATGGGGCGGCCCACTGATCCCCTTTAACTTACAGGAGAGGCTGGGGGCTGCTTCTGCCGTGGGCCCCCCACGCTGTTTGAGTGGCAGGGAAGAGAGGGCTGCAGCCACGAGAGCAGCAGGGAAGAAGAAAAAGATATTAGATTTATATCCCGCCCTCCACTCCGAAGAGTCTCAGAGCGGCTCACAATCTCCTTTACCTTCCTCCCCCACAAAAGACACCCTGTGAGGTAGATGAAGATATTGGATTTATATCCTGCCTTCCACTCCGAAGAGTCTCAGAGCGGCTCACAATCTCCTTTACCTTCCTCCCCCACAAAAGACACCCTGTGAGGTAGATGAAGATATTAGATTTATATCCCGCCCTCCACTCCGAAGAGTCTCAGAGCGGCTCACAATCTCCTTTACCTTCCTCCCCCACAAAAGACACCCTGTGAGGTAGATGAAGATATTGGATTTATATCCCGCCCTCCAGTCCAAAGAGTCTCAGAGTGGCTCACAATTTCCTTTACCTTCCTCCCCCACAACAGACACCCTGTGAGGTAGATGAAGATATTGGATTTATATCCCGCCCTCCAGTCCAAAGAGTCTCAGAGTGGCTCACAATCTCCTTTACCTTCCTCCCCCACAACAGACACCCTGTGAGGTAGATGAAGATATTGGATTTATATCCCGCCCTCCACTCCGAAGAGTCTCAGAGCGGCTCACAATCTCCTTTACCTTCCTCCCCCACAACAGACACCCTGTGAGGTAGATGAAGATATTGGATTTATATCCCGCCCTCCAGTCCGAAGAGTCTCAGAGTGGCTCACAATTTCCTTTTCCTCCTCCCCCACAACAGACACCCTGTGAGGTAGATGAAGATATTGGATTTATATCCCGCCCTCCACTCCGAAGAGTCTCAGAGCGGCTCACAATCTCCTTTCTCTTCCTCCCCCACAACAGACACCCTGTGAGGTGGGTGGGGCTGAGAGGGCTCTCACAGCAGCTGCCCTTTCAAGGACAACCTCTGCCAGAGCTATGGCTGACCCAAGGCCATTCCAGCAGGTGCAAGTGGAGGAGTGGGGAATCAAACCCGGTTCTCCCAGATAAGAGTCCGCACACTTAACCACTACAACAAACTGGCTCTCCAGGGAGGGGAGGGGAAGGACATGTGGGGCACCAGCTGGTGTGATGGCAGGCTGAGGTTGCCATAAGAGCAGCTATTGGTTGGGGCTGCTGAGTGCCCCCCCCCCCCAAAAATGAAAGGCACCCCTCCTGACCTTCCAAATCCTGGCTACGGGGCTGTGGGTGCCACAACAAACAAGACCCTGCCCTGACTGCAGTAATCAAAGATTTCTCAAGTTAAACAGAAATACGTATAATCGGGAGGGGGCCCCTCGGTGACACATAATGGGCTTCGCTTGTAGTGGTGATGCCCACCTGTTGCTTTTGGAATTGTCCAAAGAGACGACGTTGTGTAATGGTTGGATGGAAAATGCTGTCAAGTTGCAGTTGACTTATGGTGACTCAGGAAGTTTTTCAAGGGAAGCGGCGGTCAGAAATGGTTAGTTTGGACTTCCTCGGTGGTCTCCTATCCGACTACTCACCAGGTCTGACCCTGCTTCGCTTCCAAGATCTGACAAGACTGGGCCAGCCTGGCCCTCTAGGACAGGGCAAGATCTGCGAGTCTCATGATCGGGTCACTGCTTGAGTATGGAAGACTGCTGGGTGGCCTTGGGCCCATGACCGGTGCGTGGGGTTCTGCCTCCCAAGGCAGCCCCGCGCACTATCTGAGTGGCGGGGAAGGGAGGGCAGCAGCGAGAAGGGCAGGGAGGGAAGAGAAGACCCTTCTCTTCCTTCCCTGTTGCTCTCTTCGCCGCCGCCCTTCTGCTGCCGGTCCCGTGCACTCTTCCCAAGGCAGAACCCTGACACATGCCCACTCCCCTCCCACCGGGGAAAAGTTTTTGCAAGTTTCGAAAAGTTTTCGTTCGTGCGGCATGATGACATCACCTAGAGGCGACGTCATCACATCGGTCACTGAAGTGCCATTGTTTCTGGGCGCTGAGGGGCCGGAGGAGTTCCTTTGACCCCTCAGCACCCAGAAAGAATGTGCGGCGCTTTCAGTCCTCGGTGCTTTCTTTGGAATTGGGAGTTGCAATGACCCCAAGGAAAGGAGTCTTTGCAACCTGAATTGTTGAGTATGTAGTAGGAGCAGGAAAACGCCCTGCGTTTGTGCTCTGTCAAAGCTTTCCTCATGCCTGTAGCGTCATGGAAAAGCTCAATTGAACTGCACTGCATTTTTGGAAATGGGGTCATTCTGTCACCCAGCAGGATAAGCCTGGACATGTTTGAAGGCATCCCCTGAACCTCACATTTTCCAGACTTGAAGGAGCCATGAAGCCTGGAAATCTAGATGACCTCTGGCTGCCTGTTTTCTGAGCTAATTGCTTCCCTTTGTCCTTCAGATTTTGCAAACCTCAGAGTGATCTTCTCAACCTTACATATCTGGGGGAGGGGGAATACTCTAGATGACCCCAGTCACCTGTCCACATAGTTGATTGGTTCCCTTTGTACTTCAGATTTCTGAAACTTCTAATTTGGTCATCTCAACTTTACAGGGGGAAGTCAGTCTAGCTCAGGGGCGTCAAACATGCAGCTTGGGGGCCAAATCAGGCCCTCAGATGGCTCCTATTAGGCCCCTGAGCAACTGACTGTCATCTGCTTCCTTCTCCCTCTCTCTTGCTTCCTTCTGCATCACAGCTTGCTTTGTCAGGCTTGCTCAATCACACAGGAGCTACAGAGCAAAGTCTCTATTTTCTCCATTGGCTGAGGCTCTTCCCTTGGGGAGGAAGGGGGGGAGGCAGAGCTTGCTTTGCCAGGCTCTCTCAATTGCACAGCAGAGCTACTGGGCCAAGTCTCTTTTTCTTCTATTGGCTGAGCTTCCTCCCCCTCCTGGCCCCCTGGGGAAGGAAGCAAAGAGCCAGAGCTTCCTTTGTCCAGTTTCTTGGATCCCTTGGGAGAGATACAAAGAAAGCACCTTTAAGACCAACGAATGCTAATGTTTAAAGCATGTTTCATTTTAAGTTTCTTTAAAAAATATTTAATTGTGTTTGTGTCCTTTATAAAATTTCTATCTCTGCTACCTAATCTTAAATAGGTACACACACGGCCCAACCCGACATGGCCCGGCCCAACAAGGTCTCATTTATGTCAGATCCGGCCCTCGTAACAAATGAGTTTGATACCCCTGATCTAGATGACCCATAGCCACCTGTACACTGAACTGGTCACCTTCAAATTTTCCAAGCCTCTGAGTCACCTTCTCAACTTTATATATTTGGGTGGGTGTGTATGGAAGGTTACAATGATTGCTTTCTTTAAAATAAACAATTTTATAGATTCCCAACTGTGTCTTCTGTTTTAAAAATGGTGGGGTCAATCTGACCCCATTAAAGTTTTTGTAGTTTGATGTTTTCAGTGAGGGGTATTTTTGACCCCAATCCCAAGTTTTACTCTCCTTTGTCCTGCATTTCTGAAGGAAGTTATTCTTGAGGCCTGGTTTTTTTTTCTTAACAGCTAACTCCTTGACTGAGAGAGCTATCAGGTTTCTGTTGCTTTTCACTGTAATGTGGGGTCACTTTGACCCCTATGTCAAAGTAGTATAGCTGGTTTTTTTTCCTTGGGAGGGTTAAGGGGGGGGGAATTGCAGGGAGACGCTCTACCCATGGGATGGATTAAAGACCTGGGTGGGCCAGTCCCATCCTGCAGGCCATTTGACACCCCTGATCTAACTGCTACACCACACTGCCTTCCACTGGGTGGCTGCTGTTGAACAGAAACAAGCAGCCCAGCCTAGATGACTCATGCAAGTCAGGCAGCATCAAGTCACCCAGAGGTTGCTACCAGGCCTCAGGCTGCCAGCCTCCAGGTGGGCCCTGGAGATCCCCCAGAATTACAACCAAACTGGAGATCTGCCACCCTGGAGAAAACAGATGCTTTGGGCAGTGGACTCTGTGGCATTGTATTGGAAGATATTGGATTTATATGCCACCCTATACAATGGATCTCAGAGCGGCTCACAATCTCCTTTCCCTTCCTCCCCCACAACAGACACCCTGTGAGGTGGGTGGGGCTGGAGAGGGCTCTCACAGCAGCTGCCTTTTCAAGGACAACCTCTGCCAGAGCTATGGCTGTCCCAAGGCCATTCCAGCAGGTGCAAGTGGAGGAGTGGGGAATCAAACCCGGTTCTCCCAGATAAGAGTCAGCTCACATAACCACTACACCAAACTGGCTCTCATACCGTGATGAGGCCTCTTTCCTGCCCAAAGCTTGCACTTCTCACTTTACCACAAAATCTCCAGGGATTCCCCAACCTGCCGCTGGAAGCCTTAGCCAGGCCTAGCCCTGGAAAGAGCCCTCCCCCTGCCCTTTTACTCACAGAAACCAAGCCTTGGGATACTGTGGCTGCCTAGCAACAGCCACTGAAGGAATCTGTTGTTTAAAGCTGCAGGTGCTCCTTTTATAATTTTGGGGTTTTTAAAGCTGTCCAATCCCCACCCCCACCCCAGTTTGCATTATTCTGCAAACCTTGGGACCTTTGTAGAAAGTTGTGGTCTGTCTGCCCACAGCTCCAGTCACCAGATGTAAGTATCCAAGAGTTGACCCACTTCACTGTTAGTATGCAGATAGAAAAGAACAGAACGGAATGGGGCAAGATAGATGATTGATTGATAGAGACAGAGGGAGGGAGAGGGAGAGAGAAAGATAGAAGAGAGGCAGAGACAGACAGACAGACAGATAGAAAAGAGGCAGAGAGAGAGAGAGAGAGAGAGAAATTTAATCCTGCATTCCGCCCCCCCCCCCCCTTCCTCTATTTTGCTTCTGCCCTGTAAATTCTGCTCCTTCCTTCCAGCTGTCTTGGTTCCCAGCATCGCCTATATCTATAGATGAGCTCTCGTATGGAGTGGAGAATATGTCAGGCAGGCAAATGGAAGCAGAAAATTCACTCCCCTCCTTAGAGGACTGATTTCTAAAGAAAACCGGGTGAAACTCCTGCCCCCATTTTATGCATGTTAACAATCACAAATTGCTGCCCGTAGAATTGCTTTATTGAGCATGTTTTGGATTTAAGAGGAGCTTATCTATCAAATGTACGCTGTGTCAGATGCAGTCATACAAAGTATTAACAGCATTTGAGTGGGTAAGCTCTTTAGTGAGCTTAATTCCCAGTCTTTTTAAAATGTACCATTGGTTCTTAGTCATTCTTACCACCAAAAATTCCAATTCCCGGCATTTAAATAGTTCTTAACACACTAATGAGGGGGGGGGGGATTGCAAAGCTACCCATCGACAACTTTGTGGGTTTTTTTAATGAGAGGCATAACATTTTCATCAGTGCAGAATGCAAGAAAGTGTAGGGTAATGATTCATGCCTTTATCGCTAACACACAGAACGTCTCAGAACTACCGCCAGGAAATGAGGTCACAAGAAACCTGTTGCAAACCTAACATTTTTAAAAGGTCAGGTTCTCTGAGTTGTGAACCCTTGAGAGCTCACGGATCAGGGCTGGTGTCAGCGTGCCCGCAGGTGGGGCAGCTGCGAGGGCCCCTGGGGTTTCTGGCAGGGCTGACTGATGCTGGTACCCCCTGCCCGCTTCCTTGCTAGCGCTCCATGCACTGCCCGGTGCCACTGGGAAAACATCCGCAGGCAGCTGTGAGCAGGGGCAGCGGGAGGGCTTGTGAGCTGACAAGGGAAGGTGGCTTGGGAGGGAAGGAGGGCAGGAGTGCCTGCTAGTGGGCAGAGGAAGGGGGGCTGGGAACTGCCTGTCCAAGCCTCCCCTCCCCAAACCTGTCATGGATGGCTCCTGGAAGGCCAGAGTGGGGTACAGGGTAGGGCTGCAGGGGAACCTTGGGATACCTGATCAGGAGGAACCTAATCAGTTCCCATCCCCTAAAATGGTACCCTCAGCTGCTGCTCAAGCCCAGGCATCTTCAGTCACTAGCAGATGGACGTTTTGGAACAGCCTGCTCCAGGAAGTTCAGGGAGCTCCTTCTTCAACCTTCTTTTGGAAGGCATAACAGAGATTTCGGAAGGTACTGTGGCTTGGTGGTAGAGCATCCGCTTTGCATGCTCAAGGTATCAGGTGTTATCCCAGATTAAACAGTCATGGAGTGGGTGGTGTGAAAATCCTTGGCTCCGCGCCTGTCTTCGGATTTACTGCTGGACCACTTCGACCCACTCAGCCTGGAAGAAGTTGATGGAATTCTCTCCGCTGCTCGCCCAACAACATGTGATCTGGACCCTTGCCCCTCCTGGCTGATTAAATCTTGCCAGAGGGAGCTTAGATGTCCTCTACGGGACATCATAAATAGATCCCTCTTAGAGGGGCGTTTTCCAACGCCTCTGAAAGAGGCCTTGGTCCGCCCCCTCTTGAAAAAATCAACAGCAGACCCGGCCGAATTGGCGAACTATCGACCGGTGTCTAACTTACCATTTTTAGGTAAAATCATCGAGAGGGCAGTGGCGTTGCAGCTACAGAGATTTCTAGATGACGCTTCTATCCTAGACCCGTGCCAGTCTGGCTTCCGACCGGGCCACGGGACGGAGACGGTCTTGGTCGCCTTGGCAGATGACCTCCAACGGCAACTGGATCGAGGCGGTGTAGCAGTGCTGATGTTATTAGATCTGTCGGCTGCATTTGATACGGTCGACCATCGGCTACTGATCCACCGCCTCGCCGACATTGGGGTTAAGGGGTCTGCTTTACAATGGCTCTCCTCTTTCCTCATGGGTCGGGGACAAAGGGTGGCGATCGGGGGTGAACGATCCCAGAGGCGCACACTAGATTGTGGGGTGCCTCAGGGAGCAGTCCTCTCCCCGATGTTATTTAACATCTATATGCGCCCCCTTGCCCAGATTGCCAGGAGGTTTGGGCTGGGCTGCCACCAATATGCGGATGACACCCAGCTCTATCTGCTAATGGACGGCCGGCCCGCCTCCCCCCCGGAAGGCCTGGATCGGGCGTTACAGGCTATCGCAACGTGGCTTAGACTGAGTGGGCTGAAGCTGAATCCGGCAAAGACAGAGGTTCTCTGTGTGGGTCGCGGCGCTCCAGGGAGGGAAATATCCCTCCCGACCTTCGATGGTGTGCAGCTAAAGGCGGCGCAGCAGGTGAAGAGTCTGGGTGTTTTACTGGAGCCTTCATTATCAATGGAGGCCCAGATAACAGCCACTGCCAAGTCAGCTTTCTTCCATCTGAGGCGGGCAAAGCAGTTGGCCCCTTTCCTGGAGCGTCGGGACCTAGCAACGGTGATCCATGCGACGGTCACCTCACGATTGGACTACTGTAACGCCCTCTACATGGGGCTGCCTCTGTGCCGGACCCGGAAGTTACAGCTAGTGCAGAACGCGGCGGCCAGGCTGTTACTTGGTCTCCCAAGATGGGAACATGTACGGCCGGGGCTACGCGAACTGCACTGGTTACCGATTGTATACCGGGTCCAGTACAAAGTGCTGGTTATCACCTTTAAAGCCCTATATGGCCGAGGACCAGCCTACCTGAGGGACCGTCTCTCCCCGTATGAACCCCAGAGAGCACTGAGGTCAGTAGGAAAGAACAGACTGACTACCCCTGGGCCAAGACAAATTAAACTACAGAATACTCGCTCTCGGGCCTTTTCGGCCGCAGCCCCACATCTCTGGAACCAACTCCCAGAGGAGGTGCGGGCCCTGCGGAACCTTGATCAGTTCCGCAGGGCCTGCAAGACCACCCTTTTTAAATTAGCTTATGAATAACTGAAAATCCGCCATCAGCATCAACTAGTAGAGTGTCAAGGATAGCGTCATAAAATGTTTTAGTTAATTGTTTTAATTCAGGCTTTTAAGGTTAGTTTAATGTTAATTTAATGTTTCTAGTGTAACTGTTTTATTGTTGGTGCACCATTGGTCACCGTATTGTTAGCCGCCCTGAGCCTGCTTCGGCGGGGGAGGGCGGGGTACAAATAAAATTTATTATTATTATTATTATTATTATTATTATTATTATAGAGAGGATGGAGAGCTGCAGCCACTCAGAGAAGACAGTATTGACCTTGATGGACTAAGTGATCAGACTCTGCATAATGCACCTTCTTGTGGTCTTTTTAATAACTGAAACAAGATTTTCTTTCTGGTTTGGCAGCAACCCTGTAAAGTAAGAGACCCAGATAGGGTCACCAACTCCAGCTTGGTAATGTCCTGGAGATTTGGGGGTGGAGCCTGGGAAGGGTCCATTTGGGAAGAGAAGGGAGGGACCTTGGTGGCAATGCGACATCACTCAAGAACTTGTGTTTCTCCAGCACTCTGGTATACTGTAGTAGAATCTTTTCTCCGAAGCTACCATCTCCTCCAGAGGAACTGATCTCGGTAGCCTGGAAATTCTGATTCCCCAGAGATCTCCAGGCCTCACCTGGAGGCCGGCAACCCTTTCCCAGAAGACTTTGTGACAAAGCAAAAGTGTCTAAGTAGGCAAATGGGAAACTTATGACTGCTTACCCCAGTTCCCTGCTGGTGCTTACAAGCCAGTGGGAGAAAATTTGGAAGAACCATAAACTTGGGGGGGGGGGGTATTTGTGAATTACCTGCATTGTGCAGGGGGTTGGACTAGATGACCCTGGAGGTCCCTTCCAACTCTATGATTCTAACTTTAGGCCTAGTGTTTCCAGCAAATTCTCAGGTATCAGGTTTTTACAGGAAGTGATGTTGCTATCCAACAGGACACTGCAGCACATGTCTCTCTCTCTCTCTCACACACACACACACACCCATGCTTGACGGGAGGTTCCCTGGCAACTCTGCCTCATTTCATACTACAGAACTGGAGGCATGAGGAGAGGAAAGAAGGGGTCACAACACAGTAGGTGGGTCTAGGTGAAGGAACTGGGCTTCTCTTTTTGATTGCACCCACATACATTCAGAAAATGGCCCTTCCATGTTTCTTCATGACAGCAGAATTCATACAATATGCTGCCCTAATAACCAAAACGCTATTTCTTGGGATGTGAACGAGTTTCATTCAAATTCAGATTCACCTCATGAGAGTCTTTAAACGTTTTCTTTTTTAGTAATGCTACGATGTGTGCTTGGAGCCTCGATTGTATCTGGATTTTAGGTTCAGTGAGAAACACACTTTCCCCAATAACTTTGTTTTTTGTCTTGCACCGAGTGGAGATGAAATGCTCAGGAAGTACAGCCCTCACAGTGGGAGGGGGAGGGGCGTTCCTTCCTCTGGCTTTGTGACAGATGAGAGAAAGTCTTCTTGTTCTAGAGGCAATTCCCACATACTGACCAGGCTGGGAGAAGAAAAATGCTCCACATAGGCAGGTGCTCGGTGCATTGAGTTAAGAGCAGGGGATTAGTGTCTTTCCCTATGCATCCTATTCCCAAAAGAGCTTTCTCAGGCCCACCTGAGGGTGTCTGTTGTGGGGAGGGGGAGGGAAAGGAGATTGTCAGCCGCTCTGAGATTCTTGAGTGAAGGGTGGGGTATAAATCCAATCTCCTCCTCCTTCATTGTGTCTCATCTCTCTTGCATTTTGTGTGCATGGGATACGCAAGTTAGAGAAAGAAGTACTGTACTTCTCTTTCTTTTTTCCATACAATGGAGCGGGCACAGTGGCAGGACCTCTAGCCCCACTGGTGGACCTCTGGATGGCATTTGGGTATTTTGGCCACTATGTGTGTGACACAGAGTGTTGGACTGGATGGGCCATTGGCCTGATCCAACATGGCTTCTCTTATGTTCTGCTGTGACACAGAGTGTTGGACTGGATGGGCCATTGGCCTGATCCAACATGGCTTCTCTTATGTTCTTCTGTGACACAGAGTGTTGGACTGGATGGGCCATTGGCCTGATCCAACATGGCTTCTCTTATGTTCTTCTGTGTGACACAGAGTGTTGGACTGGATGGGCCATTGGCCTGATCCAACATGGCTTCTCTTATGTACTTCTGTGACACAGAGTGTTGGACTGGATGGGCCATTGGCCTGATCCAACATGGCTTCTCTTATGTTCTGCTGTGACACAGAGTGTTGGACTGGATGGGCCATTGGCCTGATCCAACATGGCTTCTCTTATGTACTTCTGTGACACTGAGTGTTGGACTGGATGGGCCATTGGCCTGATCCAACATGGCTTCTCTTATGTTCTTCTGTGACACAGAGTGTTGGACTGGATGGGTAATTGGCCTGATCCAACATGGCTTCTCTTATGTTCTTCTGTGACACAGAGTGTTGGACTGGATGGGCCATTGGCCTGATCCAACATGGCTTCTCTTATGTTCTTCTGTGACACAGAGTGTTGGACTGGATGGGCCATTGGCCTGGTCCAACATGGCTTCTCTTATGTACTTCTGTGACACAGAGTGTTGGACTGGATGGGTCATTGGCCTGATCCAGCATGGCTTCTCTTACGTTCTTCTGTGTGACACAGAGTGTTGGACTGGATGGGCCATTGGCCTGATCCAGCATGGCTTCTCTTATGTTCTTCTGTGTGACACAGAGTGTTGGACTGGATGGGCCATTGGCCTGATCCAACATGGCTTCTCTTATGTTCTTCTGTGACACAGAGTGTTGGACTGGATGGGCCATTGGCCTGATCCAGCATGGCTTCTCTTATGTTCTTCTGTGGGCACTCAATGAGATTGATGAGCAATAGCTTTAGAACAGATCAAAGGAAGTACTTTTTCACCCAAAGTGTAATGAACACGTGGAATTCACTGCCGCAGGAAATGGTGGCAGCTACAGCCACAGACAACTTCAAAAGGGGATTGGGTAGACATATGGAGCAAAGGTCCATCAATGGCTATTAGCCACAAGGTATAGAGAGAACACTGTCTGAAGCAGTGATGCTGTGAATTCTTAGTGTTTAGGGGGCCACAGTGGGAGAGGGCTTCTGTAGTTCTAGCCTCGCTGGTGGACCTCCTGATGATACCATGCCTCTGTGTGACACAGAGTGTTGGACTGAATGAGCCACTGGCCTCATCCAGCATGACTTCTCTTATGTTCTTAAGTTCTCTTATGTGTTTGTTCTCTCAATTCCTAGCTCTACTCAGTTCTCTCAATTCCTAGCTCTACTCAGTTCTCTCAATTCCTAGCTCTACTCAGTTCTCTCAATTCCTAGCTCTACTCAGTTCTCTCAATTCCTAGCTCTACTCAGTTCTCTCAATTCCTAGCTCTACTGCTAGGTAGGTAGGTAGGCATTGCCATTGCTTTGAAGACCAAGTATGTCTGTTGGTTGCTTGGGGAGCCCCTGAGCTTGTTCTCTATGTGTGAACAGGAACCTCCTATGTCCAGACAGAAACTAGGAATAAGTAAAATAAAATAAATATTTGATTCAGTCCTTACCCCCTTCCCTTTTGCTTCCACCAACTGGAAGACGGCTGAAGAATTCTGAGAGGTTAAGGCTGCATGAATTAGTAACTGAGAGACGTGATTGTTCACTAGGCCATTTCATTTAAAAGGCCTCTTCGTTCAGGACTAACATTTCAATTACACAGTGGCTGTTTTCCATGCTCTGTGCCACATTAACCATGTTTGCTTTACTCCCAAGTTTGTGTTCCAGGGTCAGGCTCCCCATAAATCAGGTTCCGGTGACTGTTTTTGGTTCGCAGCTCCTCAAAATCCTAATGGTATCAAAATCCGCATCACATGAGAATAAGGTTGCACTTATCTGGATGGCTCCAGCTTAGGCTTCCCAATCCCCAGGTCCTAGCAGGGGATCCCCCGTTTTGACAGGCTTCTCCCCGCCCCCAGCCAGCTAGCCGCTGGGGGAAGCCCCGCCCCCACAGTCATCCTGTAGTTTTAGAGCTCCTGCAGGTTTAGAAACCTGCAGTTTTTAAAATTTGTGCCTTTAAGGCTGAGCAGGAAGCAGGAAACAGGAAGGGCTTCATGGGAAAGGATCAGTAACAGTTTCCTCAGAGAAGGGCCCTTCCCTTTCTTTTGCTTTCGTTTTCAGAGCAAGTAAAGTTCTCCAGGAACAAGAGCCGGTAAGTATTTGTATGTGAGAGAGAGGGAGGGGGCAGGGGATTCCCTGGTTTGGAGGGCCCCCCCCCCACTTTAGAAAGCATGGCGGGGGAGGGAAATGTCTACTGGGCACTCTATTATTCCCTATGGAGAACGATTCCCATAGGGAATAATGGGGAATTGATCCGTGGGTATTGGGGGCTCTGGGGGGGCTATGTTTTGAGGTAGAAGCACCAAATTTTTAGTATAGCATCTAGTGCCTCTCCCCAAAATACCCCCCAAGTGTCAAAACGATTGGACCAGGGGGTCCAATTCTATGAGCCCCCAAAAATGGTGCCCCTATCCTTAATTATTTCCTATGGAAGAAAGGCATTTGAAAAGGTGTGCTGCCCCTTTAAATGTGATGGCCAGAACTCCCTTGGAGTTCAATTATGCTTGTTCCTGGCTCCACCCCCAATGTCTCCTGGCTCCACCCCCAAAGTCTCCTGGCTCCACCCCCAAAGCCCCCAGCTATTTCTTGAATTGGACTTGGCAACCCTACTCCAGCTAGCCCAACCTTATCAAAACTCAGATGCTAAGAAGGGTTCATACTTGGATGGGAGACTACGCAGAGGAAGGAAATGGCGAAGCACCGCTGAATGCCCCTTGCCTTGAAAACCTTTTGGGGTTGTTGCCGTAAACTGTCTGCTACTTGAGGGCACTTTCCACCACATCTGGTTGCCAGCCTCCAGGTGGGGGCTGCGGATCCCCTGGAATTGCAGCTGAGCTCCATATAACAGAGATCAATTCACCTTGGAGAAAATGGCTGCTTTGGAGGGTGGAGTCTGTGGCAGTATAACTCCAGTGAGGTCCCTGTCCTCCCCAGGCTCCATCCCCAAATCTCCAGGAATTTCCCAATCTGGAATTGGCAACTGCAAGTAAAAAGAAGAAAAAGGTACACTAAGCGACTTTAGTGAGGTTGACAATCCAGACCCCGTTTTGTGCATTGATTATTTGCCAGTAAAAATCCGTGGACTGCACAACTTCCTTGTAGGGTAAGCACTGAAGCTGGGACACTGTCCCAGAAATGGAGGCACAGTTGCTACAGTTCCCACCCTCCAGGTGGGTCCTGGTGATTCGCCAGAATTTCACTTGGTTTTCAGGTTACAGAACTCAGCTCCCCTGGAGAGAATGACTTCTTTGGAGGGTGGACCTCAAATGTCCAGGAGTTTCCCAACCTGGAATAGACAGCCCTTTTGCAAAAAAAAAGCTGTTTTTGTCTGAATTTTTCCCAGAGTGAACGAGTTCTTGATACGGTTCTGCCGGCTCTTCCTCTTTGCACGTTATCTTTCCCAGTTATCTCTCTATTACATAAATGAAATAGAGCAGAAGCCTTTAATAAAAGGAGAAGCGGTCCTATAAAGCACGCGTTTTGTCAGGATAATAAACTTCCCTACCGTGTTTATTATAACCACCACTAAAATTAGAAGTCATAAACAGAAGAGAGGGTTTAGCTGTTCCGCTGCTTAAAGCTCAGGACAAGCTCCCTGCCATTGCTTTGCAAACTGCAGACCTTCCAGGGAAACAGAATGACAGATTGCAAGGTGTCAGTGGCGACTGCTTTAGAAAACATGGTCATTCAGGCAATGCAATGCAAAAGGCTGCGTTCAATTAGCTGCAGAAGACCTACGTTCAATATTGCTAATCCTGCTTAAAAAAAAAAAAAAGAGCTTATTTTCTCCCATTTCTCTCCTTTCTGCCCAATGGTTCAAATGTTTAGGTATCGTTCTGAGCGAAAAAAAGAGTGAGAAATCTTCCCTGGAGGGAAGATCCAGGGAACAGGCACTTTTGTATGTCTTTAATTGAGGGGGGAGGAGAGTGAGAGGTTTCCATGGTAACTTAAGGTCATGATATAGAAATTCCATTATTATAACCTACCTCCCCTCCCCTTTAAAACAGCTGTGGGGGAGTGGTCAAAGCTGCCAGGTACTTCCTGGGTCACCTGTGGTCTTCCCTGGTCACCTCCAGGGATTTCCCAGCCTGGGGCTGGCAACCCAATTCAGATTCCTAACTCATCCCCCACCCACCCACCCAACACACACACACACACACACACACACACACACTTGCTTTTCAGGGGGTTCGATCTTCTTGTAAGAGATAAAGATAGGTTTGTAAGAGGTGTCCACCTCAGTAGACAGCTTATTAAGTTTGTCTTGATTTTTCAAACACGAAATAACATTAAAGCACTTGCTAGAATCAGCAACAAAACAAAATCTCTTGAAACTAAATAGTGACCCTCCATCTGTGATAAAAACATCCAGATACAGTTAAATAACATTCTTTGGTTGATATTTATTAAGGAGTTTTGAGTACTTTTGCACTGTCCTGATCTCTCTCTCTCTCTCTCTCTTACACTGGAGAGATTAGAGAAATAGTTCACCAGTTTCTAGTAGATATGCCAAAGTCATATATTGCGCTCCTCTCTCTCATCCTCCCACCCCTTACTCCTTGTTCTCTCTCCCGTTCTCCTTCTGCTGATGTGTACAGAGAGGAAGAACGTGTGTAGTGGAGAGCTTTTGCATTGGGCTCCACTCCCATGCCTATCAAAAACTGCAGAGCTCCTCCTCTAACTTCACACTTGAACTTGCCACATGGAAGTTTGGGGGGGGGGGGGTTGTTAGCACCCATAGCTAATTTGTCACATCCAGCCTGCAGGGGAGTTGTGGGGAGGGATTAGGATGCATCGAACAAAACCAGCATGTCAGGCAGGAGGTTAGTCGAGAACATGTAGTCCTGTGTACCCTCATCCTTTCTGGCACTGCCCTGCAGTCTAAAGTGGACCAGCTGGACAAAGGCTAAACTACAGGTCTGTTCTGTTCTCCCAAGGGGTAGGCCTTGCACCTGCTGGGCGTCATGCCTCCTCCAGCCCTCGGGAGTAGGGTAGCCAACTTGGAGCTGGGAGATTCCTGGAGATCTGGGAAGGGGTGGAGCCTGAGGAGAGTGGGCTTTGATGAGGGGGGTGGGACCTCAGTAAGGTATAATGCCCTAAAGCAGCCCTTTTCTCCTGGGAAACTGACCTCCGAAGACTGGAGATCAGTTGTGATTCGGGAGATCTCCAGGCCCCACTGGAACATAAGAACTTAAGAGAAGCCATGTTGGATCTGGCCAATGGCCCATGCAGACCAACACTCTGTGTTACACAGTGGCCAAAAAACCCAGGTGCCATCAGGAGGTCCACCAGTGGGGCCAGGACACTAGAAGCCCTTGGCAGCCCTACAGTATAGAGAGCTTTGGACCACCCCAGCCATTGAAGACAAGCACTGCACGCAGCAGCAGAGGCCTGAATCTTTGGCTCAGCAGGACGATAGCTCTGCCAGGTGATCAAATGTTAATACTGCCCCAGGACTTGGGGGCGGGAGACATTTCTCCAGTCTTAGTAGCAAATCCGGAAGGTTTTTGTCAGCACCAAAACTTTTCTCCTTTTGACTCTGGCCCTACTTTATCCAAAACACAGACTGCGTTCAGACATCTGTTCTAATCAGTGTGACTCCCAAATGTGCGCAGTCTCCACTCGATTTCATGGATGTTTCTTGCTCCTTCTTCGCTCTCTTCTTGGTGGAGAATCCTGAAACCAGCTGTGGTTCCCCAGCCCATATAAGTGCAGCACATGTATAGCCAGCCTTCTGTGCCTGAATCAAAACTTCATTTGCGGAATGGACTGATTCACTTGCACACCTGCATTTGTGGGTCGCAGGGAATTGGAGTTAGTTTCTAACAGAGATTCTCTACATGCGGAGAGGGAGTGAGAGGTAGCCAACTGGGTTTGTGATGTCTGAATGCAGCTTTAAAGTATCCCAAAGGAAACTTTTCCTCTCCAGTGCATCTGCTTCATGGCTTAGGGATAGCCACATCTCTCAGAAACAATAATCACTCTAACTACTCTAATTGACAAGGCATGTATTGTCAAGCATGGTTGAATACTATTGATAATTGATTGTTTTAGGGTCCTGCCTAAACCTGGTCTGTGAATTGTCATGGAGGATCCATTCCTGTTAGTTTGTTATTCTTTCCCTTTCCCCTGTCCTGCTTTATGGCTGTTAATTAAGAATAGTGAGAAGGGAACCAAATAATCAGCACCTTCCCAAATATCCTTCTAAGGGAGGACGAGACATCTGGAGAAGGCAAGGACAAAGTCCTGATAACGCCCTGGGAACGTAGACAGTTTTGATAGTTTATGTGCGAACGCTACCCCGCAGCCCCATCCCTTGGAATCCTTTTGAAGTAAGCCTTAAAAGTATT
Organism: Heteronotia binoei; assembly: GCF_032191835.1. Taxonomy (NCBI): domain Eukaryota; kingdom Metazoa; phylum Chordata; class Lepidosauria; order Squamata; family Gekkonidae; genus Heteronotia; species Heteronotia binoei. The sequence goes on from NC_083233.1 coordinate 10,642,075, forward strand.
GTATCAATGTATCAGTTTCATTACTCTCAAGAAATGGCTTCCGCTAAAGTATCGGTCTATCAATAAACGTAGTCTTTGTATCAACTTCGACTCGTCATTGAACCCGCATGCTTGACATGTATTATGCAATGCATGCGGACCCAAGTGAGAACTGAATGCGTGTTCCTGCCTGGCTCATTGGAGCCAGATGGCCAGAGCTTGGGGACCTGGGAACAATGGGCAGCAGGATCCAAAACCCCGCTGCCGTGCTCCAATCACGAGCCCCCTACTGGTTTGAATGGACCAATCCAGTGCTTGCGCGGGAACACAGGTGTGCATATGGTTGGCCCTGTGGGCCCAGTTTAGCAGTCTTATGTGTATGCCTCATGATGCTGTAACCAATAAAGAGCTGGCTACCACCTTGCCTCTTCCATGCATTGAACCCGCTATATTGTACTTCCTTTGTGTTCCTCTTTTTGCCCGAACTTGGATGGCCCAGAACCGAAGCAGGGTCAGCCCTGGTTTGTCCTGGAGTGAGAGACTGGCAAGGAAGTCCAGGCTCCCTGTGCAGAGGCAGGCGATGGCAAACCTCCCCTTGCCTCGAAAGCCCCAGGAGGGATCACCGTAAGTCGGCTGTGACTTGACGGCTCTTTCCACCACCACCCCTCTTTTCAGCCTTGGCTTCCAAAGAGACTCTCAGGATTCAGAACCCCAGATAAACTCGCAACTGAAATTGTACCGTGAGGAGGGGGTTGGCACTGGAGCCTGATCCAGGCCCAGCAAGAGGCTCCTGGGCTGCTCTTTGCTCTTCCTCTGGCGGTCCAACTGACGGCAGGTGGAAGGAAAGGTGTCCTCAATTTGAGCCGGATCCAGGTGCGATTCAGGGATTGGCTGGTGACTTCCTGCCAGGCCTTGAATTCAGCAGGAGCTCACAGGAGCACAGCTCCTGAACCTTTCTGAGCGTTCCCCCTCCTCCTTCCCACCTACCTCGTCCATTGACTAGTAGGTGCAGCTGCATAACAATCCCTGGATTAGGAGAGCGGGCAGCCAGCCAGCCACCAGGAGCTTTGCCACGCCCCCAGCCCTCATTAGCCCCTGGAGAAGCCCGCACCACCCTTTCTCTATTTCTTATGTGATTTTGCGTGGTGGGTGGCTTGCTGGCCTTTTGACTGTGGGCAGGGGGGTGGCCAAGGAGAGCCCCAGGCGAGCGAGGCCTGCTTGGGCTGGCTGGATCTCTAGCCAGCCCAAGCAGGCCTTGCTCGCCTAGGGCTCTCCTTTCTTGCATCAGGTTGCTTTGGCTGGTGGGGGGCCGGCATTTGCTAATGAGCTCCACCACCTATTTTTCTACAAAGCGACCCCTGCTTCCTGCCATCTCTCTGACAGTCCAGCATATTTGTATGATTAGCTGCTTCCCACCTCCCCTCCATGTCTGACTGCAGTCGGAATCTGCAGGAAGGGGGACTGGATGAAGGAGAAGCCCTGATAACCCTCGAAATGCCCCAAGACAGAGGAAGAAGTGAAGGACACATCCTACCTCGTTACACAAAACTCTGGCACAAACAAAGAAACAGCCCTTGACACCCTGAGGACCTGAAGTTGGCAGCGGGTTCTGTTAGTAGGGAATACAGCAGAATTCAAGAGATTGATCTCCGTGACGGATTGGGAATAATTTCCAGTTTCCTTCCTGTTTCCTCCCCCAGTTTTGTTGACTTTTTGACCGTTGTAGCGCTGCGGGTCGAAGCCAACCCGAATGACTGCAGAGCCTTGCTTGGGCGGAGGTAGCTAGCTAATTTAGAGCTCTATCCATGCGTGCATCCATCCTCCCCATCAAATTGCAGAGACGCTGCTCTTACGGTCAGAGCAGTAAGTGGGATGACGTCGTCTTCTGACAGCCGAAGCGCTTCCACTGCATCTCTGAAACAGCTGACTGAACACAGAAAGGGAGGACTTCTGATGTCACAGTCAGATATCCTTTTTTCCTTCTCATTCTCTGTGCTGACCCCTTCCAAGGGCGCACTTCCATTCTTATGTGGGCACAGGGATTGCTGAGCTGTGACCGTGTGAAGTGATTAACGAAAGCTTTATTCAGGAACTCACAGGGTGGTGAAAAGTGCTGTCAAGTTGCAGCAGATTTATGGCGACCCCCGTATGGTTTTCAAGGCGAGAGGCAAGCAGAGGTGATTTGCTGTTGCCTGCCTCTTCGGGATGGCCCTCGATTTCCTCGGTGGTCTCCCATCCATATACTAACCAGGCTGACCATAGTTAGCTTCTGAGATCCGACAAGTTCAGGCTCACCTGGGTCATCCAGGTCCAGTTGGGAACTAACCAGCCCCGAAGCTAAGAGTCAAAGAGGGAGGGGGCCACAGGGGGGACATAGGAGGGGGCGCCATGGGGGTGAGAGCAAGAAGCTGGAGAGGCTGGGGGCCACCCCTCTCCCTCCCCTCTCCAATGTGATTTAGATTGCATGTAAGCTCTAATTCCCCTTCTACCTTTCCTGGAGCTCAGCCTGCAGGGATCAACTTCCAAAGTTGAAAAGAAGGCTGATTTGTATCTCTGCGCTCCCTCCTCATTTCCCTGCTTTCCTGTGCCCTTCTTCAAGTGTGAGCAGCAGGGAATGCACAAGGCTTGTACACGCTGGCTGGGGGGAGACATGTCCTAGCTGCCTCCCTCCCTCCCCACCCCAAAAGGACTCTAGCTGCTCTTGCAGCCTATGCAATCCAGGGGCCTCTCCTCCCTCCCACCCAAGAACTTAGCATTCAGGCTTATGGCAGTGGAAAGCAAGGCAGCGCATGGAGTCCCCAGCTCTTCATGGCCAGACTAAGGGCTGCTGGGAGCAGGGGGTGGGGCTGGCTGCTCACCTACTCATCCAACTTTTGGAATCTAATAGTATCACCTACAATGTGAATAATAATAGTAGGCCTTTTTTTGAGCAGGAATGCACAGAAACACAGTTCTGGCTGGTTTGGTGTCAAGGGGTGTGGCCTAATATGAAAATAAGTTCCTGCTGGGATTTTTCTACCAAAAAAAAAAGCCCTGCATAGAAGCTAGTGGTAGTGGCTGTATCACACAACACAAGCTTGCAGGCACTCAAACAGACATTTAGGGCGTTTTCGCACTTACCTTAAGCCGGAGCGACGTCCCTCTTCACCGCGCAGCGTCTGCACGGATTTCGCACTAATTGCTCCGCAGAACCTGGAAGAGCTGCAAAGTCCCGCGGCTTTTGCGTCGCAAATGTAAACCGCCAAAAACCAGTTTACATTTGCGACGCAGAAGCCGCGGGACTTTGCGGCTCTTCCGGGTTCTGCGGAGCAATTAGTGCGAAATCCGCGCAGACGCTGCGCGGTGAAGAGGGACGTCGCTGCCGATTAAGGTAAGTGCGAAAATGCTCAGAGTGACCCGTGTGCTCACAGACACAACTCCAGTTTGTCTTAAACTGTTCTCAACAGTTGAATCTTCACAACTGAAACGTCCTTAAGTGGTACAAATAATTTTACAATAACGAGTCAAGAAACAGAACAGAATCAAGTCTAAAAGAACAGAAGCTGTTCCGCTAGAGCTGTAGAGTTCCAAAAAAGTTCAAAACGACATGGAAGGCAATCAAGATAGTAATCTCAGTTATCTTCAAGGGAAGCGGTGGAGTCCCTTAATGCTAATAACGTTGCTAATGTTGAACTGGAGCCATGCAGAATATATAGAGGAAGAAACGAGATGCATTTCCTAAGGAAGCTTCACATTTCAAAAACTTCTCTGCATTCAGTTAAATAATTCAGCTTTCAGTTGGAACTAAACCATAAAAGTCATAAATAGTATTGTAACAATTATATGCAATCCAAACATTGCTAGGGAATTCACAGATAGTAAAAGTAGACTTACCCCACTTATCCCATGAAATGCATAAAGTCAACAGCTACATGACTTCTGTGCCAGAATAAAGGTTCTTACACAAGGTGTACCAGAGAAGTTAAATCCCCTCATTTTTAATTGGCAACAGGCATTAATATGAGAAATAAAGGAGAAACACTCTAGCTAAAGGGAGAAAAAGCAACATTCTGATTTAATCCAAAAGGAGCAAAAGTCCATAAATTAAAATATAAACGGAGTCTCTTTCTGCAACAATATTTGGTTAACATCCTAAGTATTATAAAGCTACAATTTATATTTATAAATAACACAAAATTTCAAATCCCCAGCAGTATGTCTATTTTGGATGTAAATGTTCAGCCGTCGGGGCTTCTTCTATCTGGATTGATGGTTGAGGATCTGAGTCTTAATTAAGGTGAAGTAGTCTCCTGTGCTAGCACCAGTCGTTTCCGATTCTGGGGTGATGTCACATCACAACATTTTCACGGCAGACTTTTTTATGGGGTGGTTTGCCATTGTCTTCCCCAGTCATCTACGCTTCCCCCCCAGCAAGCTGGGTACTCATTTTACCAACCTCGGAAGGATGGAAGACTGAGTCAACCTTGAGCCGGCTACCTGAACCCAGCTTCTGCTGGGATCGAACTCAGGTCGTGAGCAGAGTTTAGGACTGCAGCTTTACCACTCTGCACCACGGGGCTACTTCTGAGCCTTTACCTTCATAGAAATTCCAATATGAAATAATCCACAAGGGCAAATTACTAAATATGCCGCCTGTTTACTAGGGCAGGTGGCAAAAAAACAGCCCTTCGCCTAAAGGAAGAAAGGAAGGTGTTGACCCCACTTTCCCATCTGACTGGCCCTTCCTCTTGCTGCTCCCTGAAGGACCTTCCCCTCTGCTTTTGTACACCAGACGTTGCTTATGCCAGCATAAAACACTTATGCCAGCATAAGACATAGACACTTGCAGCCAAATTAAAGCCTAAACTAGTCACTGTTAGCAGCTGCAGGCCTCCGTACCCTGTCTTTCAGAAGACTGGCATTCTTTGACTCTCACACTGGCATCTAAATCTGGCATAAAATGCTCCATAGTAGGTGTATTCAAATATGTATTTTAATGTGAATGTAGTTCTGCATATTCCATTGACTACCTTCTTGAATAGTTCCAGTGAAATCAGTGAAGCTAAATTTAGGGTAAATGGCTTGAAGACTGAAAATGTAGTAGGAAAGGATGCCACATTTTCCTTGCTGTTGATGCTAATTCATGTAACCCAGTTGGCACAGTGGATGGATCTGTGTAAATGTTAGTCTGGGGCACAGGGGCTCTGGGACAAATGCCTTTCAGCATTTCAGTAAACAGTTCTCACAAGGAAGAGAATGTAAGCAAAGGACTCTCCCAGGGACCCATATTAAGACTCCTGCTTTTAGGGTTGCCAAGTCCAATCCCAGAAATATCTGGGGACTTTGGGGGTGGAGCCAGGAGACTTTGGGGGTGGAGCCAGGAGACACTTGGGTGGAGCTAGGGGGAGGGGGGAAACGGCGCCGGGGAGCGTGGCGAGCCACCTCGTCTCAGAGCGGGTGACGCCGCTGCGCCGCTGCCTCTTCAGGCTGAGCCCATCTCGGAGGAGCAGCCACAGCGAGCGGAGAAGAGGCGGCAGAGCCCATCTCGGAGGAGCAGCTGCCAGGGGGGGTGGCAGCGGCGCGGCGGCCTCGCCCGCTCCGCCTCTGGGGTGGAATCGGAGGGGGGGTGGAGGCGGGCCGGGGGCGTGGCAAGCCGCGAGTCCGGGTCCTAGAAGGGCCTGGATTCGCAGCTCGCCATGCTCCTGGCCTGCCTCTGCCCTCCCCTTCTCTGGTTTTGCCTGCGCTGCTGCCGCCTCTTGGCTGCTCCTCCAAGATGGGCTCAGCCTGGGCCCATCTCGGAGGAGCAGCTGCGGTGGGTGGGGAGGGGGTGGCTGCGGTGCGGCGGCCTCGCCCGCTCCGGGATGCGGCGGCTCGCCATGCTCCCCGGCGCCTTTTCCCCCCTTCCCCCGCTTCCGTTTTTTTGGGGAGCGGGGGAAGAGGGTGGAAATCCTGGGGTCCCCCGCCAGGGCGGGAGGGTTGGGAAGCCTACCTGCTTTTTAACTTGTTCCTAAATGACCTAGAGTTAAATCTGCCAGCTCAGGGCTGGAAAATACCTAGCGATTTTGGGGCTAGAGCCTGAGGGCAGAGTCTGAGGAAGGGAGGGAGGGTCCTCAGTGGAGTACAATACCATAGAGTCCACCTTCCAAAGCAACTTTTTTCTCCAGAAGAACTGAACTCTGCTGCCTGGAGATCGGTTGTAATCAATGTTCCCTCTAAACTGCAGAGTCTTGTAAGCAGAAATTCTGCTTTGTGAGCTCCTGCATAAATGATTGTGTTCCTGAGCTAAGACAAAAATGTGTGAGCTGGAGGCTAAAAAATCGTGAGCTAGCTCACACTAACTCAGCTTAGAGGGAACACTGGTTGTAATCCCAGGAGATCTCCAACCAGCATTTGTTTAGCATTTGAAACGTACAGTCAAATGACTGAGTTTGCAGAGATCACCAGTTTTGTTCAGGACAGGGAAAACCAAAGATTGCGAAGAGTTCCAAGAGGAATATCCCTAAACAGGAAGAGCAGGCAACAGCATGGCAAATGAAGCTCATGGCTTATGGAAGTGGAAAGTGACACACAGTGAGGCAAACAATAAGATCTGACTTCGCAGTATCATATCTAGGAATAGGGTTTGTTTTGGATTTCATTAATATAGCAGAACTGCCAATCAAAGGGATCGCCTTCTCCATGGGCACTGGCACTGTCAGAGGTTAGGCAGGCAGTTGCCAAGAAAGGCCCTTTTCTGTGACCTTGCTGCTCTTAAGAAATTCTCTCTCCAGTCAGTGCTGTTGAGCACTGCCATCATTGGGTGCCTCAGTTTATAAGCCTATCTTATTAACTCATGCGCTTCTCCGCTAAGAACATCTACTTTTTTAAAAATTGAAATAAGGTTTTACTGCCAGTTTTGCTTTGTTTTAATCTGTCAAAAATTGTGGCAGGGTAGGAGCTTTCGTAACTCGCCATAGCTCCTCCCCTGCAGCCACAAATCTGGTTAGTCTTGAAGGTGTTCCTGGACTCTGGTTCTTTTCCGTCTGAAGAAGTGAGCAGTGACACACGGAAGCTCCTCCCCGATACAAATTTTGTCTGTCTTGAAGGTCATACTGGACTCTTGCTCTTTTCCACTGCTGCTGACGTGGCTATCTGTCTTGTTTTAATCTGGATCGTGTCTGTTTTAATGTTGTTCTGTAAAGCCTCCTTGGATATTATTTGAACAGAAAGGTGGGGTACAAATTCCCATATCAGAACAAAAGAAGCCGGAGGCTGCCCGATTAGATTGCTCAGAGAAGTTCACAAAAGTGGCAAGATGTTGGTACTCCTCTCCTCTACCCTTTGTCATGTGCCAACCTCGGTCGCAATCAGAGCTATACTGTGTGTCGGGAAATAAGAGAGCTATAGGTGGTTTGTACTGATGAAAGAAATCTCAATCAGGCCTAGGAGCTGATAAGTAAATCTGCATACATTTGTATATGAGAAGAAATAAGTTCTCGGGGGAATCTTGCTTTTTGTTGGCGATGCACCTGTGAGTTGTGGCGGGCAACCTCGGAGAAGAGGCGTTTCTCTCACCTAAGAGGGAAGGCCTCTCCTAAGATGGCCGCAGCTGCCAACGGCAATTGTCGCTACTGATATTACAAATCATGTAAAACGTTAAAAGTCCACTGCCTGATTGTTGCCACCTATTTAATCAATCCAAATATTTTAACCATTGATTAATCTGATTATCGAATCAGTGTTGCTGCCTGACATGACATATTTAGAGATCAGAAATAACATCATGGAGTTTACTTCCCAAAGTTTAGGGTTGCCAACCTCCAGGTGGAGTCAGGCGATCTCCTGCTATTACAGCCTATGTCATTCCTGGAGAAAATGGCTGCTTTGGAGAGTAGACTCTATAGCATTATGCCCCACTGAGGTCCCACCCTGGCCTTCCCAGGCTCCACCCACAAATCACAGGAATTTCCCAACCTGGAGCTGGCAACCCTAAATGCATTGGCAGTGAGTTGTGCTCACCTTAGGGCCCAGTGGCACACAAAAATGGGCATCTTGTACCACCAAGCCGGCAGTGTGCATCACCAATCATGGTTGGCCCCACCCATTATACTGTGCCACTAAAGTTTTGCAGCCAGTGCTGGGCAGCAAAACCAACGGGCAGAGGTTATTTATTGAAGAAGAAGATATTGGATTTATATCCCGCCCTCCACTCCGAAGAGTCTCAGAGCGGCTCACAATCTCCTTTACCTTCCTCCCCCACAACAGACAACCTGTGAGATAGATGAAGATATTGGATTTATATCCCGCCTTCCACTCCGAAGAGTGTCAAAGCAGGTTCACAATCTCCTTTCCCTTCCTCCCCCACAACAGACACCCTGTGAGGCAGATGAAGATATTGGATTTATATCCCGCCCTCCACTCCGAAGAGTCTCAGAGCGGCTCACAATCTCCTTTCCCTTCCTCCCCCACAACAGACACCCTGTGAGGCAGATGAAGATACTGGATTTATATCCCGCCCTCCACTCCGAAGAGTCTCAGAGCGGCTCACAATCTCCTTTCCCTTCCTCCCCCACAACAGACACCCTGTGAGGCAGATGAAGATACTGGATTTATATCCCGCCCTCCACTCCGAAGAGTCTCAGAGCGGCTCACAATCTCCTTTCCCTTCCTCCCCCACAACAGACACCCTGTGAGGTAGATGAAGATATTGGATTTATATCCCGCCCTCCACTCCGAAGAGTCTCAGAGCGGCTCACAATCTCCTTTCCCTTCCTCCCCCACAACAGACACCCTGTGAGGTAGATGAAGACATTGGATTTATATCCCGCCCTCCACTCCAAAGAGTCTCAGAGCGGCTCACAATCTCCTTTACCTTCCTCCCCCACCACAGACACCCTGTGAGGTGGGTGGGGCTGGAGAGGGCTCTCCCAGCAGCTGCCCTTTCAAGGACAACCTCTGCCAGAGCTATGGCTGACCCAAGGCCATGCTAGCAGGTGCAAGTGGAGGCGTGGGGAATCAAACCCGGTTCTCCCAGATAAGAGTCCACACACTTAACCACTACACCAAAATTTTGATCTTGCCTTTCCCATAGAAAGATAGTTAAAATGACTTTTTTGGAGGGGGGAGTGCACCATAAAATAAGACAAGGAATATACATAGAACACAAACTAAAAACCACTTTAGGGGATTTGAAAGCATTTGCCTGCTGGAAGACCCATCTCAGTAGCTTAATCTTACCATTGCCATTGCAATGGTAATGTTGCAGAGAGCTTTCTTGCTGGCTCAGGAAAGCCATTCCATCTCCCTTGAGGCCATGGCTAAGAAAACTCTGGTGTGGAAGGGCAGATGTTGACAGGGCAGGAACCAACCCACTTCCCTCAAGCATTTGGTAGGCATCAGGAAAGGTTGATTGTAGACAGGCCACCATAACATATATATGAACATATGAAGCTGCCTTCTACTGAATCAGATCCTGGGTCCATCAAAGTCAGTATTGTCTACTCAGACTGGCAGCGGCTCTCCAGATTTTTCTGAGGTTTTTCATGCCTATTTGCCTGGACCCTTTTTAGTTAGAGATGCCGGGGATTGAACCTGAGACCTTCTGCTTACCAAGCAGATGCTCTACCACGGAGCCACCATCCCTCCCCAAGTTATCAGATAGCCAGCAAATGGCTGCCTGATGACTGTTTTTCAGATATATGGCCCCCAGGTCATGAAGGGCTTTAAAGGTCATGCCTAAAGAGGTGTTGCATGAGCATTGCAGCCAGATTGAGCCCCCCCTCCCATAATTGCCAAAAGAGGGAAGGGCATGATTTTGTGTATTCATTGGTATGTCCAGGGCTTTTTTTGTAGCAGGAACTTTTTTGCATATTAGGCCACACACCCCTGATGTAGCCAATCCTCCTGGAGCTTACATCAGGCCCTGTACTAAGAGCCCTGTAAGCTCTTGTAGGATTGGCTATGTATGTCATAAGAACATAAGAGAAGCCATGTTAGATCAGGCCAATGGCCCATCCAGTCCAACATTCTGTGTCACACAGCGGCCAAATATATATATATATATATATATATATATATATATATATATATATATATATATATATATATATATATATATATATACACACACACACACACACACACACACACACACACACACACTGTGGCTAATAGCCACTGATGGACCTCTGCTCCATATTTTTATCTAACCCCTTCTTGAAGGTGGCTATGCTTGTGGACGCCACCACCTCCTGTGGCAGTGAATTCCACATGTTAATCACCCTTTGGGTGAAGAAGTACTTCCTTTTATCCGTTTTAACCTGTCTGCTCAGCAATTTCATCGAATGCCCACGAGTTCTTGTATTGTGAGAAAGGGAGAAAAGTACTTCTTTCTCTACTTTCTCCATCCCATGCATTATCTTGTAAACTTCTATCATGTCACCCCTCAGTCGACGTTTCTCCAAGCTAAAGAGCCCTAAGCGTTTCAACCTTTCTTCATAGGGAAGGTGTTCCAGCCCTTTAATCATTTTAGTTGCCCTTTTCTGAACTTTCTCCAATGCTATAATATCCTTTTTGAGGTGCGGCGACCAGAACTGCACACAGTACTCCAAATGAGACCGCACCATTGATTTATACAGAGGCATTATGATACTGGCTGATTTGTTTTCAATTCCCTTCCTAATGATTCCCAGCATGGCGTTGGCCTTTTTTATTGCAAACGCACACTGTCTTGACATTTTCAGTGAATTATCTACCATGACCCCAAGATCTCTCTCTTGGTCTGTCTCTGCCAGTTCACACCCCATCAACTTGTATTTGTAGCTGGGATTCTTGGCCCCAATGTGCATTACTTTGCACTTGGCCACATTGAACCGCATCTGCCACGTTGACGCCCACTCACCTAGCCTCAACAGATCCCTTTGGAGTTCGTCACAATCCTTTCTGGTTCTCACCACCCTGAACAATTTAGTGTCATCCGCAAATTTGGCCACTTCACTGCTCACTCCCAACTCTAAATCATTTATGAACAAGTTAAAGAGGATGGGACCCAGTACCGAGCCCTGCGGCACCCCACTGCTTACCGTCCTCCACTGCGAAGACTGCCCATTTATACTCACTCTCTGCTTCCTATTACTCAGCCAGTTTTTGATCCACAAGAGGACCTGTCCTTTTACTCCAAGACTCTCAAGCTTTCTAAGGAGCCTTTGATGAGGAACTTTATCAAAAGCTTTCTGGAAGTCAAGGTAAACAACATCTATCGGGTCTCCTTTGTCCACATGTTTGTTCACCCCCTCAAAGAAATGTAACAGGTTAGTGAGGCAAGATCTTCCCTTGCAGAACCCATGCTGAGTCTTCCTCAATAACCCGTGTTCATCAATGTGCCTACTCATTCTGTCCTTGATAATGGTTTCTACCAACTTTCCCGGTATTGAAGTCAGACTGACTGGCCTGTAATTTCCCGGATCTCCTCTGGAACCCTTTTTAAAGATGGGGGTGACATTTGCTACCTTCCAGTCCTCAGGAACGGAGGCAGATTTCAATGAAAGATTACAGATTTTTGTTAGAAGATCCACAAGTTCAACTTTGAGTTCTTTCAGAACTCTCGGATGTATGCCATCCGGACCCAGTGACTTATTAGTTTTTAATTTGTCTATTAGTTGTAGGACCTCCTCTTTTGTCACCTCAATCTGACTCAGGTCTTTCAACACCCCTTCCAATATTAGTGGTTCTGGGGCGGGCAAACACTTCTCATCTTCCACGGTGAAGACGGAGGCAAAAAATGCATTCAGCTTCTCAGCCATTTCCCCATCCTCCTTCAGTAATCCTTTTACCCCATGGTCATCCAAGGGCCCCACTGCTTCCCTGGCTGGTTTCCTACTTCTAATATATTTGAAGAAATTTTTATTGTTGGTCTTTATGTTTTTTGCAATATGCTCCTCATAGTCCCTTTTTGCCTGCCTGATCACAGTCTTGCATTTGATTTGCCACTGCCTGTGTTCCCTTTTATTAATCTCACTTGGACTGGTTTTCCACCGCTTAAAGGAGTCCTTCTTACCTTTTACAGCTTCCATTACTTTGTTTGTTAACCATGCTGGCCTCTTCTTATACCTGTTTGTGCCTTTCAGATCCAGAGTCAAGGAAAAGACAGTTGAAGTTCAAGATCTTTATTCCAGCTTCATGGGCATACACACGCGTTGTCGGAACTGACCTCTCTGTCAGTTCCCCCAACTTATAAACCTTTGCCCTGACCGTTATAATTCAAGCCAAAGCGCACCAAGCAAAAGCAGGGGTTTTGCTAAGCTCTCATCACCACAGGTGCCCGCTATCAGTTTATGGTTTGCATCTCCTCCAGCTCTTTGACCTTGATTACTTAGCGACTAGCCAATTCCCAGACATGGCATTCTCCCTCCAGATAAGCAACAAGTTACAGTTATATCAAAGGCATAGCAAGTGCAGCATAGCATTGAAGCACAGCAAAGCATTGTACAATTGAATACACATGACAAGAGGAATAAGATGGAGTGACTCTTGACATTCTGCCCCCCTAAGACCCCCTTTCCCTGGGCTTATTAGGATGTTTGTTGTAAAAGTTTTTAATTAAAGCTCTACAGTTGGTATCTTTGGAACTGACACATTCGGCCTGACTTAATGGAAAGTGCGTCCATTTGATGAGATAAAACAGTTCACCACATTTGATCTTGGCATCAAAGATTTCCTGCACTTCATGATGAATTGGACCACGAACCAGAGTTGGGGTTAGTGGTTTCATCTGGGGGTGTCAAAGTGAAGGTCCAGGGTCCTTCTTCAGGTAGCTGCCATGGAAACAAAGGTGGACATGTTTAAAGTTTTTTGGCAGTTCCAGTTCAAAAGTTACCTTATTTATAATCCTTTTGATTGGGAAAGGTCCCAAATATTTCATCCCCAATTTTTTACAGTTTTGTGCATTAGGCAAGTGTTTGGTTGAAATATACACCTTATCTCCCACTGCTAAGTCCCAAAGTTCAGAGTGTTTTTTATCATATTGGGTTTTGTAGGCTTCTTGCGCCCTCTGTAGTTGCTTACTAATAATCTCCCAACCTCCTGTTATCCCTTGCCACCATTCGGTAAAGTCTGCGGGGGGCTGACAAGGGGTGGGGGCAAGTTCAGGGAACGGTTTGCTTTCATATCCATACACCGCTTGGAAGGCGCTCACTTTAGTGGCGCTATGCACACTGTTATTGTAAGCATACTCTGCAAAGGGTAGCAGAGTCACCCAGTTGTCCTGTTGGAAGGATGTATAGCAGTGTAAGAACTGTTCAAGCACCGCGTTGGTGCAATCTGTCCGTCCGTTTGTCTGTGGGTGGTAGGTGGAGCTGAGCTCCTGCTCCATTCCCGCTAGTTCACAGAGGTGCGACCAAAATTTGGCAACGAATTGTGGGCCGCAGTCAGAGACCACCTTAGCAGGGAAGGCATGCAGCCGAAAGATGTGCTGGATAAACAACTGAGTCAGCTGCTTGGCTGTGAGGAGTTGCTTACACGGCACGAAGTGAGCCTGCTTAGAAAAAGTGTCCACTACCACCCAGATCACTGTCTTCCCCTCTGAGGGAGATAAATCAGTTATGAAGTCCATAGGTATGCATTTCCAGGGGCTCAAGGTGGGGGGAAGAGGCTGTAAGTGTCCCGGCAGCAACCCCGCCCTTTCTTTTTCGCCATGATACAGGTGGAACACCCTGTTGTATATTCTCTCATATCCTTTCATAAACCTGGTCACCAGAATTGTTGCTGAATCAAGTGCACTGTCTTTACAAACTCACAATGCCCCCCAGTTTGGAGTCGTGCGCCCTCTGGATGACTCGCTTATGTAAAGAGGGGGGCACATAGAGTTTCTCCCCTCGGCGCCAAAATGCATCCTCTGCTTTTGTTAATTGTAAATCCTCCTCCGGGGGACTGTCGAGGAAAGCTTGTTTCAGATCGGGGGCTGCCTTTCCTTCCGGCTCTGCGCATGCATGGTTACCAATGGGTTGGGAGAGCGTGAACAATGAGTCGATAACTTCCTCCCTCTTGCTATCGTGTTGAGGGAGGCGGGACAACACATCCGCCAAAATGTTCAGTTTTCCGAGGATGTGCCCCAGCTTGAAATTGAACTGCCGAAATAGCCCCGCCCACCTTACTTGTTTATTGTTGAGGTTGAGGGTGCCAATGAGGCCGGCCAAGTTTTTATGGTCTGTCCAAAGTTCAAATGTTCCCACACCCCTTCTAGATAGTGTCTCCACTTTTCTAGGGCCAGTTTGATGGCTTCCTTGTCCCACACTGACCAGTTACGTTCAGTCGTGCTGAACTTTTGAGACAAGTATGCGCAGGGGTGCAGTTGGCCATTTTGCCCCTCCTGGAGTAACACAGCTGTGCGGGCAATGTTGTTCGCGTCACTTTGGACCACAAATCTTTTGTTTTCATTGGGGTGTATTAGGCAGGGCTTGGAGGTGAACCGGGCCTTAAGTTCATCAAACGCCTTTTGGCACTCCCCCATCCACAGGAGGCTAGAGCTATCCTTAGTGGCTTGCAGCCCCTTCCCCTTGGTTTTTAATAGTTCTGTGAGGGGTACAGTGATCTCGGTAAAGTTATTGCTGAACCCCCTATAAAAATTTGCAAACCCGAGGAAACTCTGGAGTTGTTTCCGGGTTCAAGGGGGCTCCCACTCCACCACGGCTTGTACATTGGTAGGATCTATTCCCAGCCCCCCCCCCCCCCCGTGGAAATGCGGTATCCCAAAAAGTCGAACTCTGTCTTGTGGAACTCACATTTGGACAGTTTGGCAAATAACTTGTGCTCGTACACTGTTTATAGCACCTCCCTTACCAACTGGATGTGTGAGGGCAGGTCTTGTGAATATATCAAAGTGTCATCCAGGTAACAGACCACGCCCTTATATAGGTATTTATGCGATACTTAATTGATTAAATTCATGAATACCCCTGGCACCCCCTTAAGGCCGAACGGCATGACCAAGTACTTTTATTGGCCCAGGGGTGTATTGAAGGCTGTGTTCCACTCATCCCCCTCCTTGATGCGCACCCGGAAGTAAGCATCTCTGAGGTCAAGTTTAGTGAAGATTTTCCCTTGGGACACCTCCCCTAAGAGATCCCATATGAGGGGGAGGGGGTATGCATTACTCATGGAAATTGCGTTCAAGCCGCGGAAGTCAGTGCAAAGCTGTAAACTGCCGTCTTTTTTCTTTCTAAATAGCACCGGAGTGGTGTGTGGGGACTTGGTGAGTTGGATGAACCCCCTACGCAGGTTGAGTTCCAGGAATCTCTGTAACTCCTCCCTCTCCCCCCGACTCATTGAATATAGCTTGGCTTTGGGAAGTGGCTCCCCCTCCACCAGTTCAATGGCACAATCAGTGGATCTGTGGGAGGGGAGCTCATCCGCCTCCTGGGCGTCAAACAACTTTTGCAAGTTTTGATACTCGGGGGGCAAACTGGGCACTTCAGCTCTGGTGATGCAAAGTTTCTCAAGCTGGGGAGGGGAGTGTGGGCCCCATTTTTTATTCCACCAGTGACTCTCGCACACCAGATCCAAGAAGTAAATGGCGCTCCCACTCCACTGGACCAGCGGGTCGTGGTCGGCCAGCCACTCCAGACTGAGAATGGCTTGGAACTTGGCGACCGGGGTGATAATGAACATGCAAGGTTCCCAATGTTCCCCCACCCCCACGGCACACACTTCAGTCCCCATCCTACATGATTCCCCCTTCATTGGGCTCCCATTCATTTGCTCAAACACGTAGGATTCTTGAAGGGGCACCGTTTTTAATCCTAGCGCTTTCACCAAGCTCGGGATAATAAGTCTTTGGAGCATCCTGAGTCCAGTAGGGCCCTGATGCAAGAAAATTGTTTTGTAATGGGGTTTACTAGTTATGGGTACGTAATACAAAGTCTCAGATAATCCCACCTGTAGTGGCGTGGCCGTGGCTCTGACCTGCTGTTGCGCGCTCCTCACAGCAGGTCTGGGTCGTTTCCCGGCAGCTGGGCCTCTCTGTCCTCCTCCTCAGACTCCTTGGGGATCGGCTCGCAGAACTGCAGCACTGCTGACTTGACCTTGGCCGTTGGGGCTCTGGTGCTGCCAATTTTCTTCTTAGCCTCCAGTTTCAGGGGTGTGGAGGTCCGCGGCTCCTTCGGCTTGCTGGGGCATTTGCTGGCAATTTGATCCCCCCCCCCACACACACACACTTGAAGCACAACTTCGCTTTGGCTCTCCAGTCACACTCCTCACGCAAAAGCTGTTCAGGGGCACGCTTGCGTAGATTGGGTTGGGATGTCTTCTCCCGAGCTTCTTTTGGAGGGATCCTTGTTGCTTCTTATGTAAACAATCCTCTTGTTGCGATCCTCTATTTTGCAATCTAGCTGGGTCCACCCGACCAGATCTCATGGCTCCCCCAGTTTCTGGGCCTCTCCATATATGTGAGAGTTGAGGCCCCTCTTGAATTGCTCGATCCTGGCCCCATTGTCCCATCGCTGAACTGTGGAATTCAGCGCCCTGAACTCGCTGAGGTACTCTCGGACCGATCCAGCGCCTTGCTTCAGGTCCTGTAGGGCTGCTATCGCGTTAGTCTCCTGTAGAGGGTCTTCGAAGTGGTGTCGTAGAGCCCTCAGGAGGTTTGTGGCTGAGTTCAGCACAGGGGATCGCCTCTCGAATAGGGTGACATACCACTGGGCCGCCAGGCCCCGGAGGCAGCTGCCAATGTACACTACTTGCGACTGTTCCGTCAGGAAGTTATGGGCCCAGATGCTGAGGTGCCCTCGTACAGTCACAATGAAGTAGGCTAGTTCCGATGGGTCCCCATCAAATCACGCTTCACTTACTCGGGGGCCTCCGGGCACTGCCACTGGCTCCTCCAGCTCAGGTTGAGGTTGTGGCACCCAGTCGCCACCCACAGGTTGTTTGCCTCCCACAGGGGCTCCCCCCCAGCGGGAATCAGCGGTGTTTCCCCCCCTCAGGGGCTGGTTGCAGGGGGGTGCAGCTGCGATCTGCTCCTCCATCTCTCACACTTGCCGGGCGAGGTCCTGCATCTCTTGGATCATGAAGGCGTGCATGGCTTGCATTTCTTCCCGTAGTTGGGTGCTTTGAATGGCTAAAGCTTCTTGCATCCACTCCGCGTTTGCATCCCCTGGCCCACCAGTTCGGGGGTCTTCCCCACAACTTTCGTCACCCTGGAACCCCCACGGATGGTAGGAGCGTTGCAGTCCTAAAAGTGGTGCTGCTGGGGGTCCTCTCTCAGATCTCCGATAATGCGCTCCCAGAAATCCATGGAGCCCCAGTTTTGATTCCTCACCGTCCGTTTTAGTAATCCCTGTAGCCTGGTCCTGTTCACCAGCCATCGTGTGTTTGGGGTTAGGCTAGGCCAGGGTGAAAAGGGAGTTCTGACAAAATGTCAGACCCAGAGTCAAGGAAATTGAAATTCAAGATCTTTATTCCAGCTTCATGGGCATACACACACGTCAAAACTAACCTCTCTGTCAGTTCCCCTAATTTATAAACCTTTGCCCTGACCGTTATAATTCAAGCCAATGTGCGCCAAGCAAAAGCGGGGGTTTTGTGCGGGGTTTTCGCTAAGCTCTCATGACCGCAGGTGCACACTATCAGTTCATGGTTCGCATCTCCTCCAGCTCTTTAGCCTTGGTTACCTAGCAACTAGCCCATTCCCACACATGCCATCCTCCCTCCAGATAAGCAAAAAGTTACAGTTATATCAAAGGCATAGCAAGCGCAGCATAGCTTTGAAGCACAGCATAGCATTGTACAATTGAATACACATGACAAGAGGAACAAGATGGAGTGACTCTTGACAACGTCAAGGAGTGTGGCCTAATGTGTAAAGGAGTTCCTGCTACAAAAAAAGTCCTGGGTGTGTCAGACTATGATCTGAAAGATCTGAGTTCTAAACCTTACTCTACCATGAAGGAAACTCAGTGATCATCTTGGGCCAGTAGTAGCTCTCCTTTGGACAATTCTACCATTGTTATTAGGATAAAATGAACGAGGGGAGAGAACCACGTGGGTTGCCGTGTGTTACTATAAAAATGTACTCAATCGATCAATTGCGGGGCAAGAATTGGGGGTGGGGGGAAGCATAACCTAAGCACTGTTGCAGGACGGCTACAACCCAGTAATAAACATTCGGATAGGGACAATAATACTTTGCATGCCAAACTGCCAGTGCCTTTGAGGAGACGCGTAGGCCTTCTTCATTGCAATTGGAGTACGGAGCTTTCTGGAGGTTTTCCACTTAACGGCCTGTTGTGTTGGGAGATAAGGCGAATGGGAAATAATTTGTAATTCATGTCACTCACTGCAAACAACCTTGGATGGTGCAGATCTTGGAGTGAAAAGAAGGTCTTCCTCCGTCTCTGCTCCGGAAATCTAAATTGGAAAAAAGTGGTCCTCTGAACAGGAGTTTGGCCAGAATGGATGATGCTGTGTGAAGGACGGATCGTCAGCAATTGCGCCACCTGTCAGTTTGTCAGATCAGATGTTGCATTATCAGGCAAGGATCTCTCTTTATGTCAGCATCAGAGGTGGGAGGGAGGGTCACTGACTGAAAGTGGAATCTGCAGACTGTCAAGGGGTGATGTGAGGTCACCTCATATGCCAGAAGTGTTGCACTAGCTTGACCTACAGCCTGTCCTCAGCTTATCAGGATAAATCGACAACTGTTGCAGTTGACAATTTTCTGATGCGGCTGTTTAATAACGAAGTGGGGCTTCTTCTTAAGGAACTTTCAGGTCGATATTGTAAAGCAGGGGTGTCAAATTTGTCACGAGGGCCGGATTTGACATAAATGAAACCTTGTCGGGCTGGGCCATGTGTATCATAAAATGTAATGCCAGGTAGTGGACGTATAAACTTTCTAAAGGGCACAGACACACAATTAAATATTTTTTTACTTAAAATAAAACATGCTTAAAATATTAGCACGCTTGCAATATTTTGTTTTGCAGTCTCTGATAAATGTCACCTCTTGCTATGAATTATTGCATCAAAAACTGCAGACAATGTCTGTGCTGTACCAGCCCAAAAATTGCATTTGCCTTTTTAGCCACCGCATCACACTGTTGACTCATGTTCAGCGTATGATCCACTAAGACCCCTAGATCCTTTTCGCACAGACTACTGCCGAGACAAGTCTCCCCCATCCTATAACTATGCATTGGATTTTTCCTACCTAAATGCAGAACTTTACATTTATCCCTGTTAACATTCATTTTATTGATTTTAGCCCAGTTTTCCAGCCTGTCAAGGTCATCCTGGATCCTGTTTCTGTCTTCTTCTGTGTTTGCAACCCCTCCCAGTTTCGTATCATCTGCAAATTTAAGTTGAATGGGAATATGTAGAAGATTGCAATTAGGGTTACCAACCTCCAGCTGAGCCCTGGAATTCTCCCAGACTACAGAAAACACTTCCAAAGGAGCAAAAGGTTGCTTCGGAGGGTGGACTGTATGGCCTTGTGCCCCACTGAGATACCTCCCCACGTTCCACCTCCAAATCTCCAGCAATTTTCCAACCCAGAGTTGGCAACCCAGAGGCAATAATAATCAAAGTTGTCATATATCCAGGCATAAACTTCCATATGGTATTGGAAATGGTTCATTACATGGTCGAATACAAAATACGGCAAGACAAAGAGTAATTCACTGTTTTCGTTAGTTTTAACTTTTGCTAAGAAATTTTTTAGGATATGCTGATAATTCTATCTCTATTGAACAGCTTTTGGGTGGAGAGCCAGTTTGGTGTAGTGGTTAAGTGTGCGGACTCTTATCTGGGAGAACCGGGTTTGATTCCCCACTCCTCCACTTGCACCTGCTAGCATGGCCTTGGGTCAGCCATAGCTCTGGCAGAGGTTGTCCTTGAAAGGGCAGCTGCTGTGAGAGCCCTCTCCAGCCCCACCCACCTCACAGAGTGCCTGTTGTTGGGGAGGAAGGTAAAGGAGATTGTGAGCCGCTCTGAGACTCTTCGGAGTGGAGGGCGGGATATAAATCCAATATCTTCTTCTTCTTCTTCTTCTTCCTCCTCTTCTTCTTTTCATTTTGCGTGATTTTGCATCTGATTCTCTGTTGCTTTTGTATTGAATCGTATTGTGTTCTATATTTAAAATAACCTACAAGTTCTTAGATTGATTTTTTCAAACATTGTGATCGTGGTAAACATTTCAACAATAGTGAACATTAACGGTTTGTGTCTTCATTGATTTATTTCCTTCATTTGTGCTCCACCACCTCCCCAGCGGGGACTCAAAATGGCTCACACCATTCTCCGCTCCTCTGGTTTATCCTCAAAACAACTCTGGGAGGTAGGTTAGCCTGAGAGTCGTGTGTTACTGGCCCACGTTTGCCCATTGGGCTCCATGATGCGTCTCTGGAGAAAATGGCCGCTTCCAAGGGTGGACTCTCTGGCATCACATCCCTGCTGAGCTGCCTCTCTAGGCTCCACCTCCAAATCTTCAGGAATTTCCTCACCCCAACACTCTAACCGCATGGTCTCATGATTTGTCTATTAAATAATCAGATGTAAAAATGGACCTGTAGAATAAACAACGTACATCATGTTCTGGCTGTCTTGAGCCTCCCCCCCACCCCTCACACCAGCAGTCACTCTTGGGGGCCCTGTAGTCCCCAGAGTTTCCATGGCTACCTCAAAGCCTGAGGCAGAGTTCTTGAAAACTCTACAAAAATAATGGATTAGGTTTCATACAACCTTAATCTCAATTCTAACACTGTGGTGCCAGGGTGATCTTTTGACTAGGTATGCCAGCTCTGGGTTGGGAAATCTCTGGAGATTTGGGGATGGAGGGTGTGTGTGTGTGCAGAATATGAAGGGAACATAAGAACATAAGAGAAACCATGTTGGATCAGGCCAATGGCCCATCCAGTCCAACACTCTGTGGCCAAAAAACCTCCCCAAGTGCCATCAGATGGTTCACAAGTGGGTCTAGAAGCCCTTCCACTTTGCCCCCCCACCCCACCCCAAGCATTGGAAAAAGTGCATTGGAAAAAGTGCAGAAAAGGGCAACTAGAATGATTAAAGGTTTGGAACACTTTCCCTGTGAAGAAAGGTTAAAACGCTTGGGGCTCTTTAGCTTGGAGAAACGTCGACTGCGGGGTGACATGATAGAGGTTTACAAGATTATGCATGGGATGGAGAAAGTAGAGAAAGAAGTCCTTTTCTCCGTTTCTCACAATACAAGAACTCGTGGGCATTCAATGAAATTGCTGAGCAGACAGGTTAAAATGGATAGAAGGAAGTACTCCTTCACCCAAAGGGTGATTAACATGTGGAATTCACTGCCACAGGAGGTGGTGGTGGCTACAAGCATAGCCAGCTTCAAGAGGGGGTTAGATAAAAATGTGGAGCAGAGGTCCATCAGTGGCTATTAGCCACAGTATAATATATTTTTGGCCACTGTGTGACACAGAGTGTTGGACCGGATGGGCCATTGGCCTGATCCAACATGGCTTCTCTTATGTTCTTTTATGTTTTTAAGCACCAAGAATACAGAGCATCACTGCCCCAGACAGTTCCAATAATATACTGTGGCTAATAGCCACTGCTGGACCTACCTCACAGGGTATCTTTTTTTTGGGGGGGGGGGGGAGGTAAAGGAGATTGAGACCGCTCTGAGGCTGAGATTCAGAGTATAGGGCGGGATATAAATCCAAATCCAATATCTTCTATGTTGCTTATTCTACAGGTTCATTTTTACATCTGCTTATTTAATAGCCAAATCATGAGACCGATTGATTAGAGTATTGGGGTGATCTCTGTAGTCACAGAATTGTCAAATCATACTTGGAATGAACCATAGAGGTCACCTAGTCCAACCCTCTGCTCACTGCAGGATCAGCCTAGCACACCCCTGACAAGTATTCATTCAGCCACTGCTTAAAGATTGCTAGGGAGAGGGAGCTCAACACCTCATAGGGATCTGCTTGCACTGCTGAACTACTTTACTAGGCTTCCCAATCCCCAGGTCCCAGCGGGATCCCCCGGTTTTACAGGCTTCCCCCCACCCCCAGCCAGCTGGCCGGTGGGGGGAAGCCCCGCCCCCACAGTCACCATGTACCTCTAAAGCTCCTGCAGGTTTAGAAACCTGCAAACAGGTCCGTTTTGAAAATGTGTGCCTTTAAAGTTGAGCAGGAAACAGGAAGTGCTTCATAGGGAAGAGTCAGCAGCAGTTTCATCAAAGCACAGACCCTCCATTTGTTTTGCTTTCATTTTCAGAGCAAGTAAAGTTGTGGAGGAACCAGACCCAGTAAGTGTGTGTGAGAGAGAGAGAGGGAGAAGGAGGGGGCAGGGGATTCCACGGTTTGGAGGCCCTCCCCTCACTTTAGAAATCTTTAGAAAGTGGGGTGGGGAGGGAAATGTCTACTGGGCACTCTTATTATTCCCTATGGAGAACGATTCCCATAGGGAATAATGGGGAATTGATCCACAGGTATCTGGAGCTCTGGGGGTGGGGGATGTTCTTTGAGGTAGAGGCACCAGATTTGCGGCATAGCATCTGATGCATTTCCTCAAAACACCCTCCAAGTTTCAAAAGGATTGGACCTGGGGGGCCAATTCTATAAGCCCCCAAAGAAGGTGCCCCTATCCGTCATTATTTCTGATGGAGGGAAGGCATTGAAAAGGTGTGCAGTCCCTTTCAATGTGATGGCCAAATGTTCCAACCTTGCTCATGACTCCACCCCATGTCTCCTGGCCCCACCCCCAAAGTCCCCAGATATTTCTTGAATTGGACTTGGCAACCCTAACTCTTACTTCTAAAAAATTCCTAATATCCAGCCAGTATTTTGCTGCCCATAATTTAAACCCATTATTGTGAGTCCTTTCCTTTGCCACCAACAAGAACAACTTCTTGTGCTTTATGTGATGGCCTTTCAAATACTTTTAGAGACTAATCATACCCCCCTCCCCAACTCCTCTTGCCCATCGTGAACATTCCCAAGTTCCTCCGCCTTTCCTTGCAGGGCTTTGTCTCCAGGCCCCTGGTCATGATCTGTGCTGTGAGACAGAGGCCTTGGGAGCCTGGGAGGCCTATGTAGAAGAAGAAGAAGATATTGGATTTATATCCCGCCCTCCACTCCAAAGAGTCTCAGAGCGGCTCACAATCTCCTTTCCCTTCCTCCCCCACAACAAACACCCTGTGAGGTGGGTGGGGCTGGAGAGGGCTCTCACAACAGCTGCCCTTTCAAGGACAACCTCTGCCAGAGCTCTGGCTGACCCAAGACCATGCTAGCAGGTGCAAGTGGAGCAGTGGGGAATCAAACCCGGTTCTCCCAGATAAGAGTCCACGCACTTAACCACTACACCAAACTGGCTCTCCTATGTAGCAGTAGGGAAAGACAGCCTACAATCCCCAGAATGCTTGGCGCTGGTTTCAGCCCCTCGGCGTCCAAGTAGGCTCTGAGGGGAATTGTTTAAAAGCTCTCTCAGGAGACAAATGCTTGTCTTTCCTCCTGAGCGGTCAAGCAGATAGGACAGCTGCTGTTAGGAGGAAGAGCCTCACTCTGAGGGAGAGAGGGAGCAGGCCAAGGCCTGGGGCCTGACAGACTAGGAACAGTGAAGTCTAGTCGCATTAGGGACTTTATGTTTATTTTCCTTCACTACGTTACTAAAGCACCTTATCTGTTCGCTTCCCCTTTATGGATTTTCCTGTGTAAAATAAACCTTTTTGTTGTTCTTTGTTATTCTGCCTGGTCTATCGTGCCTGTTTTCTTGGCCAAAGCAAGGGAAATCTGAAGGGCTTGGGAGGGTCCTCTGAGCCTTCCCAAGGGACCCTAACTCCAGAGTGATGGCAGTGACAGGCGGCACTCCATCTGGGTCATTTCACCCCTAATCATCTTGGTCATTCTCTTCTGCATCCACATCTCTGTTCCATCCACATCATTTTGAAGTGAGTCTAGAGGTCAGTTGTAATTCTGGGAGCTGTCCAGCCTGCCCTTGACAACCCCCTGTTTTGACAGACCTTTCTTGAAGTTAGCCATCATGAGGCAAAGGTGTGTGGCATTCACCTGTAGTAACTCTCATTCTGAGCAGAGAGGTCACACCAAGTCCCAGGAGCTGCCTCTATTTTGTAAGATAACAGCAAACCAAAATGACCTGGTTACAAATGGCAGTGAGTGGAAATGCTTTTGCCTGCTCATATTTCAGTGTGCTGGAGAACAGATGTACCTCACAAGCCACAGCAGGGTACACGGTGTGTTGAGCTTTATTCTTCTCGCTACTCAAGTGGTGCGGCAATAAGCTCATTGCATGCAATTGTCACGTTGGCGTCTCACAGGCTGTTTGCATCACATTTCCGTTTCATTTTCCTCTTGTTAAACCGAAGGAGTTGGAACAACCAATCCCTTTTCTGAAGGACAGCCCAACGTTTACCTCAAAAGAACAACAACAAAAGTAGTGCCACTTTTGCCCAGCTGTTTTGCTGTTTTAAAATTCCCAGTATCCAAAATGCAGTGCTACTAAGTGTGATGCCACATTATGAAGGGTGAGTTTACTCAGTCAGTATGAATGGCTATCATTTTCTGTTCTGACTATCTGGATTTGGGGCAGGGGGGGTGGGGGCTTTAAAAATGCACTTTTCAAATGTGAATCTTCTCTGAATGGAACCGCTTCACGTTGGGTCTTTTGCTTCATTTACAGCATAGCTCATCTGCCCTTCTAGTCACAAGAGGCCAGTGGCAAGCTGCAAACAGCACCTCCTAGTGACAGAATGTATGGAGATGATGTATGGAGGGGGAAATCCTTGGGAATGCAGGAGGAAAATTGAGCCATAGGGCAGCATTTCCTTGAGGTCCTGTTCTTTCAAGACTTGCAGTGTTCAGTAAAATCTGTTTTTGTTGCACACCTCAGTCTCCTGTAGCACCACATTGGGAAGTCTGAAGAAACAAACATTACAAATTGGCCAGCTTTTTTAATAGTTATCAAAGGAATGCAAAGAATAACACTCAATAAGTGTGTTCTAAGCCCTCTCCAAAGAGAAGTCAAAGCAGCAAAGACAAGCCGTGCCCTCACCCCTGGCTCTAATATTGCCGACTCCAGGCTGGGAAATGCCATAGAGTCCACCCTCCACACTGCCATTTTCTTCCAGGGAACTGATCTCCCTTCCTCCCCCTCAACAGACACCCTGTGAGGTGGGTGGGGCTGAGAGGGCTCTCACAGCAACTGCCCTTTCAAGGACAACCTCTGCCAGAGCTCTGGCTGACCCAAGGCCATTCCAGCAGGTGCAAGTGGAGGAGTGGGGAATCAAACCCGATTCTCCCAGATAAGAGTCCGCACATTTAACCACTATATCAAACCGGCTCTCCGGTTTGGTGTAGCCAGCCCGACTGTAGCCAGCCCGACTGTAAAGAGGCGCAGAGTGCTGTGAGAATCTCTTTGGGACCATAGAAAGCTGGTGACAAATGGAGGAAGCTTCCAAAGGCAGGTTGAGGGCCCTGAAAGGGGTGATCAGGTTGGTTGCCACGTGGGTTAAGGGTGCTCAGTGATGGACTTCTCATATAAATACTGCTGGGTCTTTATTGAGGGGGAAGGAAGGGGGAGTGCTTCATCTTGGCCCAGTTAACCTGCTTCACAGAGTTGTCATGAGACTAAAACAGGAAGGGGAGAAACCGTGAGCCTTGCCCTGAGTTTTTCAGAGAAAGGTTGGGTGAAAAATGCACTTTCAATCCACGTCCAGTGCACTTTAGCAATCGTTTGTGAGTGGATTTTACAGTTTCACACAGTAACGTTGCAAAGTGTGTTAGAGGTGGAAAGTTCATTATACAGCATGTGTGCAAATGTCTGCTGAAAAGGACAGCCGTTTTCAGGTGTCTCTTGGTCCATGAGGACATGTGTCTTACTTAGCCGGAGAGCCAGTTTGGTATAGTGGTTAAGTGTGAGGACTCTTCTCTGGGAGAACCGGGTTTGATTCCTCACTCCTCCACTTGCACCTGCTGGAATGGCCTTGGGTCAGCCATAGCTCTGGCAGAGGTTGTCCTTGAAAGGCAGCTTCTGTGAGAGCCCTCTCAGCCCCACCCACCTCACATGGTGTCTGTTGTGAGGGAGGAAGGGAAAGGAGATTGTAGGCCACTCTGAGACTCTGTCCTTGAAAGGGCAGCTGCTGGGAGAGCCCTCTCCAGCCCCACCCACCTCACAGGGTGTCTGTTGTGGGGGAGGATGGTAAAGGAGATTGTGAGCCGCTCTGAGACTCTTCGGAGTGGAGGGCGGGATATAAATCCAATATCTTCATCTACCTCACAGGGTGTCTGTTGTGGGGGAGGAAGGTAAAGGAGATTGTGAGCCACTCTGAGACTCTTCGGAGTGGAGGGCGGGATATAAATCCAATATCTTCATCTTCTTCTTCTTAGCAAGTTGGTCCAACTCTTTCCTATTCCTTTTTCAACCCCATTCTCCACCTTGGAATGCAGAAGCTGCTGGCTCTAAGAAACCACTGCGACATAATTATGCTGATTTCAGAGGAAAAGCCCCTGCTCTCTCTAACCAAATGGAAGCTCAATGCCTGACTTTCCGCTCTGCTGAATAATACTGCTGTTATTTCATTCTGAGATAATATTATACAGCTCAGCAGAATGCAAAACAAATGACTGCTCTTCCCGTCAGCTGTGTTCTCAGTATAGTTCGGGGGGAAAGGCAAAGTGGTTCCAATATTACTTCTCATCTAAGTAATTTTTATTATTCAATACCTAGAAGTTTTAGGTGCTTTATTACCAAACTATGTAAGAACTTTTAACTATGAAATATTCCTTTTACTTGTATGTCAGGATTAGGCTTCTCGCTCTGGCTCAATTTTATAGTCCTCTGACTCTTCTTCAGCCTTTGTGACCACTAGGTATAGCTTCGGTTTTGGTTTCCGTCATCAGTTCTCCCCTAAATTCTGCACAGAAGATAAATCTGATGGAAGCTTGAAATGCTCCATTATTGACCAAAGGGTATAATCTGGCATCTTTCTATACATTGCTGGAGACGCAAAGGAGAAGAGGACCACTTCTGACACCATTTATTGCTCTTTTTGGTTGTAAGGCAGTACTCTCAGGTTCATACAGCAGGTTAATTTATTAACAAGAAGGTACAAAGGTGGGAACAACTAGTTTCAGAACAAAGGAGCTCATATCATTGATACTTCTGGCCAACAGACTGTACTGACTAAGCACAGTGTTCCCTCTAAGCTGAGTTATTGTGAGATAGCTTACAGTTCCTTAGCCTCTGGCTCACACATTTTTGTCTTAGCCCAGGAAGGATGGCCCCAGAGCACACGAATTTATTGCACTGGCTCACAGTAGCTCATGAAGTAGCTCACAAAGTAGAATTTTTGCTCAAAAGACTCTGCAGTTTAGAGGGAGCATTGTCTACCCCGTGAGACTAAGCCAACTCATATCAACATTGGAGGGATTCAAATTGTTCCTTTTATGTGCACAATAAATAGACTACTTACTGCCGCTGTATATTTTTATCCCAACCTTTCTCCAAAGTGCTCAAGAGAGAGTACATGACTCCCCCACTTTTACCCTCCCAACATTCCTATGGAGTAGGCCAAGAGGTAATCTCTGACCCAAGTAATCCAGCATAGAGTTGTCAGCCAAGTGAGGAATGAAAGCTGGCATCACTCCAATGGCACAACATCACTTCCACCACAAATGTGGAAGGGATGTTATTGAGCCAAAACAATGCTGTAGGATTCTGCTGAAACTCTGTAGTTTCACCATAAAGTTTCAATGGAATCCTAGAATGTCACCTCAATGTGAAGACAACACTTCCGTGCTTGCACCAGAAGTGACCTTGTACCATTGGAGCCATGCACTGTAGTAAGAGCTCCATTGCTGGACAGGGAAGAGCTTGAACTCAGCTCTGCCCCGTTTTAAGTTCTCCACCCTGCTGGCATTAATAATAATAATAATAATAATAATAATAATAATAATAATAATAATAATAATAATAATAATAATAATAATAATAATAATAATAATTTTTATTTTTGTATCCCGCCCTCGCCCGCCAAAGGCAGGCTCAGGGCGGCTAACAGGCATGGTAAGTACCATGGTACAATAAAATACAATAAAATACAATCATTACTATAAACAGTTACTATAAACAGTTAAATAAATTAAGTTACATTCATAAATTAAACTAGAACTTAGATACAAGAGAAAACCATTCTGATTTATCATTTAAAGTGCTACATTCAGAGTGTGTATAGAATGGCTTGCTGTCACATCTCGGGCTTCATCCAAAAGCGAGCTGAAAGAGGGCGGTTTTGCAAGCCCTGCGAAACTGGTTTAGCTCTCGCAGGGCTCGCACCTCCTCTGGTAGTTGATTCCACCATTGGGGAGCCATTGTTGAGAAGGCTTGCTCCCTCGTTGATTTCAATCTAGCCTCCCTTAGTCCAGCGATTTTTAAAAGGTTTTGAGAACTAGATCTCAGTGCTCTCTGAGGAACATATGATGACTATGGGAGTCATAACAGTTTTTCTCATGCTTTTCAAAGGTGAAGTCTTGTCTAAAGTGACTGTAGAGTATGCTCTGAGCAGTTGTCTTTTAATTGGTGTCGACAGGATAGACAGTGATCTGCTGTGGTTCACAGCTTGTGCAATAAAAATCTTTACTGACTGGTTGACTTTTTGTGTAGGTCCCCACTCTGATGATGGACACTCAGTTTTCAGAATTCACCCCCGACATCACCCCTATCATGCTGGCGGCTCACACCAACAACTACGAAATCATCAAGCTGCTAGTCCAAAGACGGGTCACAATCCCGCGCCCGCACCAGATCAGATGCAACTGTGTGGAATGCGTCTCCAGTTCTGAGGTGGACAGCCTGAGGCATTCCAGGTCGAGGCTGAACATTTACAAAGCTTTGGCCAGCCCATCCTTGATTGCCTTATCTAGCGAAGACCCTATCCTGACAGCCTTCCGGCTGGGCTGGGAACTGAAGGAGCTCAGCAAGGTGGAGAACGAGTTCAAGGCGGAGTACGAGGAGCTTTCGCAGCAGTGCAAGCGCTTCGCTAAGGACCTTCTGGATCAGGCCCGAAGCTCCAGGGAGTTGGAGATCATTCTGAACCACAGGGATGATCAGAGCGAGGAGCTGGACCCCCAAAAATGTCATGATTTGGCAAAGCTAAAGGTAGCAATAAAGTATCACCAGAAAGAGGTAAGGGCTGCTTTTTTTGGGGGGGGGGGTGGAATTGAGGGTTAGACAGAAGTGATAGAAATGTCTTTGCTAGAGTGTATTACCAGAAGCAGAGTGCTGGAGATCTAGAGATTATGACTTCCTTGAGCAGAAGTCTTTTTCTCATGGAGGGGTGTCTTCTGTGACATAGGGATGGATTTCCTTGAGTAAAAATATTCTCATGGAGGGATGTCTTCTGTAATGTAGGGATGGACTTCCTTGAGTAGAAGTCTTCTCATGGAGGGATGTCTTCTGTGAGCAAATATATATATTGGGGTCCAACCCATGCTCTCAATCCATTCCATAATGGGTGTAAATATGCATGTGTGAGTATGTGGGTACACCACCCAGTTTTATTTTAATACCAGTCAAATGCTCATTATAGGTGGTGTGTGACTATGTCCATCTGCTGCAAGGATCCCTGGGAGGTGTGAATACATCATGCACTCTCCTTTAGTATTGCCCTCCCCATTGACCAGTATGAGATGTAGAGGGCAGCTTTCAACCTCAGTGCACCTGTGTCTACAAATGGGGCACTTTTCCTCACAGGACTGAATGGCGGACATTATGGTATTCAAGGGAAAGTGATGAGGTTCATTAAGGGATACCTCTGGGGTGGAGGTGAAACCTGTCTCTTGCCCCCGGTGACCCCAGCATCTGGAGCATGGAATAGAACAAAATGGGTTTTCCTCTTCCCAATTGTGGTACGCTTGTTTTTATTTTTATATAGCCGAATGGGAGCCAGTGAAAAAAGCCATGCCTTCCCCTATTTGCATAACCACACCCTTTGATTTGCATAATTCTATGTTGGTTACGATACACAAGAAGATTGTAGGAATCAGCTTGCGTACCAAGAGAGAATGGGTGATTCTGCTCAGATTTATTTGCCACCAATTCCAAATAGTAGGGTTGCCACCTCTGGCTTGGGGAAATTCCTGGAAGTTTGGAGGTGGAGCCTGGAGAAGGTGAAGGGGAGGGAGGGAAGGAGGAAAGAGCAGCTCAGTGGGGAAGTGATTCCATAGAGGTCACTCTTTGAAGCTGCCATTTCCTCCGAGGGAACTGACCTCTCTAGTCTGAAGAGCAGTTGTAATTCTGTGAGAACTCCAGACCCCACCAGGAGGCTGGCAACCTGGCCAAATTGAAATGTTGGGTGCTTGGAGCCGTCACAGTCAAAACAGGGTGGAAATACAGCTGCCAGCTGCGCGGCTTTGATTTAACTGAGCTGCCAAGGAGGACTGCCGGCCTAGTGCTGGGGGCCACTCATCTCTCGCCCCCGTGATGGATGGAGCTTGCAAAATGGAAGGCATTTGTGGCACATTTCGTTTTATAAGGAACCTTCAGTGCTGATGGGACTCTGATGGCTGAATAATCTCCTTCTCTGCAGACTGGAGTTTGTCATCAAGATGCAGGAGCCTTTCATTTTGACAGCCAACCAAGCTCAATCCCCCGATTGAGTGTGGCTCTTCAGCAGGCCGCCTTCGCTTATTGAGACGGAATCCGTTTCCCACCCAAGCGGCGGGGTAGCAGGGAGTCTATGTATCCAGGGCTTTTTTTGTAGATGAAGCCCAGCAGGAACTCATTTGCATATTAGGCCACACCCCCTGGCACTAGGGTTCCTAAGTCCATCCCCAGAAATATCTGGGGACTTTGGGGGTGGAGCCAGGAGACTTTGGGGGTGGAGCCAGGAGACTTTGGGGGTGGAGCCAGGAGACACTGGGGTGGAGCTAGGGGGGAGGAGGGTAAACGACGAGCCCCGGCCTGCCTCCACGTCCCCGGCCCGCCTCCACGTCCCCGGCCCACCTCCACCCCCCCCTCCGCTTCCACCCCAGAAGCGGAGCGGGCAAGGCGGCAGCGGCGCGGCGGCCTCTTCTCCGCTCGCCATGGCTGCTCCTCCAAGATGGGCTCATCTGAGCCCATCTTGGAGGAGCAGCCACGGCGAGCGGAGAAGAGGCCGCCGCTGCCGCCTTGCCCGCTCCGCTTCTGGGGTGGAAGCGGAGGGGGGGGTGGAGGCGGGCCGGGGACGTGGCGAGCCGCGAGTCCAGGTCCTAGAAGGGCCCGAATTCGCGGCTCGCCATGCTCCTGGCCTGCCTCGCCCTCCCCTGCGCTGCTGCCGCCTCTTGGCTGCTCCTCTGAGATGGGCTCAGCCTGGGCTAATCTCGGAGGAGCAGCTGCGGTGGGAGGAGAGGGGGCAGCAGCGGCGCGGCGGCCTCGCCGGCTCCAGGATGCGGCGGCTCGCCATGCTCCCCGGCGCCGTTTCCACCCCCTCCCCCTGCTTCCGTTTTTTGGGGGAGCGGGGGAAGAGGGTGGAAATCCTGGGGTCCCCCGCCAGGGCGGGAGGGTTGGGAAGCCTACCTGGCACCAGGCCTGCCAGAACTGTGTTCCTGTGTGATCCTGCTCAAAACAAACACTGCATATGACTGCTGGTCTTTGGGGGCTGGTGGCATGGAGATCTCTTTGAATGTGGGACTGTGAGCATGAGTCCTGGCAGAAGGGGGGAAGGACGGGCCATCCATGAAGGGGGAAGTCCTTGTCCCGGGGAAGCTGTCACCGAAGGCAGCGGTCTAGGTCAGAGATCCCGAATATTTTTGAGCCTGCCTGCGCCTTTCAAATTCTGACACAGCATGGTGGGCATAGCTACGAAAGGGCTACCGCAGGTTACCTTCAGTCCCACAGTAAAGGTCTTTGTGCTGTGATAGTAGCTGCTGCTGGACCAACATTTTTAAAAAATCAAATTATGGCCCATCAGCAGCCTTGCTGGGCAAAAGCCTCATCTGCCCACGCCAGTTTGGTGTAGTGGTTAAGTGTGCGGGCTCTTCTCTGGGAGAACCGGGTTGGATTCCCCACTCCTCCACTTGCACCTGCTGGAATGGCCTTGGGTCAGCCATAGCTCTGGCAGAGGTTATCCTTGAAAGGGCAGCTGCTGTGAGAGCCCTCTCCAGCTCCACCCACCTCACAGGGTGTCTGTTGTGGGGGAGGAAGGTAAAGGAGATTGTGAGCCCCTCTGAGACTCTTCAGAGTGGAGGGCGGGATATAAATCCAGTGTCTTCATCTACCTCACAGGGTGTCTGTTGTGGGGGAGGAAGGTAAAGGAGATTGTGAGCCCCTCTGAGACTCTTCAGAGTGGAGGGCGGGATATAAATCCAATATCTTCATCTACCTCACAGGGTGTCTGTTATGGGGGAGGAAGGGAAAGGAGATTGTGAGCCGCTCTGAGACTCTCCGGAGTGGAGGGCGGGATATAAATCCAATATCTTCCTCTACCTCACAGGGTGTCTGTTGTGGGGGAGGAAGGGAAAGGAGATTGTGAGCCGCTCTGAGACTCTTCGGAGTGGAGGGCGGGATATAAATCCAATATCTTCATCTACCTCACAGGGTGTCTGTTGTGGGGGAGGAAGGGAAAGGAGATTGTGAGCCGCTCTGAGACTCTTCGGAGTGGAGGGCGGGATATAAATCCAATATCTTCATCTACCTCACAGGGTGTCTGTTGTGGGGGAGGAAGGGAAAGGAGATTGTGAGCTGCTCTGAGACTCTTCGGAGTGGAGGACGGGATATAAATCCAATATCTTCATCTACCTCACAGGGTGTCTGTTGTGGGGGAGGAAGGGAAAGGAGATGCTTCATGCTTCACTGTGCAAAAATATCAGCAGCATTTTTTTTTTTTTTGAAACGTGCAAAACTACTCTGAGATTTGGGTGGGAAGGTCTGCCAGTGATGTTATAGGCATTAGCCCACAGGTGCTCAACAGAACAGGTCTTCTCTTGTTCAGACTGAGCCTAAAGTTGTTGTTGTTTTTTACTCCAAAGCTTACCTTGAGAGACAAAAACATACAGCTTTTTGGAGCGCAGTGGTTCTTGCAGTTTTAGGTCTGTCTTCATTCCCAGGCTGTGTACCATTTGGAGTCTTGGGTACACAGGGCTTTTCCACATCAGCAAGCAAGTTCGATTGCATTTCAGGTTTCACATGCACTGGGATGTGCAGATTATTCATATCCCGATCTCCCACTACTGCATTTGATCTTCATACTACAGAGATCCGTCCCACTGGAGAAAATGGCTGCTTTGGAGAGTGGACTGTATGGCCTTATACCCTGCTGAGGTTTATTTATTTTTATTTTATTTGGTAGGCTTATATTTTGCCGTTTCCCGAAAACAAGCTCAGGGCGGATTGCAACATACCATAATAACAATAAGAAAACCTACAGATCAAAGTTAAAACACTACATTAAAATTAAAGAGTAAATCAATAAGACAGTAAATAGAGTGAGGCAGGGAGGGCACTTCATAGAGGTTTACAAGATGATGCATGGGATGGAGAAGGTGGAGAAAGAAGTCCTTTTCTCCCTTGCTCACAATACAAGAACTCGTGGGCATTCAATGAAATTGCTGAGGAGTCGGGTTAGAACGGATAAAAGGAAGTACTTCTTCACCCAAAGGGTGATTAACATGTGGAATTCACTGCCACAGGGGGTGGGGGCGGCTACAAGCATTGCCAGCTTCAAGAGGGGGTTAGATAAAAATATGGAGCAGAGGTCCATCAGTGGCTATTAGCCACAGTGTGTGTGTATGTGTGTGTGTGTGTATATATATATATATATATAAATTATTGGCCACTGTGTGATACAGAGTGTTGAACTGGATGGGCCGTTGGCCTGATCCAACATGGCTTCTCTTATGTTCTTCTGTGACTCAGAGTGTTGGACTGGATGGGCCACTGGCCTGACCCAACATGGCTTCTCTTATGTGACACAGAGTGTTGGACTGGATGGGCCATTGGCCTGATCCAACATGGCTTCTCTTATGTTCTTATGTTCATACGGGTAAACAGTTATAGGCCCAGATTAAATGATGGTAGTAATAGCAGGATACTACTGCAGTAGGGCACAGTGTCACCACAAGGGAGGCCAACGGATGGAATAAAAGCTGGAATAAGACACCCACTGCCTCAGCCACAGCCCAGTGGAATAACTCCACCTTGCAGGCCCTACGAAATGGCAGTAGCTCAGGTAGGGCCAGATTTCCATAGGGAGCTGGTTCCACCAGGCAGGGCTGAAAAGACCCTGGACCTGGTTGAGGCAAGTCGAACATCCTTCGGGCCAGGAGTGGTCAGGAAGTGTCGCGTAGCCGATCGTAATGACCACTGGGGTGTATCTGGGGAAAGGCGGTCCCTCAGGGATGTTGGTCTGAGACCACGTAAAGCGGATCCAGTACTCAATAGGTAGCCAAGGCAGGTGGCGCAGCGCTGGCTGAATGGTTGCCTGTAGAGGCAATGCAGTTAACATGCCTCCCCTATCTAACCCTCTTCCTCCTGGCTCCACCCCCAAATCTCCAGAAATTTCCCAACGTAGAGCCGGCAACCCTATCTTGTTGCTGGCATAGTCCATCAGTCATGAGCTGTGTGGGTCTGTTGGATGTTGCACATTCTTGTTTAATGGCGATGTACGTATTGCTAGCAGCAGGGGTGCAAGCTTAATCAATCACTCTGGGAAATTAATCAATTAAGCTGCAGATTAAAATTCTGGTTGGCCTCTAGGACTTGATGGGAAGAAAATGTTCCAGGAACCAAATCTTATGAAAGGCTCTCCTTGTGTAAGCACTGCAGGTTACCCCCACCCACACACTCTTCTAAGCCTAAACAGAAACAAGATTCTCATTATTTACTGCTTAAACCCAATAGTTGGTTTCCCATTCAGGAGGCCTACTCCCGTGACAGTAGCAGCACTCAAGTAGCAGCTTTGGGATTACTGATTCTAGAAAACTTTTCAGTTCTTGTGAAATAGGGTTGCCAACCTTCAGGTTGGATTTAAAGATCTTCTGGAATGCATGGGATGGAGAAAGTAGAGAAAGAAGTACTTTTCTCCCTTTCTCACAATACAAGAACTCGTGGGCATTCGATGAAATTGCTGATCAGCCAGGTTAAAACGGATAAAAGGAAGTACTTCTTCACCCAAAGGGTGTTTAACACGTGGAATTCACTGCCACAGGAGGTGGCGGCGGCCACAAGCATAGCCACCTTCAAGAGGGGTTTAGGTAAAAATATGGAGCAGAGGTCCATCAGTGGCTATTAGCCACAGTGTGTGTGTATGTATAAAAAATTTTGCCACTGTGTGACACAGAGTGTTGGACTGGATGGGCCATTGGCCTGATCCAACATGGCTTCTCTTATGTTCTTATGTTCTGATGACAGTTGATCTCCAGAGTACAGAGTAGGTTTGCCATTCCCCCTGGCTAGGGAAACCCCCAGTTTTGGGTACTTCAGCTCACTGCCAGCCAGTTGGCCAGTGGAGGGAGCTCCACCCCCAAACAGGGATGTCGCTGTGGATGTTCTGGTATTTGGGCTAACTCTGTGATTTTGAGGTTGAAAAAAACCATAGTGTTTGCCCAAATACCAGAACGTCCTCACACAACGTCCCTGGCGTGATGATATCCTCCAAGTGACGTCATCGCTTCAGGGACATCATGGAACATCTCCACCCCACCTACCCCGAATGCCCCCCAAAGTCTCCAGCCAAGGTAAGTCTTGGCAACCCTGGTACAATCACACACTGTCTTGACATTTTCAGTGAGTTCTCTACCACGACCCCAAGATCTCTCTCTTGGTCAGTCTCTTCCAGTTCACACCCCATCAACTTGTATTTGTAGCTGGGATTCTTGGCCCCAATGTGCATTACTTTGCACTTGGCCACATTGAACCTCATCTGCCACGTTGACGCCCACTCACCCAGCCTCAACAGATCCCTTTGGAGTACCTCACAATCCTCTCTGGTTCTCACCACTCTGAACAATTTAGTATTATCTGCAAACTTTGCCACTTCACTGCTTACTCTCAACTCCAGATCATTAATGAACAAGTTAAAGAGCATGGGACCCAGTACTGAGCCCTGCGACACCCCACTGCTTACTGTCCTCCACTGCGAAGACTGCCCATTAGTTGGTTGACATCTTGCCCCCACACCCAGGACCAAGATTTTCATCCATCACCATTCTGATTGCCATGTCTAGATGGAACTCAAGGACTGGTGCAAAACTGAGAGGCCTTGAGTGCACGAAAGGTTCGAGGTCCAGATCTTGGGTATGGGTAACAATAAGGAGATAAAGCACCAGGTCCAAAGAGTTTCTGGTCCACTGAATCAGAAAGCTGCTGAGGAGCTGCAAGTCTTATTGTGCTGATCTTGCTCGTGCTTTCCTCAAGAATTGGAAGGTGATTGCGGAGAGAGTAGCTCCAATTGCTATCAGGGTTGCCAATCCAAATGCAAAACCGCGCACTGAGGACAGCGAATAGTTGTTTTTAGAAGCAAAAAATGCTGAATAAAATATCAGAAGTGTTGGGATTTTTTTCTTAAGCTTGAAACGAAATGTGGGTGTGTTGGTGAATGCTAACTTGTGCTGATTGATTTTTTAAAAAATAATTTATTAATAGCACAACAGCACATCAGCGTAACATCAACGACGACAGAAGAAAATTACTACAGAATTTAAAAAGATTGTTATTATCTTACATAAATCTAAATTCTTACATTAATGAGATAACTTTAAAGTAACGATGAATACTGAAGGGATAAGTGGAATCTACATTATTTAATTTCCCCCCTAAAACCGGGTACCACTTACGCTGGAAGTTTGACTCCAACATAGGATATTCATTTGACCTCTTAACATCTGCTATTTTATCAAAAATTATGTCGTCCCACAAACATATATACTGTTCCTTTACAACTGTGCTGATTAAATTTAAAATGAGTTTGTACTGAAAAGAGGCTGTGCTTCTGGCTTCCCAAAAGCCAACCTTCTCTGTGGGTTTACCAGGGCCGGATTTAGGGGTGGGGGGCAGAGGGGAGTGCTTGCCGCAGGCACCAATGGAGGGGGGGGGCGCCAAATAGTATTCTATGGGACCATAACATAGAATGACCTATAAGGGGCATCATTTTTTAAAACCCCCCCCCCTTAAAAAACCTGTAGATCCAGCCCTGGGGTTTACTGTCACCTTACTTACATGTCATCGATTAATCGGTCACTTAAAAGTCAGATAAATAGCCTTACGTGTCCTCCCCCACCCGTTGAAAAATGACACAACAACCCAGCAATGCAGCCACAGCCTTGGCTTTGTAGAAGTGGTGGAAGAACCCACATGTGTACTCAATCCAGGTTAAAGCAAGGGTGGAGGAGAGGGCGGCCAGCCTCCAGGTAGTGTTTGGAAATCTCCTGGGATTACAGCTGTTCTCCAGGCAGCAGAGATTAGTTCCCCTGGAGGAAATGGCGGCTTAGGAGGGTGGGCCATATGGCATTATACCCTGCTGAAGTCTCTCCAAGCCCCACCCCCCTTAGACTCCACCCCCAAATTCTCCAGCCGTTGTCCAACTTGGAGCTGGCAACCTTAGCGGAGGGGCCTGTTTTAAAATGACAGTGCATGGCACGGGAAAGAGACGATCATCTCCGCCCACACACATATCTTACGTCTGCTGCTTTCAGCTTTTTTTCTCCCAGCCATGTCCCAATGCCAGAAGAGACCTGAGTTGTAAGAGAAATGCCGAAAGCAGTGCAGTATAATGAGGGAGCCGGCTTTAGTTCCCCTCCCTGTTGCAAGTCAGTTTTCATTTTAAAAGTCGCTCCTGACTGTCTCACCGATCAAAGAAGCTCGAATGGTGGTCACACAAGAGGGGGTCATTTTGGTGGAAGCCCTGTGATTATTGGGGTTGCCAGCCTTCAGGTGGGACCTGGAGATTTCCTGGAGTTACAGCTTATCTCCAGACATCAGAGATCAGCTCCCCTGGCGAAACTGGCTGCTTTGGAGGGTGGAATCTAAGGCATTGGATCATGCTGAGGTTCCTACCCCACCCAAAGCCCCATCCTAGACATTTTTATGGCATTTCTTAGGCATTGTACTATGCTGAGGTTCCTACCCCACCCGAAGCCCCATCCTCTCTAGGTTCCACTCCCAAATTTCTGGGAATTTCCCAATCCACTGTTAGCAACTATGACAGTTATGCAGCGGTCTCCCCAGGGAGGTGTGCCTGGCCCTTTCAGCAATTGGAGTTTTAAAATTGTGACCTTTTGTATGTTTGCAGAATTGTTGTTTTACCTATATTGTTTTTACTGTGTTTTTAGTAATCTTTTTATTTATATTATAAGCCACCTTGAGTTCCACAAGGAAGAAAGGCGGGTAATAAGTTTTTTACATAAAAAAGTAAATTTTTAAAACATTGCTTAGACATGAATGGATGGACACTTAAGCAGATGTATGTAGATCCCTTTCACATTACCATTCTAAACCAGATGTTATTATTCGTTGTTGGCCCAGTTCCCAGTTAATTTATATGGAGGTTTCATACAGTAAATTTTATCCCATTAGTGAGCTGTCTGTGAAAACGATCTGGTCATTTCAAACAGCTCCATGCTGTTTTCCCTGCCCTTTTATTGTGTGTGATCTTCCTCACAATTTTTTAAAACATTCTTAGTTGAGTGCTATAGTGCTAGACCAATATAGCACTTCTCAATATATCTTAATGGTTCCAAGGCATCACAGTGGGGCTGCTGTAGCGCTGAAGTGCTATATCGGTTTAGCATTATAGCACTCAACTTAGAATATTTCCCCCAAAATTTGAGGAAGATTGCATGGTGAAATATGACAGGTGGGGGAAGCATGAGGCTATTGAAAGTGCTGCAGACCATTTTAAACAGCAATTCAGAAGCACAAAGGAGAGATGAAAATGAAAGAAAGCAGTTAACCTAAAGAACGGCTCAACAATGCTTTGCTAACTGGACGCAAGCACCTTTGTATGAAAAGGTAAATAAAATCAGTTAACAACCAGTTGCTAAAACAATTGTGTCTGAAATGACACAAAAAACGCTACCAAAATGGATTACCAAGGCTGTCTGAAAGGGGACGTAGATTCTGTTTCCCTAATAGCTTGGCTGTCAGCAACAGGTTCCAGGGCTGAATTATTCAGGATGCTAAATGTGTGGGGTTGTTTTTTCAAATGACAGAGCTATCTAGAGTTCCCCAGCCTGAATTATGTTCCTCTTTTGCCCAGAACTTTAGAATTTTTGCAATGTGATGACTGGTGTTCCCTTAGTGCAAGAGCAGCCATTTCCCCATATATAGACAAATGTTAAAGACTGGGAGCCTGCCAGAAGGAGTGCACTCTGCCGGAGGAGCATTCTCCGCATTGCAGAGGTTCTGAAGAAGAAAGCAAAATAAAAGCGGATGGGATTGTGGATGTCTTTGTTCCTGTGCACACACACTTTATTAATTAACCCTGATAAGTCCATGGCCACCTTTGTGAGTGGTTTGTAGTTCGAGATTCTGACCATTTCAGGCCCTTTTCCAAAGCTTCTAAACATTTACACAGTTTTAGAACAGGTCAGGCAAAGAACAGCGCCTCCTCAGAGAAGATCTCTGTCCTTTCTGCATGAATCTCTCATCTCGACGTACATTCTGACAAAAAGGAGGCAAGCCTGGAACAATAACTCACGCAGAGATGCCACGAGCAGTTTCCCTTGTGGCTTTGCACCGAGATGATGCTCATACCCAGGGCACTGCAGGGATGCACCTGTCCCCGCTGAAAGCTGATTGGTAGAGACAAGCCTAGAGCAGTAAATCACACAGAGACTATAGCAGGCAGTTTCCTTGGGGGCATGCTTTGAGCTCACTGGGACTAGTGAAAACAGTTGTTGTTTGGCGTTCCAAAGAAGGAGAAGAGTAAGCAGGAGGACAATGGATAACAGTTTTTCACTGATCCATATGGTACCTGGAATGGAAAAACATTTTCCAATGTTACAGTGGGAAGGAGAAGAGGCCATCGTTTTAAGTTGCAGGAGTGTAAACTGAAATGAAAAGGGGGTATTAACATCCTGTTGGTACGATCATATGGGCTATGAAGCAATTTGTCCGGGAAATATGTCGAATATTTTTCCTTTGAGGTTTGACGAGAGCGTCTGTGCAATCATCTGTCAGGGATAATTTAGGTCAAGTGGTTCGTGCCTTGGTGCGGGGGGGTTTAAAACCAGTGACCTTCAAGGTACAGCAAAAAAGTGACGCACATTTGAGGAAATCCAGAAAGGAAGAACTTACATTTTGTAAAGCTGTGCAAATATTATTCTGGTCCGCGTTGCAGGCTGAAAATAGAACTCGAGCAGTTGAATATATTTTTGCCTCATTTCTTCTTCTGTCCGCTTTGGCTTATTGGCGATCCCAGCCAGTCAGCGATCACATACAGCAATGGGGGGGGGGGCGGTCCACAATAGCCTATCCGCTACTGGATGCTGCCATGCCCCTACCAGGGTAGCAGCAGTCAGTGGGGTTGGAACAAGCAGGAAGAGCATCTGCGCTGCCCCATCCCCACTGCATTCACTGCTGCTGCCTCACCCCCAGCCCCCCTTTCCTCCATCACATCTGTGCAACACAATGGCCTGGAACTCTTCCTCCCTTTTCCCCTGGTGCACCACACTGTAGCACTGGAGCGCAGATTGGCTGACAAGGTGGCGGGGAGGCCCTTAAAGCCCTTTAATGGGGGCAGCAAATGCCCCATCACCATTCTGAAGTAGGGTTGCCAAGTCCAATTCAAGAAAAATCTGGAGACTTTGGGGGCGGAGCCAGGAGACTTTGGGGTGGAGCCAGGAGACATTGGAGGTGGAGCCCGGAACAAGGATGTGACAAGCATAATTGAACTCCAAGGGAGTTCTGGCCATCACACTGAAAGGGACAGCATGCCTTTTAAAATGCCTTTCTTCCATAGGAAATAATGAAGGATAGGGGCACCATCTTTTGGGGCTCAAAGAATTGGATCCTCTGGTCCAATCGTTTTGAAACTTGGGAGGTATTTTGGGGAGAGGCACTAGATGCTATACTAAAAATCTGGTGCCTCTACCTCAAAAAATAGCCCCCCAGAGCCCCCCATACCCACGGATCAATTCCCTATTATTCCCTATGGGAATCGGTCTCCATAGGGAATAATAGAGTGCCTAGTAGACATTTCCCTACCCCCCGCCATGCTTTCTAAAGGGGGGGGGGGCTCCATACCAGGGAATCCCCCCTCCCTGCCCCCTCCCTCTCTCTCACACACACAAATACTTACTTGGTCTTCTTCCAGCAGAACTTTGCTTGCTGTGAAAACGAAAGCAAGGCTGCACAGGAAAAGAAAGGGAGGGGCCGTTCTCCATGGAAACTGTTACTTTCCCATGAAGCCCTTCCTGTTTCCTGTGCAGCCTTAAAGTGGCACACATTTTAAAAACGGATCAGAAGCTCTACAACCTACAGGTATGATGCCTACAGGTATGTTCTCTCTCCCCCCCGCCCCCTCTCCCGCTTCCAGATTTTTTGAGAGTGGGGGAGGAGGCTGCAAATTTGGGGGTTGGGAAGCCTATTCTGAAGGTGGAACTTAGTTTAGCCCCCCACCAATTTGAAGGTGTAGCTTAGCTCCGCCCCCTCTCCGTAGTGACTGTGAGTGGAGCATCCAGATGGACGCTGCACCCACAGCTGCTGCACAGGTTCTCCTTTGAGCCTGATTTCAATAGATTATTTATTTACTTCATATATACCTGGTCTTCCTCCCCAGTGGGGGCCCAAAGCAGCTTACATCCTCCTCCTCTTCTCCATTTTATCCTCCCCGCAACCCAGCGAGGCAGGTCTGGCTGAGGCTGAGGGAGACTGGCCCAAGGTCACCCACGAGCTTCCATGGCACAAGCAAAGATTTGAACCTGGATCTCCCAGACACTAATGCAGCACTCTTCACCCTTACACCACACTGGCTCTTCCGTTTTTAATCCATCTCAAAGGGGGAAATGATGGGGAGCCAGACGGGTTGTGGCCACATCAGTCAAGCATCATCAAAACACCGTAGGATCTTCCTGCCGTTCGTGCAGCGAGAGCCTCTGCTGTGAAGGCTGTTGGGCCCTGAAAGAGGAAGGCCCTCTTCAGCTTGGCTTAAAGTGTCGCCAAAAGGCAAGCAGTAAATGTGACTTTCTCCAGTTTTCAGTTCCTGTGTAAGTTAAGACAGTGGTTCCCAACCTTTTTTGGCACCAGGGACTGGTTTCATGGAAGATAATATTTCCACAGACCGGTGTGTGTGTGTGTGGGGGGGATACTGGGGTTTTTGCTGCCCCAGGCTGACACA
The DNA here is from genome assembly GCF_032191835.1 of Heteronotia binoei. Classification (NCBI taxonomy): domain Eukaryota; kingdom Metazoa; phylum Chordata; class Lepidosauria; order Squamata; family Gekkonidae; genus Heteronotia; species Heteronotia binoei. The sequence continues at coordinate 10,684,316 of NC_083233.1, forward strand.
CCCCTGCCCGCGCCCCATCCCTCTCCCCCCCATAGGGATCTTTAAATGAGGGGTAGGCAAAGGTCACTGCCGTGCTGCCCCTTCTGCCTGCCTGGGACCTGGGCAGATGAAAGAGGTGGTGTTTCGGAGCGAGGCCGCCCTGCTTCTTTCATCTGCCTGGGTCCCGGGCAGGGGAAAGGGGCAGTGCAGCGCCTCTGCCTCACCTTGTGGCCCAGTTACTAACAGGCCATGGATTTGTACTGGTCCACGGACCAGAAGTTGGGGACCCCTGAGTTAGAAGACCCAGGGTCAGGTAAATGAGTTTCCCCAATGGCCTGGGAGCTCTTTGGTCTTTCTCCCTCCTTTTGCATGATGATTTCTCAAAGATCTTTGAATGGTTCCGATTGCACCTCAGTAGTCTTCCCCTGAGAAAAGTTGCTGAACACCCACAAGGCTTTTAATCTCCCTCTGGTGTCGCAGCGAAGGAGCCTGGATGAGGGCTACATGTTTTGGATGCCTCTCAGGTCCCAGCTGTAATTGTGGCTGTGCTGATGAGGCACTGATGAGCCATCCCTGCCCTTGATGGGCTGAATTGGAAGGATTTCGGTTTCTTGCCAGTGAAGGACTCTCCTGTCTCCTTGAAACAGACAGGAACTAAAAATAGACAGGTCAGGGTGAATTTGACCAGTGCTTTATGGCTCTGTTGCCCTGATTCTGCTGCTTTGGGGGTCTGTAGGTAATGCAGGAGAAGGCAGTTTGAGCACCCTTTTTTTGGTTTCCAATTCCAGATTCCTTCCAAGGACCCTTGAAGGGCTGCCATATAGAGGATGGTGCAGGGTTGTTTTCTGTTGCCTTAGAAGGCTGGACCAGAACCAACAAGCTGAAATTTAATCAGGAGAGTTTTTGACTAAACGTTAGGAAGAACTTCTTGACCGTTAGAGCCATTCCTCAGTGGAACGGGCTTCCGTGGGAGCTGATGGGCTCTCCTTTTTTGAAGGTTTTCAAAGAGATGCTAGATGGCCATCTGACAGTAGTGCTGATTCTGTGAATTTAAGCAGAGAGGGAGGGCAGGAGGGGCTGTATCAGTGCTCAGTTCTCGTGGCCCTTCCTTACACACCCAGGGGATGCTGTTAGGGGGTCAGGCAGCCATTTTTCTCCAGGCCAGTTTGGCCAGGGATCCTGGAGATGGTTCCCATCCCATCTTTCTGAGCTTGGAGTACAGGTCACTGGGGGAGTATGGGGGGGGGGTACGTGTGAATTTCCTGCATTGTGCAGGAGGTTGGACTAGATGACCCTGGAGGTCACTTCCAACTCTAGGATTCTATGACCCCTTGGACCCCTTCTCAGCCGTCTGCAGTGGCCCTTTAAATACCCAGCTCTTATAGGACTGCCAGGCCCCGTAAATAAGGGTGGCTCTAGGAACTGCCAGGTTTACCATAGAGTTTCCAGCAATGTCATTTTTGCATTTTCCTCGAAAGTGCTGCTGTGGCACACACCAGAAAAGGGCAACTAGAATGATTAAAGGGCTGGAACACTTTCCCTATGAAGAAAGAACGCTTGGGACTCTTTAGCTTGGAGAAACGTCGACTGCAGGGTGACATGATAGAGGTTTACAAGATTATGCATGGGATGGAGAAAGTAGAGAAAGAAGTACTTTCCTCCCTTTCTCACAATACAAGAACTCGTGGGCATTCGATGAAATTGCTGAGCAGACAGGTTAAAACGGATAAAAGGAAGTACTTCTTCACCCAAAGGGTGATTAACACATGGAATTCACTGCCACAGGAGGTGGCGGCGGCTACAAGCATAGACAGCTTCAAGAGGGGTTTAGATAAAAATATGGAGCAGAGGTCCATCAGTGGCTATTAGCCACAGTGTGTGTGTGTGTGTGTGTGTGTGTGTGTGTGTGTGTATATATATATATATATATATATATAAATTTTTTGCAACTGTGTGACACAGAGTGTTGGACTGGATGGGCCATTGGCCTGATCCAACATGGCTTCTCTTATGTTCTTATGTGACACAGAGTGTTGGACTGGATGAGCCATTGGCTTGATCCAACATGGCTTCTCTTATGTTCTTATGTGACACAGAGTGTTGGACTGGAGGGGCCATTGGTCTGATCCAACATGGCTTCTCTTATGTGACACAGAGTGTTGGACTGGAGGGGCCACTGGCCTGATCCACCATGGCTTCTCTTATGGTCTTATGTGACACAGAGTGTTGGACTGGATGGGCCATTGGCCTGATCCAACATGGCTTCTCTTATGTTCTTATGTGACACAGAGTGTTGGACTGGAGGGGCCATTGGCCTGATCCAACATGGCTTCTCTTATGTGACACAGAGTGTTGGACTGGACGGGCCATTGGCCTGATCCAACATGGCTTCTCTTATGTTCTTATGTGACACAGAGTGTTGAACTGGAGGGACCATTGGTCTGATCCAACATGGCTTCTCTTATGTGACACAGAGTGTTGGACTGGATGGGTCATTGGCCTGATCCAACATGGCTCCTCTTATGTTCTTATGCCATGCTCCACCAAGTCCCCATCTGTGAAGCTCCTACCAGGTGCCAGCTCTGCAGCTGTAGGCTTGACAATTACTCTTCTTCTGGCCCACTCCCCATGAGCTTTGTTGTGGAAGGAGCTTCGTTGCCAGGATGTCTCCCTTCCTACCTCTTGACGACCAGCTCCTGAAGGCATTTGGAGGGACCAGATTACTGGGAGGCTGAGTCCCCCAGCCTCAGGCAGGTGGCAGCTGTGCCCCCAAGCCCCCCCTCCCCGCCCGATGGGGAGCCAGGGGGCAGGGACCAGCCAGGAGGCTTCCTTTGAGAATGGAACATAAATATTTTCATTAATTTAACTAAACAATATTGCAACATGTTGATGTTAATTCACTGTAAACGTTTTAACTAATTGACTAAGCAGATATTGCAACACATGGATTTCATAAAATTTAAAATATGCAACATTGTATTACACTGATAAATTACACTGATGAAAAAAGGGGCAGAGTGGGGGGAAACATTACACGCTGCGGCTGTATTTATAGTATTTGCGACTAAATAAATGTCCTTTTATTGCTTTTTTAATTTTTGCTTTTTTGGCAGAGGCTTTTCGCCTGTGGACCCATGTGCAAATTTACTTTCACACTTGAAAGAATACATTTGATCCCTGGCTCCTGTGAGCTCTGGGGAATGACAAGAACGTTTCTAGGCATTGAAAATAAAAGAAAGATTTTTCTTCTTTAAACAAACTTCCATAAAATGTAGGTGCTTGTGGTCTCGTCCATATTGTCAGATGTAATAAGGAAACTAAACACATCCTCATATCCCTCATTATTTCGCCGATGGAAATTAGGACCCTTATGTACCCCTCTCATTCACACAACCAGGGCTCGTTTTGTAGAAAAATAAGTGGTGGAGCTCATTAGCATAACTCATTAGCATATGCCACCACCACCAGCCAAAAGCAACCTGATGCAAGAAAGGAGGACCCTGGGCGAGCGAAGCCTGCTTGGGCTGGCTAGAGATCCAGCCAGCCCAAGCAGGCCTCGCTTGCCTGGGGCTCTCCTAGGCTGCCCCCCCCCCCAGTCAAAAGGCCAGCAAGCCACCCACTGTCCAAAATCACAGAAGAAGTGGAGAAAGGGTGGTGCGGGCTTCTCCAGGGGTTAATGAGGGCTGCTGGGGGCGTGGCAAAGCCCCTGGTGACTAGCTGGCTGCCCACTCTCCTAATCCAGGGATTGTTATGCAGCTGCACCTACTACTCAATGGACAAGGTAGGTGGGGAGGAGGAGGGGGGCCATCAGAAAGGTTCAGGAGCTGCACTGCTGTGAGCTCCTGCTGAATCTGAGGCCTGCACACAACCAAAGCCATTCAGCCCTGCGTTCTGTTGTTTTGCCTGCTGTACGTTCTGCCTCCTCTGAGCTGGTGGCCCAGGCTAGCCCAGTCTCATCAGATCTCAGAAGCTAAGCAGGGTCAGCCCTGGCCAGTCTTTGGAAGAGAGGCTGCAAAGGAAATCACGTCTCGCTACACAGAGGCAGGCAATGGCAAACCACCTCTGAATGGAAGAGCCAACATGATGGGGTGGCTAAGAGCAGTGGGCTCTAACTGGAGAACTGGGTTTGATTCCCCACTCCTCCATGTGAAGCCTTCTGAGTGACCTTGAGCCACTCACAGTGCTCTCAGAGCTCTCTCAGCCCCGCCTGCCTCACAAGGAGCCTGTGGTGGGGAGAGGAAGGGAAAGGTGAGTGTAAGCCACTTTGAGACGCCTTATGGTAGAGAAAAGCAGGGTATGAAAACAAACTCTTCTTCTTGAATGTCTCTTGCCTTCAAAACCCCACAGGGTTAACCTGCTATGAAGACAGATTCAGGTGGGCTGCGATGTCGGTATGAAGCAACAGAACAAAGTCTGGTGGCACTTTTAAGACCAACCAAGTTTTATTCGAAGTATCAGCTTTCATGTGCATCTGAAGAAGCGTGCATGCACACGAAAGCTTATACCCAGAATTAAACTTGGTTGGTCTTAAAGGTGCCACTGGAGTCAAACTTTGTTCCCCTGGGCCACTGCTGTGACTTGATAGCAAAAACAAACAAAACATTCTGCGCTTTCAGGTTTTCACGGCTGGTAACATCATTAGGGTTTGTAGAATCTTCTGGACTCAAGTGCCGTGTTCTACTGGAGAAAGTTTTTCTTCCAGACGTTTCGTTCTCAGCTGCGGAGAACATCCTCAGTGGCGTTGCAGCCGGAGCAGGCACTCTGACCTTCTTGACTGCTGTGCGTTGAGTGAGGCCAGGGCTGCTGGAGAGCTGCTATTTCTAGGCTGGAGGGGATTGATGAAAGGGCAATTGGTTTGTGGATGTGCCCATTGTTTGGTGGGGCTTCCTGGAAGGGTAGTGATAAGGAAACTGGCTGTTGAATGTGACCATTGTTTTGTGTTAATTGCTGGGAGGGTTGGAAGGGGTGTGAAGATAAGGAAGATGGTTGTTGACTGTGCTGATTGTTCTGTGGAATTTGCTGGTTGTTCTGTGACTTTCTGCAATTTATAGTCTGGAGGGTGTTTTGCAGAGTTGGGTACCAAGATTGGTGGATGAAAATGCCTTCTTCCTTTGTGCTGGTGTTTGTAAATCTCAATAGCTTCTCTGTTCAGGCGGGTATGATAATGTGAGACCATAGAAAGGCCTTCAGTTCTTTCAAAGTGGATGACGTGGTCTCCTTCTTGAAGTGCATGTTCAGCTACAGCTGATTTTTCTGGCTGAAACAAGCGACAGTGTCTCTTGTGTTCGGTGAGGCGGGTGTTGATACTGCGTTGGGTAGTGCCAATGTAGACTGCACCACAGGAGCAGGGTATTTTGTAGACTCCAGGGGTTGAAAGTGGATCTCCGCCACATGCTGCGCTCGGCCAAAGATCTGAGAGATCCACTTTCAACCCCTGGAGTCCACACCCCCTCCAGCATAGAAATAGCAGCTCTCCAGCAGCCCTGGCCTCACTCAATGCACAGCAGCCAAGAAGGTCAGAGCGCCTGCTCCGGCTGCAACGCCACTGAGGATGTTCTCCGCAGCTGAGAACGAAACGTCTGGAAGGAAAACTTTCTCCAGCAGAACACGGCACTTGAGCCCAAAAGATTCTACAAACCCTAATAAAACATTCTGCCTCAGCTTGCCAGGGCACAACATGCAGGATGTACTGATGGCCACCCACCTGGGAAGCTTTGAAAGGGAAGTGGACAATTTCATACAGGCTGTCAGTGGCTACTAGTCATGATGAATATCCACTCCCTCCAGTACCAGAAGGTGCACGCCTCTTCCAGTCAGTTGCTGTGGAGTACGGGCAAGAGGATGTGGTTGCAGACATCCCACCTGTGGGCAGAAGGTCGGCCACTTTGGGAACAGAATGCTGAACTTGACTGCCTTTGGTCTGATCTTGCATGGCTTTTCTTATGCTGATTTTAAAGAGAAATGGGTATTGGGGGTTTTTTTAGGTTAAAGATAACACATCATTCCCACACAACATGTTACAAGCACTGCAAAACCTAGCTTAGCCAGTCAGTGGGTATGTTCACACGCACTAGATCACACACTTTGCAACTGGATTTTTACTGTGTAAGAATGGCAAAATCCACTTGCAAAAAATCGCTTTGTGAAAGCACTCAGTGTGTGAAAGGCAAGGTAAGGGGCACATGATCCTGGGCCTTGATGTTGACGGACCTTCACTCGGATGGGACAAAGCAACCAATCAGTTCACTCTGCAAAGGATTCCTTCACCCAATGAGGTGACAGGGTTGTAGCGTTAAACTGTGCTTCCGTGTCAGGTGTGAATGTCTGGTCCTCCTGGAGACCTCCTTGACTCGCCCAAGCTGCCATTTCTTTAGGGTATTCAGAAGATAAATGCAGAACCGCTACCACCACCATGGAAACTCCAAGCCCTCTGATGTGGTCATTTGTTTTGAAATGTCTGTTTCCAGGGGGCGAATCAGTTTTAAAAGTTAATGAGGCAGATTCTTTCTCTTAACTGGACTTCTTAATTACAATTCTGAACATGAAGAACATTTGCCAGAGTCAGTAATATTTTTATGGGGGGCAAATGTACTGGAGAGAGAGAGAGAGAGAGAGAGAAGAGGCACGGACTTCATTTTGCCTTTGCAAAATAGTGGGGGAAATTATAGCTTCTTCCTAATAAAGACTTTTGTTGCTGTACATGCACCGTGATGGTTGTTTAACTCAAAATTAAAGCTATGCATACTTTATGAAATGCCAGATTAAAATGTACTCATGTGTGATTTAAAAAAAAAAAACCCTTTGCAGTTTCTGGACAAAGTAGGAAAGAAATAATGTGGGTGTGGGTGTGCTTTATATATTTGTTTTTCAAAGCTTGCACATAGCCTGGAAAGCAAATTACCTTTTTACTCAAGTGGCAGAGAGTCAATTATATAGGAAACATGAGAACATGCCCTTTGGTGGTTTCTGTAGGACATGGTTGATGAATGTTGATAGTCCAAAATGGAAAGCTCACCCTTCCCTTTCAGTCTTCCTGGCCCTGGAAGCTGTTTTCTACATGGAATGGATGCATGTGTTGAATTTCAAATATTCTGAGGGCATCTGATGAATTATTTAGAAGACAGGAGGGACATAAATTGTTTGCAAAACATTTACACGCGATGCAGATAAAAATAATGCAGGTCTCATGTGCTACAAAACTGGTTGTTGAGCTCTGTCGGATGGTCATGCTTTGGTGAGTGCATATCCGTTCCCCCAACAGCTGAACTCCTTAAGACCAATAGATCTTGTGCTTAAAGAGGTAAAAAAAGGCCATTCTTCGTATCAGAAAGCATCCGTAATGTTCATATCATCCCTTTTATTTATCCGGACGACAGGGAACAAATTGAATGAAAGGGTTTCATCACTTCACCATTATAACAAAATGCAAGTAAAAGGTAAGAGAAAGTAGGACTTGAAAGGGAGGTGCTGGGCACTTGTGTTTGTGTATGTGCAAGAATTCTGCAAGCAAATCTGTTCAAATGCTCGTCAATGTCACTGAACGTTTTGGAGTGTTTGACGGAGAGTTTTGGTCCAGCGTGGAGATCTTCACCGATCACTGCTCTTGGAGGAACTCATGGATTTTCATGGCTGATTTGTCCACGGCTTTGCTGGACCTGTGGGAAAGGTTGTCGACGGTGACCACCAGCATCGTTGCTGCCAGTTGTCTTTCTTTGTCATTAACAGTAAAAGAAATTCTCCTTATTTATATTACAAAGTCTGAGTCCAGCGGGAAGGGAAAGGAGACTGTAAGCCACTCTGAGACTCCAAGTGAAGGGTGGGCTATGAATTCAACTCCTCCTCTTCTGTCTTCTTTGTCTTCTTCTTCCCAAAGTACTATAGCTTCAGTTTGGTCATTTTAGCTTCCAGGGATTGTCTAGGCTTGATTTGACTTAGGCCTCAGTTATACAGCCTCACATAATACAATCCTTGTATAAACTCCATTATGTGGCCCCGCAACTGCCAGAACCGGAGGCATGAGGTCTGTAGGTGGGGGAAGAGCTGCAAGTGATTAAAGGAATAAATTCTGTCCTATGAACCATCCTCCCATGTTTGAGCTTCATGGACTAGCAGCGCAAATGTGAATTTGGCTTAATGAAGTCCTCAACAAGTTTTGGAGGGACAGTAAAAATGGAAAGCATGCATGAATTATGGCTTGCCCTTTCCTCTTTGTAAAAGCTTGTTTTTTTGCTCCAATAACAATACATTTTGACTGACTTTGGTTTCCTCTTTTGCATGGCTTGGATCCATCCCAAATTTCAAACTGCCAAGTCTGACTGTCATGCCTCTCGTTCCCCACAAATGCCCCCCTACATACATTTCCTGGCTGCCATTTAGGATCAAGAGTTCTGTCCCAGGAAAGGAAGAGGTGGGTGCTGTAGAGAGCTTGATCAACGCCTATCGAACATGCATCCTTCTGTTAGAGCAGACAGTTTGTGCTTGTGGCATGAACAGCAGATACTTAAGCTCATTTCCTTGTCTGTAGCAATAAACATTCTGTGTGTAGTAGATGAAAGCACAAACAACAGAAGCACTGTTCTCCAATAAGCATATATAATTGATTATCTTCGACATAGGAAGGGCAGAACCCACCGCCCTCCCAGAATAGGCATCTACGGTCTCCAGGCCCCTCAGCAACCAGTCATGGGGGGGGGGGAGTTACTAGGTTGGGGGTCCTGTCTTTGGCAATACCCTGATATTTAGGGTTGCCAATCCCCAGTTGGGGGCAGGGGATCCCCCACTTTTGAGGCCCTTCCCCCACTTCAGGTTCATCAGAAAGCAGGGGGGAGAGGGAAATGTCTGATTCCCATAGGGTATAATGGAGAATTGATCTGTGGGTATCTGGGGGAGCTGTTTTTTCAGGTAGAGGCACCAAAGTTTCAGCAACGCATCCAGTGCCTCTCCTCAAAACACTTCCCAAGTTTCAAATAGATTGGACCAGGGGGTCCAGTTCTGTGAGCCTCAAAGGAGGTGCTCCCTATCCTTCATTATTTCCAAATGGAGGGAAGGGATTTAAGAGGCATGCGGTCCCTTTAAATGTGATAGCCATGGTTCAGTCATGCTTGTCACACCCTTGCTCCTGGCTCCACCCCCAAAGTCTCCTGGCTCCACCCCCAGAATCCCCAGATATTTCTTGAGTCAGATCTGGCAACGCTACATCACTTCCTGTGCACACTGAAAGTGATGTCAGCACAAAGCATCTGGCATCCCTAGTGTTCCCCAGCAAGGCACAGAGTGAGTGACAGTGTGCAGGGACCCTGATGATACCACCCCCCCCCCCCATTTTGGTGCCATCCTCCCCAACTGGCCAGCTGAGCTGCAGTGGGGAGCACCTGCTGGGGGTAGGGGATTCCTTGCCCCCGGTGGGGCTTGGCAGCCCTAAGACTGGGCTCTCTGCATGGCCAAGGGTGAAAACAAAGATCTTGGAATCCTTTTGTCTGACCAGCTACCTTATTAAACTGAGTTGGAAATAAAAATGTATTTGTTTAAGCCTTCCCGAGGTCATCTTTTAAGGTTAACATAAGAGAAGCCATAAGAGAACCTCCTGTGGCAGTGAATTCCACATGTTAATCACCCTTTGGGTGAAGAAGGACTTCCTTTTATCCGTTTTAACCTGACTGCTCAGCAATTTCATCGAATGCCCACGAGTTCTTGTATTGTGAGAAAGGGAGAAAAGGACTTCTTTCTCTACTTTCTCCATCCCATGCTTCATCTTGTAAACCTCTTATCATGTCACTCCGCAGTCGACGTTTCTCCAAGCTAAAGAGCCCCAAACATTTTAACCTTTCTTCATAGGGAAAGTGTTCCAAACCTTTAATCATTCTAGTTGCCCTTTTCTGGACTTTTTCCAATGCTAAAATATCCATTCTTGAGGTGCGGTGACCAGAATTGCACACAGTATTCCAAATGAGACCGAAGGTTGTTTCTTGGACAATTTGCTATCTGTAGCTGTGGTTCTCCTCTTAGGTTTCATGCAGTAGGTGCGGGGGGGGGGGGGGAGAGGGGTGCAGAACTGCAGGGGGAAATGCCCACTTTGATATCGAGAGCCCACACCACAGCAATAGATGAAAACCCACCATGCAGCATATACATCATTTTACGTTGGTATCCCCTCCCCCAAAGCTCTACATTTTCTTATGAGGGAAGCTTCAAGAGTTATTTCCAAAGATAAAAGATTTGAGCAAAGCTATAATTTTTTCCAGGAGACTTTTATTTAGACAAACACACCAGAGAGGCAGCCCAACTTTATACAGTCGGTCTTCTCAGTGGTTCTATATAAAGTTCTGTGGTGCTGTGAATCTGTCAAGCTTGAATTGGAGCTCCCCCCCAGCTGTGAGGAAACCTGGAGAATTTCTAAGGGGCAGTTCTGATGGCTTAAAAAAATGACTTTTTAAAATGTTACCAGTGCAAGAAGAATGGCTGCTAGAGTATGTGGAGATAAATATCCTACTTGCATAGCGGGCAAGGCAGTTGGCCCCTTTCCTTGAACGCCGGGACCTCGCAACAGTGATCCACGCAACGGTCACCTCAAGACTAGACTACTGTAATGCCCTCTACTTGGGGCTACCTCTGTGCCGGACCCAGAGATTGCAGCTAGTGCAGAGCGCGGCGGCCAGGCTGTTGTTGGGTCTCCCGAAACGGGAACATATACGGCCAGGGCTACGTGAACTGCACTGGCTGCTGATTACATACCGGGTCCAGTACAAAGTGTTGGTCGTTACCTTTAAAGCCTTATATGGCCGAGGACCTGCCTACCTGAGGGACCGTCTTTCCCCATATGAACCCCAGAAAGCACTGAGGTCAGCGGGGAAAAACCTAATGACTATCCCTGGGCCGAAGGAAATAAAATATCAGAGTACCAGAGCACGGGCCTTTTCGATCGCGGCCCCTACCCTATGGAACCGACTCCCCGAGGAGGTGCGGGCCCTGCGGAACCTTGAACAGTTCCGCAGGGCCTGCAAGACCACCCTGTTTAAATTAGCATATCCGGACTGCTAAGAAAAACGGTAATCAAGATCCGCCAATGCGGTCCAAAGATCTATACCGCAGTATAATTGTATTTACTGGATTCGTTTTAATTTAATGTTTTAATGCCTTATTGTTTTATATTGTAAATCTGAGGTTTATTTATTACTGTATGTTTTTATGGAATGTTGTTAGCCGCCCTGAGCCTGCCAAGGTGGGGGAGGGCGGGATATAAATGAAATAAATAAATAAATAAATAAATAAAATAGACTCTGTGTGTAACTGAAACCCACACTGTTTTCTTGAGGAAAAACAAAGTTTGAGTCCAGTGGCATCTTTAAGACCTACCAAGTTTTATTAGAGGCAGGACTTTTTTTGAGCAGGAATGCACAGGAACGCAGTTCCGGCTGGCTTGGCATCAGGGGGTGTGGCCTGATATGTAAATGAGTTCCTGCTGGGCTTTTTCTACCAAAAAAGCCCTAGTTAGAGGTATCTTAAGAAGTGTGTATGCATGTGAAAGCCTCATAGGACATGGAGACCAAGTCCTATGAGGAAAGGTTGAGGGAGCTGGGGATGTTTAGCCTGGAGAGGGGGCAGCTGAGAGGTGATAGGATCACCATCTTGAAGTACTTGAAGGGCTGTCATATAGAGCAGGGTGTGGAATTGTTTTCTGTGGCCCCAGAAGGTAGGAACAGAGCCAGTGGGTTGAAATTAAATCAAAAGAGTTTCCAGCTCAACATTAGGAAGAACTTCCTGACCATTAGAGCGATTCCTCAGTGGAACAGGCTTCCTCGGGAGGTGTTGGGCTCTCCTTCCTTGGAGGTTTTTAAACAGAGGCCAGATGGCCATCTGACAGCGATGAATTTTATTTTGCCACTTTGTATTTTTAATAGTTGATTATATGACAACCACTTTTCTTCACCCATCTCAGCTGTTATTTTTATTACTTCTGCTGGCACTATCCATAACGGTTTTCTCTCATCTCCATATTTCTTATATTTCATCCATGTATTTAGCAAATTATTTCTTATATAATGGTGAGAGAAAAAACCATCCATCTTTTTTCCCATAATACATATAAGCGTGCCAGCCAAATTTATTTCCATGACCTTCCAACACTAAGAGTTTTTTGTTTAACAGCATCATCCATTCTTTTATTCACACTAAACAAACTTCTCCGTGATATAATTTTAAATCTGGTAATTGGAATCCTCCTCTCTCTTTTGCATCTGTTAAAATTTTCATTTTAATCCTTGGTTTCTTCCCAGCCCACACAAACAATTAAGTTTTTCTTTGCCATGTATTAAATTGTTTACTGTCTTTCACAATTGGGATAGTTTAAAACAAATACATTATTCTTGGTAGAATATTCATTTTAATTGCAGCTATTCTGCCCAGCAATGACAAATTAAGTTTATTCCATTTTAACATATCTTCATCCATTTTATGTCATAGCTTTTCATAATTATTTTTGAACAAATCAATATTCTTCATTGTTATCTCCACACCCAAATATTTTACCTTAGAGGTAACTTCACAACCCGTTAGCCTCTGCAATTCCTTTTGCTTATTTACTTGCATATTTTTACATGTTTTTACATATTTTTACTTGCATATTTTTACATTCATTTTAATTAACTTATGTAACTGAATTGCATTTTAAATTGTTGTTTACATTGTATTTTATCCAAATCATGGTATTCCATGTCTGTGAGCCGCCCTGAGCCCGCCTTCGGCGGGGGAGGGCGGGATATAAAAATAAATTTACTTTACTTTACTATAGAAGTTTTGATTTTTCTTTATTAATACAAAGTCCAGCCAGTTCCCCATATTCTTGTATTTTAGCTAACAACAAAGGTGTGACTTGTATGGGATTTTCATTTATAAACATTATATCATCTGCAAATGCTCTATATTTGTAAATAAATTCTTTTACTTTTAATCCTTCTATTTCTTTATCTTCTTGGATTTGCATTAGTAAGATTTCAAGAGTCATTATAAACAACAATGGGGAAAGCGGACAGCCTTGTCTTGTACCTTTGCTAATTATCATGTCTTCTGTAAGATCTGCATTTATACATAGCCTTGCACGTTGTTCAGTATAAATTGCTTTTATCATCCTTATAAAGTTTTCCCCCAACTCCATTTTCTCCATTACTGCAAACATAAAGTCCCAATTTAAATTATCAAATGTTTCATCTGCAAAGAATAATGCTACTTCCTTTTCTGGATGTCTTTCATAATATTCCATAATATTTACAACAGTTCTAATATTGTCTCTTATTTGCCTTTTGGGGAGAAACCCCGCTTGATCTTCCTTTATAAAATGTGTCAAATGTTGTTTAAGCCGTTCTGCCAAGATTCTTGTGTATATTTTATAGTCATTATTTAATAGTGAGATTGGTCTATAATTTTTTACATTCATGACATCTCTTATCTTCCTTTGGAATCAATGAAATAACAGCTTCTTTCCAAGTATTTGGTATTTTCCCTTTTATTCTTATAATGTTCATCAATTTCTGAAGTTGTGGTATTAACTCCTCTTTGAAGGTATTAAAAAATTTAGCTGTATATCCATCTGGCCCAGGTGCTTTTCCATTTTTCATTGCATTAATTGCTGCTTCAATTTCTATTTTTTCAATTGGATCATTCAACACTTTTCCCATATTTTCTGTTAAGGGTGCTATTTTAATCTTTTGTAAATACTCTTCCATCTTTTGTTTCTTTATTTTAACACCCTTAAATAATTTGGCATAATACTTAAAGAATTCTCTTTTTATTCCTTCTTGATCTACCACCTCTCTTCCCTCCACCACAGTTTTATTAATAATTTTACCTTCTTTCTTTTTCTTCAGTTGCCAGGCCAAATATTTTCCAGGTTTATTTGCTCCCTCAAAAGATTTCTGCTGCAATCTTTTCAGATTCCATTCCAGTTCTTTATTTAATAAATGTCTCATTTCTGTTTGTAATATTATAATCTCCCTCATAATTTTCTTTTTCACTGGCCTTTTTCTCAGTTCCCCTTCTTTTTTCTTTATTTCATTTTGAATGTCCAGCATCTGTTTTTCTTTTGCCCTCTTGTCTTTATTATTCAATGTAATCAGTATTCCTCTCATTACTGCTTTATAAGCATCCCACACCGTCTGAAATTCTATATCTTCTTTATCGTTTATTTGGAAGAAAGCTTTAGTTTCATTTTCTAGAGATGTCACTGTTTCTTTATTCTGTAGTAAATCTTCATTCAATCTCCATCTTCTTGACTTTTTAGACAATTTTGTAATCCACATTATTGGGTTATGATCAGCCCCTATTGGTAAAATCTCTATTTTCCTTATTATAAGGCCTAAATCTTTAGTACCCCACAACATGTCAATTCTGGAAAAGGTTTTATGTCTTGCTGAAAAAAGGGTATAGTCCCACACTTCAGGATTAAATTTCCTCCATATATCCTCCAAATTTTCTTGTTTGACCAATTCGAAAAAAGACTTTGGCAATTTTCCTTCCTTATTATTTCCACACACACACACACACCCTCGACCTATCCAGTGTGTTCTTAATCATTCCATTAAAGTCCCCCATTATCAAAACTTGATCATATGTCACTTCATCAAATTGTTGTATAATGTCTTTAAAAAAAGCATCCTTTGCTCCATTTGGTGCATACAGTCCCAGTAACAACTTTTTTTTGCATTTAATATTATTTCTACCGCTATAAATCTTCCATCTTTATCTTTAACCACTAATTTCAGGTCAATTCTTGTTTAATATAAAAAATCACTCCCCTTTTCTTCTGTTCAGCCAATGAATGAAATTCTAGTCCCAATTGCTTATTCCATAAAAATTTGTAATCCTTTTGTTTGATATGTACTTCATGTAAACAAACTATATTACAATTTTGCTTTTTAATCCAATGAAACATTGCCTTTCTTTTTTGTGGTGAATTTAGTCCATTTACATTCCAAGATAATAATTTGTAATCCATCATGGTGCAAATTCTTTATGTTTTTCATAAAATCCACACAGTTCCTGTGTGCTTGTAATTGTAATCCTTTTTCCTTGTAGCTCAAAGCTCAAACCTTCAGGTATTATCCATCTATACCTCATTTCATTGTCCCGTAATTTTTCTGTCAATTTCTTATATGCTCTTCTGTCATTTATCACTTGTCTTGGCAACTCCTTCATAATTCTTACTCTGCTGCCTCCCACTATCAATGTCTTTTCAAAGTTTTTATTCATGATTTTTCCCACCATTTCTTTTGTCATATATCTTATAACCACATCTCTTCGTAGATTTTTTTTTTTTTGGCATATAAGGATTTCACTCTATACATATAGTCATACATGTTTCTAGTCCCTTCAGGATCTTCCTCCAAAAATTCTGCAATTATTCTTATTATATATTTTTTCAAATCAGTTTCTTCATCCTCAGGTACTCCTATCAGATGTATCTGGGTCTCCATCAATTTGCAGTCATGAATTGTCACTTTTTCTTGTATTTTTAACAAGGTGGAATCATGTACTTTCACTCTCCCTTCCACCTCTTGCACTTTTTTTGATGTCACCACAGTCTCATTTCTGAGATCCTCTATATCTTTTTTTAGCTCTTCAATATCTTTTCTGATTTCTTTTTTGGAAGCAGTTATCATCTCTTTCATCCCTTTCACTATTCTGGCTTCCATTGCATCTAATTGGTCCTGCATTTTCTCCAGTGAAGCAGTCTTTGCACGGGTTTGCTTGTGGTCTGACATGTAAAAACACCAAAAATTTTGACCTCACCAAATTAAATTTCAACTGTCAGATTTAAAAGAGTGAGGCTTGCTCTTTCCAATAAGCCTAATTTTGCTGTCCTCAGAGCCTCCTTGGCTCAGATATTAATTTTTAAAGTTTTTATTTTTTTCCAAAATGGCGGTCGCGACTTTCTGCTTCACTTTAAAAAAAATTTCCTTTTTCCTCTAGAGGCTTCTAAAATGGTTATTAACAGTAATGTCCAATAGTCTTTACCTTATAATTGTCACCTCTGTCGGCTCCACCAATTTTTAATGTCCCGAACACTTTAAAATTTTTATTTAAATTTTAGTCTCCTAGCAATGGTAATAGTCCTAGAGTAGGCTGGCTGCTTCAATGATTTCCCTTTTCCATCCGATACTTCCTGCTTTGCTTGCCACCAAATCCTGTTTTCACTGGTAGAGAGATCTCATGATACTTGACATATTTCCTGTGTTGGCTGTGGGAGCTGCAAATCTATGACAATGGGGCTTTTTCTCCAAAACTGCAAGTAGACAAAACAATACATTCCTTTCCACTTTTTAGCACTATCCTTTAAATTTACAAAGTCCAAATTTCGCCCCTTCTCCCCTTCTTCTTCCAAGCTTTCTAGATTTCAATTTCCCACCTTCTGGTTGTATTTTGTTTAACTTTAATTAGTCCCGGAATGAAAGATAGCAATCTGTATCTTTTCTGTAGTTATCCAGATGAACACCGGTCTTGTATAGCTTTAGATGTTTAGCAGTATCAAAGAAGATTAGGATCCTGTCGAGCTTATGTCAAATAAATGACTCTGGAAACTTCTGCAGATGATGAAAATGCAACTTGTCTCCAGAGACCCCTCAAAGCCTCAAAGGAGCCCCTCCCCCGGGACTCCCTTTTAGCCAAGGTAAATCTTCTCAAAGTTTCCTGTGCATATCTTGGACTGATCTCTGACTGAGAAAAGTAGGCAGTAGGCATTAGATTGCCTTCCACTACCCCGAACAGAAGTTCCAGCCTGCTCCCCTTCTGAGAAGCAGTTCAGCTTGGCATTTTCCAACCCCGGAAGTCGAAAGTTATACTCTTCTTTAGGGCTTTTTTTGTGGAAGGAACTCTGTTACATATTAGGCCACACCAGGGGTGGCCAAACTTGCATAATGTAAGAGGCACACAGAATAAATGTCAGATGTTTGAGAGCTGCAAGAGGTGAATGTCAGATATTTGAGAGGCGCAAGTCGAAAGGAAAGCAAATAGATGGGGAGGGAGGAAGAGGTAGAACGAAAGCAATTTTAACTTTAAATGCATTCTCCAAGCCGCCAGCTGGCTTGGCTTGGAGAAGTGATTTAAAGAGACAAACGCCTTTTCCAAGCTGCCAACAGGGTGTGGGGGCTTCTAGAGCCACACGATATGTGTGAAGAGTCACATGTGGCTCCTAAGCCACAGTTTGGCCACCCCTGGGCCACACCCTCCTGATGTAGCCAATCCTCCAAGAGCTTACAGGGCCTACTGTAAGCACCAGGAGGACTGGCTACATCAGGGGTATGTGGCCTAATATGCAAAGGAGTTCCTGCTACAAAAAAAAAGCCATGCTTTTCTATTTTGTATGGAAATTTGGTTTTAGGCTTTAATGTACCTCAACACTCTTGGTTGTCTGGATAAGCAATTTGACTGCCTCTAGAATTCAGTACCCTGACCTGGAGGGCCCAGGCTAGCCTGATCTTGTCAGATCTCAGAAGCTAAGCATGTTCAGCTCTGGTTAGAACTGCCAGACCTCCCAGTGGAGGTGGGCATTCCATGCTTCCAGGCCCCATCGCCCACCACCAATCAGCTGGCCAGCAGGGTGAACTTAAAGAAGAGGGAGGCTGAGGCTATGTTCAGCAACATGTCTATGTCACTGTCTGCATGACCTGGAAGTGACATCATCATGTCAGGGATGTTGGGCAACACTCTGGTATTTGGGCAAACACTCTGTGGTAGAAGCCAAATTTACCATAAAGCTTTCCCCTCGATACCAGAGTAGCACTCTGATGTCCACGACATGATGATGTCAAGTAAAAATTGACACAGACTTGTCATTGCACATTGGTTGGGCCTCTCTCCTGCTCCCAGGAAGTCCTCCCCATCCCTCCCCCGGCTTCCAGGAGGGACGTGGCAACCCTAGCTCTGGTTACTACTTGGGTGGGAGAGCACCAAGGAAGTCCTGAGGCAGGCCATGGCAAACCACCTCCATTCACCCTCCAGGGTCACCTCAAGTAGGCTGCAGATTGACAGCACCTTCCACCACCACCAGAATTTCATGACTGTCAGTTTGTACACGTTGATCAGAACACTAAGGAAAGGTGATGTCTCACTGAGAAATTGGGTAGAACGTGACATCCACATGAGTTCCCAGTGTCTCCAGGAGTTATGCTGATTTATTGAGGGGATTCATATCTACAAAAATGTACTCCAGGCAACTAGATACATGAAATACATGAAACCATAAAACCACAGCATTCAAACAGATAATACGTCTAACAGCAGAAGATAACGTATCATCAAGAAGTATTCAGAAACTCAAAGCACCAGAAGGAGGACATAAAAGTGATGTAAAACAGAACATAAAGCATTTCAGATACACAACACTCACTAGCTTCAGTGTAAAAAATCTGTTGAAATCACTGCATGGCAGCAGTGTGAATAGGGGGGAAAAGGGAAAACATTTTCCTTTTGATAGCAGCAGTATAAAATCAATCAGCAGCATGATATCTATATAAGTTTCAAAGATCTCAATACACTTTTTGGCCATAATCACAAACATTGAAGGCCATTAAAAAAAAGATACATGTTAAGATTTTTTTTCACAAAACCATCAAAGGAAAGAGACTCCTGTACCTTGACCAGGAACGAATGCCAGACCTTGAGGGTAGGGTTGCCAACTCTGGGTTGGGAAATTCCTGGAGATTTGGAGGTGGGGCCTGGGGAGGGGAGAGAGCTCTACAGGGTACTATGCCATGCCATAGAGTCCCCCCCCCCCCAACAAAGCAGCCCTTTTCTCCAGTTGAACTGATCTCTGTTGTCTGGAGATTGCTTGTAATCCCAGGAGATTTCGGGCCTCACCTGGGTGTTGGCTACCCTAGGCCTGGGAGACTTGATGCCACCTGACTGGCATGATTTAACTAGGCCTGGATACTTGCTCCTGTTCAGCAGCAGCCTCCCTATGAGAGCCAGCATGACTTAGCAGGTGCCAATTCCAGGTTGGGGGATTCCTGGAGGTTTGAGGGGCAGAACCTGGAGAGGATAGGGCTTGAGGAACGGTGGGACCTCAGACAGGTACAATGCCATAGACTTCACCCTCCAAATGAACCATTTCCTCCTGTGGAACCACTGTTGCCAATCTCCAGATGAGGACTGAAGATCACTCAAAATTACACAACTGCTCTCCAGATGGCAGAGATCATAGAATCATTGAGTTGGAAGGGACCTCTAAGGTCATCTAGTCCAACCCCCTGCACGATGCAGGAAACTCACAAACAACTCCCCCTAAATTCACAGGATCTTCATTGCTGTCAGATGGCCATCTAGCCTCTGTTTAAAAACCTCCAAGGAAGGAGAGCCCACCACCTCCTTAGAAAGCCTGTTCCACTGAGGAATCGCTCTAATGGTCAGGCAGTTCTTTCTGATGTTGAGCCGGAAACTCTTTTGATTTAATTTCAACCCATTGGTTCTGGTCCTACCTTCTGGGGCCACAGAAAACAATTCCACCCCATCTTCTATATGACAGCCCTTCAAGTACTTGAAGATGGTGATCATATCACCTCTCAGCCGCCTCCTCTCCAGGCTAAACATGCCCAGCTCCTTCAACCTTTCCTCATAGGACTTGGTCTCCAGACCCCTCACCATCTTCGTCGCCCTCCTCTGGACCCATTCCAGCTTGTCTATATCCTTCTTAAATTGTGGTGCCCAAAACTGAACACAATACTCCAGGTGAGGCCTTACCAGAGCAGAGTAAAGCGATACCATCACATCACGTGATCTGGACACTATACTTCTGATGATACAGCCCAGAATTGCATTTGCCTTTTTAGCCACCGCATCACACTGTTGATTCATGTTCAGTGTGTGATTCACTAAGACTCCTAGATCTTTTTCGCACATACTACTGCTAGGACAATTCTCCCCCATCCTGTAGTTATGCATTGGATTCTTCCTACCTAAATGCAGAACTTTACATTTATCTCTGTTAAAATTCATTTTATTGGTTTTAGCCCAGTTTTCCAGCCTGTCAAGGCCATCCTGTATCCTGTTTCTGTCTTCTTCTTTGTTTTCAACCCCTCCAAATTTAGTATCATCTGCAAATTTAATAAGCATTCCCTCTATTCCTTAATCCAAATCATTGATAAAGATGTTGAACAAAACAGGTCCCAGGACAGATCCCTGAGACGCACCACTTGTCACTCCTCTCCAAGAGGATGAGGAACCATTCACAAGCATTCTTTGGGTGTGATCTGTCAACCAGTTACAGATCCACTTAACAGTAACAGGATCCAAACCACATTTTACCAACTTGTCAACAAGGATAGTATGTGGAACTTTATCAAAAGCCTTACTGAAATCGAGATAAACGATGTCTACAGCATTCAGCTCCTTTTGAGGTGGGGGTAGTGAATGCCTTCACTTGGGTGGGTGGGAAGACAGGGAGGGTGGGGGGCACTAGTCCAGAGGCTCTATCTAGAGCCTGTTGTATTTTTCCTCACAACGGGCTTTATTCCTAGTTAAGAATAACTTACTGAACAAACCCTTGTGATGGCAGCAATGAAAGGGTGCCCATGTGCTGCCATTTTGTATTTAAACAACAAGCAAAAAAAAAAACTACAGGCTGGGTTGAAGTCATGTGACTTCAGTGTTCCTTTGGTTAAAAATACACCAGAGAAACATAATTGTCCTATAATGTGTTATCGTGCTGAACAGTTCAACATGAACTTCACCATCTGCAGCCTTTTCAAGAGGCAGGCGGTGAGTTACATGATGGTGCTTTTGAGTTCGTGTGCAAGCAGTCGACTGAAGATGCATCTACCTCGCCTTCCCGCCCCTAGAAGGAAACAGGATACAACATGGAAACTGGCCCTGGCACTATGCCTCTCTGTACACTACCCAGTGTTTTAAAAGGTATCCCCCCCAAAAAAAATTAAATATGTGTAGAGTTTAGGGTTGCCAAGTCCAATTCAAGAAATATCTGGGAACTTTGGGGGTGGAGCCAGGAGACTTTGGGGATGGAGCCAGGAGACATTGAGGCAGAGCCAGGAGCAAGGCTGTGATAAGCAGAATTGAACTCCAAGGGAGTTCTGGCCATCACATTTAAAGGGACAGCAGACCTTTTAAAATGCCTTCCTTCCATAGAAAATAATGAAGGATAGGGGCACTTTCTTTTGGGGCTCGTAGAATTGGACCCCCTGGTCCAATCCTTTTGAAACTTGGGGAGTATTTTGGGGAGAGGCACTAGATGCTATACTGAAAATTTGGCGCCTCTACCTCAAAAAACAGCCCCCCCAGAGCCCCCGATACCCGCAGATCAATTCCCCATCATTCCCTATGGGAATTGTTCATGGAGGTGCATGATGGCTGTGGGGGAGGGGCTTCCCCCGCCGGCCAGCTGGCTGGGGGAGGGGGGAAGCCTGTAAAACCGGGGGATCCCCCGCTGGGACCTGGGGATTGGGAAGCCTAGTAGAGTTGAACGGGGCCAGATACCAGAAAATCACAGTCATCCCGGTCAGTCTGTTAAGGGTCCACAGGGGTCCACAGCCATTTTGAAACTTTGGAATTTTGAAACAGGGTTGTGGGTACAATCGCAAAATGCCTACCACAAGACCACAGGATGTCAGGAAACGAGGTTATGCATAGTTCTAACAATAACAATTCAGCATTTCGGGCAAAAGCTCCATTTAGCAGGATGCCCTTTAATCTGCAGAGCCAACTGGAAGTCCTGCTGAGCAAGTGTCCCTCCTGGCCCCACCCACTTTCTTAACAGGAAAGGTGCTGGTGGGTGCCATGGCGCCCACAGGCACCACATAGGGAACCTCGGGTCTAGGAGGACCAGGTGTCCTTGCACCATCCACTGTCACTGCCCAGTGTAGCAGCCGCATGGGGGGGGGGGCAGAAGTGTCATGGTAGAGGCATGATGTCACTTCCAGTCACATGACGTTTTACAGTGGGATTCTGGGGATTGCTAGAGTATCATTGTGATGTCATGGAATGATGTCACATGGTGCATAGCCCTGCCCCCAAAGGCTCCTGAGGGGGTTCGCCCTTGACTGGCAGCCATAGTCGGGACTCTTGTGGGGGAGAGTAGGCTTTGCTTCTCAGCTCAGACGCTGCCTCTCAGCCATTTTGAAACAGGGTCCTGGGAGGCATTTGCATTCTCCTTGCGAACTCTACTAGCAGTGTAGCCCCTCCAGTAGGAGGGCTTCAGAGTGCCATTTCAGGTTGAGGGACTGGGCCTGTGGAGCCAGGTCATCTTCTAGGGTTGACAACCTCCAGGTTGAGCTTGGAGATCTCCCAGAATTACAGCTGATCTCTAAGCTGATCGCCAAGGATCCCTGAAGAGTGGACTCCTTGGTATTATACCCTACTGAGATCTCTCCCCAAATTCCACTCTTCCCAGGCTCCACCCCCAATCTCCAGGAATTTCCCACCCCAACCCTACAATCTTCTGCTGGGCTCAGTGACTCCTTCTGCTACCAGCGGTACCTCCACGTTTATCAGATTGCACCCAGAAACAGGAAGCACGGCTCAGCGCTTCTCCCAGACTTACCAGCTGTGCCCCTCTTCCCCGATTAGGCTCCACCCCAACTCACAAGGCGCCTCTCCCCATCCTGTGAGTCACCACCTGGCAATTCTGTATGATGCACGGTCAGATATTTAAGCTTGTGCCATGTGGAAATGCTACTCTTTTGTTTTCACGATAGCAGAGACATGAATAAACTGAGAGTGTGACCAGGAACTGCCATCTGGTAGTGTTCTGTACGTGCGGAAAATGTTCTCCCACACTTTCAGAGCTGACTCGAGTTGAAAAGTGCTGATGCTAATTGGGTATTAAGGGTAGGCATGAGACGAAACAGCAAGGGGCCTGTTCTCGCATCCTTCGGGAGCTGTTGAAACACTGGAGAGTCAGTGGTGTTTACCTCAGGCTCGGTATCCAAAGACTGCACACAAGCTCCACGTGAGCGAAAGATGAAGATGTAAGAAGAGTCCTGCTGGATCAGACCTGTGGCCCATTTAGTCCAACATCCAGTTTCAGAACCAGTTACTTAAGGGGGGAGCAGTCAATGGGGCATGGAGGCTGAGGCCTTCCCCTTACGTTGCCACCTAGCAATGGTCCTCTCCCCCTTGAATCTATCTCATCCCCTTTCAAAGCTGCCTGTGACCATCACTACATCCTCTGGCAGAGGATTCCACATTTTTAATAACACAGTGTGTAAAGAAGAATTTCCTTTTGTCCGTCCTGTCACTACAGATTATCAGCTTCATTGGATGCCCTCAAGTTCTAGTATTTTGGGCGAGGGAGAAAGAATTTTCTCTGTCCACTCTCTCTATACTGTACATACTTTTATAAACTTCTGTCATGTCCCCCCTTAAGTGTCTCTTTTCTAACCTGAAATGTTCCAGGCTCTCCAGCTTTTCCTCATAAGAAAGTATCTCCAACCCCTTGATCTTCTTGGCTGCCCTTCTCTGTACTTTTTTTCGGCTCTGCAATGACTGATATCATCAAACAGTCAGTCCTGGAACATTTAGAAAAGATGAGTTTCTTAAGAACAAGTCATGTCAGACTAACCTGATCTCTTTTTTTTGAGAAAGTGACTACCTTGCTGGATCAGGGGAATGATGTAGACATTGTTTATCTTGATTTCAGAAAGGCTTTTGATAAGGTTCCACATACTGGCCTTGTTGACAAGGTGGTAAAATGCGGTTTGGATCCTGTTACCGGTGTGAACTGGTTGACAGATCACACCCAAAGAGTGCTTGTGATTGGTTCCTCATCCTCTTGGAGAGGAGTGACAAGTGGAGTGGAGTGCCTCAAGGATCTGTCCTGGGACCTGTTTCGTTCAACATCTTTATCAATGATTTGGATGAAGGAATAGAGGGAATGCTTTCACGGCAGAGTGAAGATTTGAATCTGGTTCTTCCAGATCCTAGTTCAACATTCTAACCCACTACACCACACTGGCTCCCACTATTAACGAGAATTAAATTGAATTGTGAACCAGTCTTCTTCAGCTGTTGCATGATCAGCATTTTGTCTGAAGTCAAGGTATTTGTGCTCTGAATATAAATGACCATCAGAGAATGCATCTTGGAGGATGCTCCTTGAAGGGTCAACCTGTGAGGATCCTGTTGGTGCCCGGCATTCTTTGAATCTTAAGACCAGGAATCCTCTTTGTCCCAGCGCACCTCAGCTGTTCCTTCCCCGTTCCAGCTGAATGATGCCATCTGGGTGTTGGCCAGGGGCAGGCATAGAGAGCAGGTGCTCTAGAGAAGCGTGGCTGGAACAGTCTGATTTATAAACCTGTCATCCAAACGCAGCTTCTTAATTCAGTTCTGGACATTCAGGTTTGCGTGTCTCTCCTGTCCTCCTAACCTCCATGGGCTGAAAGACATCACAGATAAAACTTTTCCGCAGCCCGCCATCACTGAAATATTTGCAGTCCTGACTTCTGCACCGGCAAATCCCCCAAGCAAAAGGTCAGGCTGCTTTTCAAGTGGGAAGTATTTCTAATTTTAAGAAATCAGCTTGGAACCGTCCGTTTTAAATGAACTCGGCAACAACGCTTTTAGTCTATATCAAATTAGAATAATGGTCAGGGAAGTCATTTCGGAATGACAGGGAGACGTGACGATCTCATTGCTCTTATTGGGGGAGCCAAAGCGAGTGAGTCATCCTACCCAGGAGGGATTTTGGTCAGAGAAAGCTGTTCTGATTTCTGAACGTGATGGCGGAGGTCTCATTGCCTTGTTTATCACCCCCGGTGGCCTTTCCTCTCCCAGCTGTCATCTGGCTAGGGCCATGAATCTCTCACTTCAGAACTATGATTCATCCACACCCAAACAGAGACGCCAGCTATGCCAGGGAAGGTATACTGCAGGGGGTCCCCAACGTCGTGCCTGGGGGCACGAGAGCACCAGCTGACCTCATTCCTGGTACCCGCTGACTGATTTTAGAAAACAGGTGGGGCCACGAGTGGCTCTTGCCCAGCAGTGCTTCTCTTTGGCCACGGGAGAGCTGATTGGCTGTTAAAATAATGTTTGAAATGTTTTAAAAATGTTTCTACCGCTGGTGCTGCTGCTACCATGGTGTTGTTGTTATTCTGTCTCTCACTCCTCTTCCCTAGTATGTTTTTAAATTACCTCTCTACTCCCCTGCTTCCTTGGAGTGACTCTGCCTCTTGGGGCAGCCATTTTGTGGTTGGTTTCACCTCTTGCAGCAGCCCCACTCTCCTGTGTCACAATTCCAAATGTAGGAATTCATAGGCTTGAAATGGTCGGGGACCCCGGTATGCAGTTTCCAGGTTCATAGTGCCCCATATGCTCTCGGTGAGTGGAAAGGGCAAAGGAACTGTCTTCCTTCCCCCTCTGTTTGCCCTCCTGTTCCTCTTGTAGATGATGCAGTTGAAAGACAAAAGGGGTTAAGGTTGTCAGCCTCCAGTTGGGGCCTGGCGTTCTTGCCGAATCACAACTGACCTCCAGACTACAGAGATCAGTTCCCCTGGAGGAAATGGCGGCTAAGAAAGCAGGACTCTGGGGTGCTATACCTTGCAAAGGCCCCTTTTCTCCCCAGACCCCGCCTTCTCCTGGCGCTACCCCCAAAGGACCAAGAATTTCCCCACTCTATCTATCCCGACTGCCTGCTTTATGAGTTAACAGGTGAGGGAACAGCAAACATGGCCGCTTCTTCACCTCTGCTTTGGCCTTCAGAAATAGGGTTGCCAAGTCCAATTCAAGAAATATCTGGGGACTTTGGGGGTGGGAGACTTTGTGGGTGGAGCCAGCAGCAAGGTTGTGACGAGCATAATTGAACTCCAAAGGGAGTTCTGGCCCTAACACACCTTGTAAATGCCTTCCCTCCATTGGAAATGTTGAAAGATAGGGGCACCTTCTTTGGGGACTCATAGAATTGGACCCCCTGGTCCAATCCTTTTGAAACTTGGAGAGTGTTTTGAGGAGAAGCATCAGATACTATGCTGTAAATTTGGTGCCTCTACCTCAAAACACAGCCCCCCCCCGAACCCCAGATACTAATGGATCAATCTTCCATTATACCCTATGGGAATCAATCTCTATAGGGAATAATGGATTGCCCAGCAGACATTTCCCTCCCCCCTCCCTGCTTTCTGATGACCCTGAATCAGGGGTAGGGCCTCCAAACTGGGGATTGGCAACCCTATTCAGAAAGTTTGATCTAAGTAGCAAAATGCCTTGGGGGGGGGGGGTCAGTGGCCACCTTTGTTCCCAGGCCAAGATTCCCTCTCAACCCTCTCTCCCCATGCCACTGAAACCCAAATGCTGCCTTTCCCAGGTTCCTCCTCCAAATATCCAGGAACAAGCTGGAGTTGGCAACCCTATATGGGATGCATCATTGGGTTGCTCTCTGTGGCAGCAGCCTGACTGCCAACTGGCTTAGTGGACAATCCGCTTGTCTAGTTTCTTATTCAGATTTCTGAGGGCTGTTGGGACATTGGACTTTGTGGGTCTTTGCTGGTTCTGCTGTACACCCTTTTCTTCATCTAGGGTTGCCAACCTCCAGATGAGGCACGGAGACCTCCCAGGATTACAACTGATCTCCAGATCACAGAGATCTGTTCCTCTGAGGAAAATGGCTGCCTTGGAAGATGGGACTTTGTTGAAAAAAAGAGATAGGATTTAGTATAACCTGCCCTTCACTTGGGTGTCTCAGAGTGGCTTACAATCTCCTTTCCCTTCCCCTCCCCACAACAGATACCCCGTGAGGTAGGTGGGGCTGCTCTTCTGAGAACAGCTCTGTGAGAACTGTGGCTTACCAATGTCACTCAACAGAGTGGGGAATCAACCCAGGTCTCCCAGATTAGAGTCTGCTCACGTAACCACTACACCAGACTGGCTCTCAGTGCAGCATTACACCCTGCTGCAGGCCCTTCCCTTCCCAAAACCCACACTCCCCAGGCTCAGCCTCCAAAATCTTCAAGAATTTTCTATCCTAGAGGTGGCAACTCTCCCCAGTACCTGTCTCCAGACCCTTTCCCCACCAAGTTCCCTGTACCTGAAATAGGGATGCAACCCCCAGGTGGGGCCAGAATTACAGCTCATCTCCAGACTACGGAGATCAATTTCCTGGAGAAAATGGAGGCTTTGGAGGGTGGACTCTAGGGCAGAGGTGTCAAACATATGGCCCTGGGGCCAAATCAGGCCTCTGGAGGGTTCCTGTCAGGCCCGCAAGCAAGTCTGCTTCCTTCTCCCTCTCTCTTGCTTCCTTCAGTAATCAGAGACTGTTTAAACAAAATACTGCAAGAGTGCTAATCTTTTAAGCATGTTTTATTTAAAGTTTTTTTTAAAAAAAATTAATTCTGTTTGTCTGCGTCTTTTATAAAGCTTATGTCTCCGCCACCTGACATCTGTGGGAAGGCTTCCGGGGGCTACCTGATGAATTAGAAGCCCCCCTGCCACGATTCATCAGTCAGTATTGATTCAATTATATAGATTCTTTACACAATTTTCAAAATAGAGGGACGCAGAGCGTCTCCAGCAGCAATTTCACATCGGCTACCGCTCAGTATGTGGCTTCTTGTGCAAGAAGCCCCATACCGAGCTGTAGCCGACAATTGTGTAAAGAATCTATCTATATAATTGAATCAATATTGGTCCCAGGTCTGATGAAGACTGGAAAGAAACAAGTACTTAATCGATTGGCTTGTCACCACACTACTTTGGGACTTGAATGTACATGTTTTGGACATTTGGACTGGTTTCTATATACTTCTTAGTAAATTGGTCACTAGCTTGCATTTTTTGTTGTGTTACCGTCTGGAGGTTGGCAACTCTACTGCACCCCCAAATCACCAGGTATTTCTGAACCCAGAGCTGGCAAATGTGAGAGCCAGTTTGGTGTAGTGGTTAAGTGTGCGGACTCTTATCTGGGAGAACCGGGTTTGGTTCCCCACTCCTCCACTTGCACCTGCTGGAATGGCCTTGGGTCAGCCATAGCTCTGGCAGAGGTTGTCCTTGAAAGGGCAGCTGCTGTGAGAGCCCTCTCCAGCCCCACCCACCTCACAGGGTGTCTGTTGTGGGGGAGGAAGGGAAAGGAGATTGTGAGCCGCTCTGAGACTCTTCGGAGTGGAGGGCGGGATATAAATCCAATATCTTCTTCTATATCTTGTGCAATTTTTTTAAAAAATGGTGCCCAGGTAGTAATACTCTGTGGCTGGGAGGCCACATGTGGCTCTTTTTCATGCTGCCTGTGGCTGTTTTAAGAAGCACTGCCCAATCTGGCACCTGCCCCACATTTCAGGAAAGTGGGCAAGGTCCTTGCCTGCTGGGGATTGTGATTGGCAGGTGATTCCCACCTAGGAACAGGGAAGCTGCAAGCCTACATGAAGTCCAGGCCATGTACCAGGGATCGAGATAACTGTGCTTCTTTTGCTTGATGGTAATTGTGGATGTGCCTCTCCATGACCCATGGAGTGAGCATCATTGCGCTAAGTGGTCCAAGGAATGCTGCATCCAACCAGGGTTGTTGCGCCTGCACACCCACGCCTGTAGGAGCAGGGGATCCTTCGGGCCCAGCTCACATTTTCTGCTGCCGCTCTTGAGCTGCACCATACAAAACTGGCAACACAGTCTGTAGCAGGAAACAAAACAGCCACTGTGTACAAAACCCACCATAAAATATATACAAAATAATTCTAAATCCTATATTCATTTCAAATAATACCAAATACACAGTATATCAAAAAGTTTCACAAAAGGAAGGGACCCACAGGATATCAATGTCCAGAGAATGTCCAGTCCTTCTCCTGTCTTGTTTAATCCCGTGTGGTATCCAAATTCCTAATAAATCCTGGCTCCAAAGGTGATGTTCCCTTACGTGCCTGTCAGCTGGAGAGCCAGTTTGGTGTAGTGGTTAAGTGTGCAGACTCTTATCTGGGAGAACCGGGTTTGATTCCCCACTCCTCCACTTGCACCTGCTGGAATGGCCTTGGGTCAGCCAGAGCTCTTGCATAGTTGTCCTTGAAAGGGCAGCTGCTGTGAGAGCCCTCTCCAGCCCCACCCACCTCACAGGGTGTCTGTTGTGGGGGAGGAAGGTAAAGGAGATTGTGAGCCGCTCTGAGACTCTTCGGAATGGAGGGCGGGATATAAATCCAATATCTTCATCTTCTTCTTCTTCATCTTCAACTTGGATCACGTTTCACATGAATGCTTCCTCCAAGAGCCAATCTGCTCCATTTTTCTTTTTGATGTCAACTAAGACCACTTAATCAAATTTCCAATAGGCACTAATAGCTCTATTGGAAATTTGATCAAGCTGACAGGCACGTAAGGGAACATCACCTTGGGCACGCTGGCACTCCCTAGCCCTCCTGAACAAACCTCCTGAACATCACCTTGGGCACGCTGGCACTCCCTAGCCCTCCTGAACAAAACGAAACAACAAACCACAATTTGTTTGGAAAATTAAAAATAAAAAACACCAACCAAACCACTGAATCAGGTAAACCAATGAACTATGAAACAAAATGAATTACCATTTTTGCATTTCATGCCCATCTCTAATTACAACACATTGAGTGAATACAATCGATTGATGGGCCATTGAATGAACAATGCAATAGGAATTAGGGTTATAGAACCAAACAGAAGTTTAAAAACGGAACTGAAGCAAAGCATAAATGTTGATATGCCACATTAAATAGTGCAAAATTCCATGGTAGGATGATAGTTTCAGTGAGCTATACACAGTAGTAGAAATCACAATTCCAATTCTCTTTTTTGTATGGGTGGGGCTCTCCTTCCCTAGAATTTTAGGAGGCACTTCACAGGTATCCACTAACAGTCTTTACAACAAAGATATAGATTCACACATAAAACTGGCGGCACCTTTGATTCAACTAGGTGTGTTTGTGTAGGCATATAGATAGGGTCGTAAACTGAACAGACACCGTTCTGTATTTAGCTCAAAGAAAACGAAAGCTTTGTAGCTCTTCACACAGAGGATCAGAGGGAACACACTTCCTTGACAGAGCTGAGACGTGCTTCTATACGTTTAGAGACCCACATTTTGCTTTCACTGCTATCTGGTTTGTAATTCTAATTTGCACTACAAATACCTGTCCTCAGCTTTCTCTCCTGGCTGGGAAACTCTCTGGAGTCAGCACAAAAAAAAAGGCTCTGCAGGAGTCTGTAGTAGGGTTGCCAAGTCCCATTAAAGAAAAATCTGGGGACTTTGGGGGTGGAGCCAGGAGACATTGGGGGTGGAGCCAAGAACAAGGATGTGACAGGCATAATTGAACTCCAAGGGAGTTCTGGCCATCACATTTAAAGAGACAGCACACCTTTTAAAATGCCTTTCTTCCATAGGAAATAATGAAGGATAGGGGCACCATATTTTGGGGCTCATAGAATTGGACCCTCTGGTCCAATCGTTTTGAAACTTGGGGGGTATTTTGGGGAGAGGCACTAGATACTATACTAAAAATTTGGTGCCTCTACCTCAAAAAATAGCCCCCCCAGAGCCCCCAATACCCATGGATCAATTTCCTATTATTCCCTATGGGAATCGTTCTCCATAGGGAATAATAGAGTGCCTAGTAGACATTTCCCTCCCCCCCCCACGCTTTCTAAAGGGGGGGAGGGCCTCCAAACTAGGGAATCCCCTGCCCCCTCCCTCTCACACACACACACTTACCAGATCTTCCTCCGGACAACTCTACTTCCTGTGAAAACGAAAGCAAAAGAAAGGGAGGGGCCGTTCTCAGAAGCCCTTTCTGCTTCCTGCCCAGCCTTAAAGGGGCAGACATTTTGCAAACGGCTCAGGAGCTCTACAACATGAAGCCTAAAGGTATGTTCTCCCCCCCCCTCCACCCCCCACCCCCGCTTCCAGAGCTTTGAAGAGCGGCAGATGAGGCTGTGAACCCAGAAGTCTCCCGCCAGAGCGGGAGGTTTGGGAAGCCTAGTCTGTAGCTTCACTTGCGAAGACCCCCTTCAGTTACTATGCCAGTTAGGGTGCTCTATGACCTGCGGTCCATGAGTTTTTCTTGATTCTGGGCATGCCTCACCCAGTGTCTTTGTTTGGTTCCAGCTATTATTTTTGAAAGTAAATCTTCAGCCCAAGGGTCCCCAACGTGGAGCCCATGGACATCGTGGCACCCATTGTCAAATGCCTTGCCACGTTTGATTGTTAATGCTGCATTTTTGCTGTGCTTCTTGGCCTCACTGCTTCCGCTGCACCTGTCTTTAATGTAACAAGCTGCTCAAATTATTTTGGCTGCTCTGGTGGGTTGCTAGGGGAACCCCAAGGTCAGCCTCCCAGATTGGATGCACCTGCAAGGAAAGGGCTCGAACACGTCTTGGGGGGAGGGATCGCTGAAGCCGCACTTTGCTTCCCGTTTTTTGCTTGAAAATGTAACGGTTGAATCTAACCACGCATAAGGGGGCCGAGCAATAGCCCGCCAGTCTTTGCAAGGCCCGTTTTGCCTCCAGAACGGTCAGTGATCAATAAACTGCCATTCGTGAAGTGGACTGTTTGTGTTTCCTGAACTGCTGGGGTCTTGACACCGGTCAGTTGTTTTTAGAAAGCAAGTGGAATCCGGTGGGGCGCTTGCCCAGCAAGGATTCTGATTTGCACTGGAGATACTCTATGGCATCATGCCCACTGAAGCCCCTCCCCTCCCTAAACCCCTCCCTCCTCAGGCTGCACCCCCAAATGCTCCAGATATTTCCCAACCCAGAGCTGGCAGCCCTACCGGAGATTCGAGCCGCAATGTGCAAGCAGTATTTTGTCCAGTCACGGAGTAAGAAAGAAACCCAGCCCCGCCTTCCATTGCTGTAGCCATTGAGGAAAGTCACAACTGTTGACTGACTAAAAAGAAGACCTGAACTAATCCTGGCCTGTAAAAACAGTCCAGGCAAAAGATGTTCCCTTTGATCTTTCAGTCTGTCCACAGCGTTTTTGTGGTGATTATAGGAGCAATCCTAAGAGTGCTTTTCAAGGAGGAAGTGAGTCCCATTGAACAGAACTGGGGCGAGGGGGGTCGTCAATCAGAGCCAGCATAGTGCAGAGTTCTGCCTAAGATTAGGATGGTCGCAATTCAAATCCCTACTTAGCCTCCACCCCTCCACTGATGTGGGGGGCTGTAGGGCTGCCCGATCCAGGTTGGGGAAATCCTGGAGATGTGGGGGCGGAGCCCGGGGAGGGCAGGGACCTCAGTGGGGCACAAGGCCACAGACTCCACCCTCCAAGGCATTAGGCTTGCCAATCCCCAGGTCCCAGCGGGGGTTCTTCTGCTTTCCCAGGCTCCTTCCCACCCCCAGTCAGCTGGCCAGCGGGGAGAAGACCCTCCCCCAGAGGACCATGTGCCTTTCCACCTCCCGAGGCTTCAGTCTCCAATTGAAAGGCTTCCTCTTGGGATGGGGTGTCTGTGTTACTTGGAAGAAGTTGGCAGCAACTCGTGAGTAGAGAGGCCAATCCCTCGCTTCAGAGTCACCAGAAAAGGGGGTGGGGGGAGGGGAAACGTCTGCTGAGCACTTCGTTATTCCCTATGTGGAGATCGATTCTCATAGGGTATAATGGGGAATTGATCTGGAGGTTTCGGGGGCTCTGGGGAAGCTGTTTTTTTGAGATAGAGACACCAAATTTTCAGTATAGTATCTAGTGTCTCTCCCCAAAGTAATTCCCAAGTTTCAAAAAGATTGGACCAGGGGTCCAATTCTATGAGCCCCAAAAGAAGGTGCCCCTATCCTTCATTATTTCCTATGGAAGGAAAACATTTTAAAAGGTGTGCTGTCCCTTTAAATGTGATGGCCAGAACTCCCTTGGAGTTCAATTATGCTTGTCACACCCTTGTTCCTGGCTCCGCCCCCAATGTCTCCTGGCTCCACCCCGAAAGTCCCCAGATATTTCTCGAATTGGACGGCAACCCTACAAGGCATCCATTTACTCCAGGGCAGCTGATCTCTCTAGTCTGGAGAGGAGCTGTAATTCTGGGGAATCCCCAGGTCCCACCTGGATAGTGGCATCCCTATCTGACACGCTTCAGAACCTTTTTGTGAGGCTAAAAGGATGATGGTAAGCTCCTTGGGGAAAGCATAGGATAAGAAATGTAATAGGTAAAATGGTTAGACAATGCTGAAATGAATGGCCTTGATTTACATAATTAGTCAGCATGTGCATGATGAGCTAACTAGACTGGGGGAATGGAATAGAGGAGCATCGCACACCAGTGTTACACTAAATAGAGTTGCCAACTCCAGTTTGGGAAATTCCTGGAGACTTGTGGGTGGAGCCTAGGAAAGGAGGGACTTAGAGAGGGAAGGGACCTGAATAGTGCGTGATGCCACGGAATCCACCCTCCAATGCATCTATTTTCTCCAGAAGTGAACTCCATAGTTTGGAGTTCAGTTGCACTCTCAGGACGGGGAAGACTTAACAAACCTTCTCTCATACCGCTGCCCTGATTGGAAAGGGCTCTTTGTGTGCCTGACAACTGAATTAAAAAAAAAACAGCAACCACCAGACAGCTCCATTCACAAAACTCCCAGCATCTTCTCTGGCTGGGCCTGCAAATAATATATGGACTAGCTTTATATGCTAACCAATTGGGGATGTCAGCCTCCAGGTAGGACCTGGGGATCCCCTGCAATTAGGGCTCATCTGCAGACTACAGAGATCAGTTCCCCTGGAGAAAACATGCTTTGGAGGGTGAACTAGCACTGTACCCCACTGAGGCCCCTGCCCTGCCCTGGAGCTTCCCAACTTGGGTCTGGCAACCCTGTCTCCACTGCCACCACCCCGCCAGTGGCCAGGAAGGGTCTGGCAACCCAATAATCGATTGCACCCTGGCAGGCTGAGAAGCACTAAGCCAGAATTAAAAGGCAAAGGGAAGCTTCCGTATGAGGGGCCATGGCTCAGTGGGAGAGCACCTGCTTGGCATGCAGAAGGGCCCTGGTTGAATCCCCAGCATCCCCAGTTAAAAAAACCAGGCAGCAGGGGATATGTCAGCTCCTGAATTGGAAAATACATGGAGATTTTGGGGGTGGAGCCTGCAGAGAGTGGGGCTGGAGGAGGGGAGGGACCTCAGCAGGGTGAGATGCCACAGAGTCCACCCCCCAAAGCAGCCTTTTCCTCCAGGGGAACTGATCTTGGTGGTCTGGAGATCAGTTCTGGAGGTTGGCGACCCTACCCTGAAGTGCTGCTGCCCGTCTGAGTAGACAATACTCACCTTGATGGGCTGATTCAATGAAAGGCAGTTTCGTGAGTTCTGCAAGCAGATCCCTTAAATGGAGTCAGTCCCTTTTGGCAGAAGGACCTGCACTCTTATCACAATCTGCAGATGTATATGGGAAGTGAAGTGTTGTGTAACTGGAAGTCAGACAGCTGAAATGGGAGCACTTTCAGTTTCAGAATGATCTACGTTGGCTGGTCTGTATTCATCAGATTAACAAGATGTTCTTCCCCTGACCAGGCATGTTTTTCCTCAGAGGTTTATGCACAGCCTGGCATAGCTTCGCCAGCGATCCTTAACATTTTTTGCAGAGAGCGAAAGCTTGCAAAACCCAGCATCTTTCAGTCATTCCCACTTCTCTGTCAAGCGCCGATATTTCCCAGTAACCAAGTCCTTTGTTTGAATCAAAAGTAGGTTTATTGTTAGAAACTCAGGAGCTTTGCCAAGGACACAAGCCTTGGGAGTAATGGAGTCCCAACAGTTACACAGTTGCTATATAGGATATCATCAAAGGTTACACTACAAATGCATACTTGAGTCACGGGTTCAGAGGTTACTAAGCAACTATCTATTTTATTACTAAGGAATCCTAGGCTATTGGAAACATCAAACCTTCTCACACTCCTTCGTGAAGAAATAAGAATTGTCTGTGTGAAACGGGGGCAGGGGCCAGCCTCTAGTATAAACATCCTGAAGCCAGATGCCCTCTGGGCTGTAAATAATGGGGGAAAGCTGGAGAGCTGATGGCCCGCTCTCTACATAGTAAAATGTGGTCCAGAAATGAGCACGCTTGACATACTGCCCCCCCTAAGCCCCCCTTCTGGGCTTTGAAGGATATTTAGCATAGAATTGTTTAATTAATGCTGGGTCTCTTACATTTGAACTAATAACCCATTCATCGTGTGCTGTTGAGAAATGTTTCCACCTAACCAGAAAGTACAATACACCCCGCTTCAGTTTAGTATCTAAGATTTCTTTTACTTCATGGTGATTCTGATCTCCCACCAGGATAGGATCTGGAGCTTTTGGTCTAGGGTGCCAGGGCGTCACTCCAGGGTCTTTTCTAAGTAAGCTGCAATGAAAGATTGGGTGTATCTTACTAAACACTTTGGCAACTCTAGTTCCACAGTCACTTTATTGATTACACGTTTTATACAAAATGGTCCCAAAAACTTGTAGGCCAGTTTTTTAGAGGTTTGTGATAATGGCAAGTTCTTGGTAGACAGAAATACCGTATCTCCCACTTTAAAATCCCAGGCAGGCGAGTGACGCTTGTCATAATGTTTTCTGTATGTCTTTTTAGCCAATTCTAAATTTTCCTGGATGTTGCCCCAAGCTTTCCCCAATTTTCCCCACCATTGTTCAAAGGTGGATGGGTTTTCTGCTGTCAGTCCTCCCGGCAATTGGGGAACGGGCTTCCCTTCATAGCCATTCACCACCAGGAAGGGGAAAGACTTGGTGGAGCTGTGCATGCTGTTATTATAACCATATTCCGCAAAAGGGAGCAACTCTGCCCAATTCAACTGCTGATAGTTCACAAAGCACCTTAAATATTGTTCTAGCAACGCATTCATCCTCTCAGTCTGTCCGTCCATTTGAGGGTGATACGCAGAGCTCAGTCCCTGCTCAATTCCGGTTAATTTACAGAACTTCCACCAGAAGTTGGCAACGAACTGTACTCCTCTGTCACTAATTAATTTATCTGAAAAGGAATGTAATTTCACCACGTGTTGAAAGAATAATTGAACTAGTTTCTTAGCCATGGGTATTTGGGAGCATGGGATAAAGTGCACTTGTTTAGAAAAGGTGTCCACTGCTACAAGAATTATGGTTTTTCCCTTGGAAGGAGGGAGTTCCATGATAAAGTCCAGCAACACCACCGACCAAGGTCGGGCTGCTGTCTCCAATGGTTGTAATAATCCTGGCGGTTTTTCCCCTCACCTTTTAGCCATTAGACAAATTGGGCAAGAAGCCACATATTCAGATATGTCCCCTTTCATAAACGGCCACCAAAATTGTCTATTCACTAGGTGCAGGGTTTTGACTTACCCAAAATGCCCGACTATCTTGTTGTTGTGGCAGGATTGCAGTGCTTCTTTTCTGAGGTTCTCTGGTACGTAAAGTCTATTGTCCTTGTACCAAAAGCCGCCCTCCCCTTTTTTCACCCCCTCAGGTTTTGCATCTCCTTCCTTTTCTACCTCTTTACTCAGTTTCTCTCCCCACTGCTCTTCGGTCTCTTCGTGCTTTGACTGTGGGCGGGTGGTCACCGCTCCCCACAAGTGGCTGGGGGAGATTAACGAATCAATCACCTCCTCTCTTTGGCTGTTGTGCTGGGGGAGGCGTGATAAAGCATCCGCTAGAAAGTTCTTAGACCCCGGTATGTGTTTTAACTTGAAATAGAATTTGGTGAAGAACCCGCCCACCAGATTTGCTTCTCAGTTAGTTTCCGACGTCCTGTTAGGGCTTCCAAATTTTTATGGTCTGTCCATATCTCAAACGGGACCCTTGCTCCTTCAAGCCAAGATCTCCATGTCTTTAACGCGAATGTTACGGCGAATGCCTCTTTGTCCCACACCGACCAGTTCCTTTGGTCTTGGGAAAATTTTTTGGAGATGTAACACCCCCCCCCCCCCCAAAATCTGGTTGCATTAGAATTGCCCCCACAGCGACATCTCTGGCGTCACATTGAACCACAAAGGGTTTTAATTCATTGGGGTGGGTCAGGATGGCTTCAGTGGTGAACAGTCTCTTTAATTTAGTGAACGCCTATTGACAACTTTCTGTCCATTTCAATTTGGCTCCTGGCCGTTTGGCCTTGGGACCTTTCCCTTTCGTTATAAGGAGGTACGTCAGGGGAAGCATTGTGTGGGCAAACCCCTGTATAAAATTACGATAAAAATTTGCAAATCCGAGGAAGGATTGGAGCTGTCTACGTGTCCTCGGGGGTTCCCAATCCAGCACAGTTTATATTTTGGCTGGGTCCATTGCCAAACCCTTCCCCAACACTGTAGCCCAAGTAATTCAGTTCCATCTTATGGAACTCACACTTAGATAGTTTTGTATACAGTTGGTTCTCATAGAGGATTGCTAACACTTCCCTCACCAATCTCACGTTTGAGGGGAGGAGTTTTGAATAAATAATTATATAATCCAGGTACACCACTACCCCACGGTACAAATATTTCCATAGCACTTCATTTATGAAGTTCACAAAGACCCCGGGGGCTCCCTGTAAGCTGAATGGCATGATTAAATATTCAAACTGTCCCATCGCCATGTTAAACACTGTTTTCCATTCGCCCCCCTCTTTAATGCACACCCGGAAGTAAGTGTCTCGCAGATCCAGCATGGTAAAAATCTTGACCTCCGACACAGTGCTTAATAGATCTTTTATGAGGGGTATGGGGTATGCATTGGAAGCCAAAATCACGTTAATCCCCCTAAAATCTGTGCACAGCCTCAGCCTTTTTTCTTCCTTAAGAGCACTGGAGCGGCGTGGGGGGTGGTGGCCGGCCAGATGAACCCACGTTTTAGGTTCTTGTCTAAGAACTTTCAGAGCTCTGCCTTTTTGGCCCACCCTATGGAGTATATTTTTGCTCTGGAGAGGCTCTGCCCCGGAATTAATTCTATGGCACAGTCAGTGTCCGGGTGGGGGTGGGGGAGCTTGTTAGCTTCTTATTCACTAAACACTTGTTTTAAGTCTCAATACTCCTTCAGGATCGATCTCACTTCCTCTATGGTGAGGCATAGTTTCTCGTTCAGGGGGGGGGGGGAAATTCAGGGCCCCATCCCTCGTTCTATCTGTGAGGCTCACACACCCCATCTCTAAAGTCTATGATTTGGTCCCCCCCATCTTATATTAGGTTCATGTTTAGCCAGCCACCCCACCCCCAAGACGATGTCAAACAATGATGAGCGGGCCATGACAAAGAGCTCCGTGTCCCAGTGGTCTTCTATCCCTACCGGCACCCCTTGGGTTTGCTCCGTGCAGGGCTCTCCCTTCATCACTGTCCCATCCACTTGTGGGGCTCGCACACTGCATCTCTAAAGTCTATGATTTGGTCCCCCCATCTAATGTTAGGCTCATGTTTAGCCAGCCACCCCACCCCCAAGATAATGTCAAAAGAGGATGAGGGGGCCACGACGACAATAATAATAATAATAATAATAATAATAATAATAATAATAATAATAATAATAATAATAATAATAATAACTTTTTATTTCTATCCCGCCCTCCCCGCCGAGGCAGGCTCAGGGCGGCTCACAACATAAAATATATTATACAACAATTATACTTATAAAATCATAGTTAAAACAGATTACAGATTATTAAAATTAACATTAACAATAAAGTGCTATAACATTAGATCTTCAATAGAATTCAGTAACTAAAAGCATTTTCAACGGCATTTTCAATGGCACTTCTTGGCTTGTCGTTAGTTGAAGGCTATTTTGAAGAGGTGGGTCTTACAGGCCCTACGGAATTGATCTAAGCATCATAGGGCCCATACCTTCTCCGGGAGTTGATTCCACAGCAGTGGAGCAGCAATAGAGAAGGCCCGATCCCGAGTGGCCTTCAATCTGGCCTCTCTTGGCCCAGGGATATTCAGCTGTTTTTTTCCAGCTGACCTCAGCGCTCTCTGGGGCTCATATGGGGAGAGACGGTCCCTCAGGTAGGCAGGTCCTCGGCCATATAGGGCTTTAAAGGTGATAACCAGCACCTTGTAACGAACTCGGTATACCACTGGCAGCCAGTGCAGTCCGCGTAGCCCCGGCTGTATGTGCTCCCACCTTGGGAGCCCCATCAGTAGCCTAGCCACCGCGTTCTGCACCAACTGCAGCTGCCGAGTTCGGCACAAGGGCAGCCCCATGTAGAGGGCGTTGCAGTAATCCAGTCTCGAGGTGACCGTAGCATGGATCACCATTGCTAGGTCACGGCGCTCCAGGAAGGGGGCCAACTGCTTCGCCCGTCGAAGATGAAAGAACGCAGACTTGGCAGCGGCCGCTATCTGTGCCTCCATTGATAATGAAGGCTCCAGAAGAACCCCCAAGCTCCTGACCTTATGGGCTGCTTTCAACAGCACACCGTCAAAAGCCGGCAAGGGGATTTCCCTTCCCAGAGCGCCGCGACCCAAGCAAAGGACCTCTGTCTTCGTTGGATTCAGCTTCAGCCCGCTCAATCTGAGCCAACCTGCCACGGCTTGCAATGCTAAGTCCAGGTTTTCTGGGACGGAGTCAGGTCGGCCGTCCATTAGTAGATAGAGTTGGGTGTCATCTGTGTATTGATGGCACCCAAGCCCAAACCTCCGAGCAATCTGGGCAAGGGGGCGCATGTAGATGTTAAACAACATCGGGGAGAGAACTGCCCCTTGTGGCACCCCACACACTAGTGGGTGCCTCTGGGACAGCTCCCCCCCAATTGCCACCCTTTGTCCCCGTCCATCAAGGAAGGAGGAAAGCCACTGTAAGGCCAACCCCCTTATCCCTGCGTCGGCGAGCCGGCGGGCTAGTAGCCAATGATCGACCGTGTCGAACGCGGCCGACAGGTCCAACAACATCAGCACCGCCACGCTGCCTCGATCCAGATGCCGCTGGAGGTCATCCACCAAAGCGACCAGCACTGTCTCGGTCCCATGACCTGGACGAAAGCCGGATTGGTGAGGGTCTAAGGCGGAAGTGTCATCCAAAAAACTCTGCAACTGTAACGCCACTGCCCTCTCTATAACCTTACCTAAAAATGGTAGGTTCGAGACCGGTCGATAGTTCGCCAATTTGGCCGGATCTGCTGTACTCTTTTTTAAGAGAGGGCGGACCATAGCCTCTTTCAAAGATGTTGGAAATTGCCCTTCCAAGAGGGATCTATTTATGATATCCCGTACAGGATATCTAAGCTCCCTCTGGCAAGATTTAATTAGCCAGGAGGGGCATGGGTCAAGATCACAAGTTGTGGGGCGTACAGTTGAGAGAATTTCGTCGACTTCCCCAAGACAAAAATCTCAGTGTCTCAGTGGTCTTCTATCCCTACCGGCACCCCTTGGGTTTGTTCCATGCAAGACTCCCCCTTCATCACCATCCCATCCATCTGCTTGAATTGAATGGGGTGCTGAAAGGGACTCGTAGGGAGTCCGAGATCCTCTACTAGTTTGGGGGTGATTATGTCTCTGGTGCACCCAGAATCTAGTAGCGCTCGGGCGCATATAAAACGTTTAAGGTTAAGGTTCAGTAAAGTCAGTGGGATGAAAAACAAAGTCCCCGTAATTCTCACCCTCAGTGGTGCCATTAGTTCTATGACCTGCTGCTCGGCACCGCTCAGTGCAGGTTGTTCTCATTTCCCACCGGCTCTTCTTCCCAGGATTATTCTCCTAGTTCGTCGATGACAATGATCTCTTCTTCCTGTGGAGTTGCAGATGCCGAGCTGCCCTTTGCTGGCTCCTTTGCTTGTCCCTCTGCCTTCTTTGCTTTGGGCGCACT
This sequence comes from Heteronotia binoei, assembly GCF_032191835.1. Classification (NCBI taxonomy): domain Eukaryota; kingdom Metazoa; phylum Chordata; class Lepidosauria; order Squamata; family Gekkonidae; genus Heteronotia; species Heteronotia binoei. The sequence goes on from NC_083233.1 coordinate 10,724,959, forward strand.
GGTCTTCGGAGTGGGGGGGGGGGGCTCAAGGCCTCTCAGGACAGTTTGCAGCCATGTGGTTAGGGTCTCCACATCGAAAACAGCGCCAGGGTGTGGGTGGTTTGGATGCTCCCCCGGACTGGCCTACCTTCTGCCTTTCCGCCTTTGTCCCCGGCTGTGACGTCCCCCCCCCTTACTCCCTTGCTGCTGTTGGCCACTCGCTTCATGTTGGTCTCTACGTCTCCCGCCAGTTGCACCCACCCCACCAGCGATGTAGGGCAAGCTTGTTGGAGGATTCAATCCAGCACACTTGCATTCAGGCCTCTCTGGAACTGCTCGATTTTCATCTGCTCGTTCCAGCCCCGTACTTTGGTGGCATTGGCCCGAAATTCTGCCGCATCCTCTCTTACTGTCTTGGACCCCTGTTGTAGGTCTCGCAGGGTCATCAGCGCTCACGTCTCTTGCAAGGGGTCTTCGTACTGCGTCAGTAGTGCCCGCAGGAACGCTGCCACCATATCTAGTTTCGGGTTTCATAGAGGCTCACGTACCATCTCTTGGCGGCCCCTTTCAGTTTGGATCCTAAGTAATCCACTCGGCTGAACTCATCGGGGAAGGTGTGCCCCCAATAGTACATGAAGCTGTTAGCTTTTATCGAAAAGTATTCCACCTCCTCGGGGTCCCCATCGAAGGTGGCATCCAACTTGCGGCCCCTACCATAACTACTGGCCTCGGTTGCAGCGGCAGTTGGGGTTGCTGCGGCGGTGGGGGTAGGGGTTGTTGCGGTTGATGAGGTTGGGGTGGGGGGGTTGTTGTGGTTGTCCCCTCCCCCCCCGGCGCTGGTGGTTGCAGTGCCCAGTCGAGCTGCCTCCTTACATCTTGAGTCATGAAGGCGTTGTTCGCTCGCATTTTCTCCCTGAGAGTTCTGGCCATCTCCACCATTTCAAACCTCATTATTTGGAGGAAGTCCCATGGGTTCAGAGGTTACTAAGCAACTATCTATTTTATTACTAAGGAATCCTAGGCTATTGGAAACATCAAACCTCACACTCTTTTGTGAAGAAATAAGAATTGTCTGTGTGAAAGGGGGGGGGGGAGGTCAGCCTAAAGTATAAACATCCCAGGGCCAGATGTTTTCTCTACGTACCCTCTGGGCTGTAAATAATGGGGGAGAGCTGGAGAGCTGATGGCCCACTCTCTACATAGTAAAATGTGGTCCAGAAATGAGCACACTTGACATCTCGAATGGCCTTCACTGACTAGAACTGCTAAGTAAGTTCGCCATCTAGGTAATAGCACAAAATATTAATTTTTACTGTTTTAGAATTTTAATAGATTTGAATTAATTGTGGTTTAAAATGTTGTTCTGTACTATGTATATTGAATTTTGTTGTTAGCCGCCCTGAGCCTGCTTCGGCGGGGAGGGCGGGATATAAATAAAAGGTGATTGATTGATTGATCTCATGTCCCAAGCCCCATCCATTGCTTAACAAGTTTTGCCTCGTCTCGCACCTCTGCCTGACAATCAAGGGAAGATGGAGAAGGGAGCCGCTTGGTTGCTGGGTGAAAATAAATGCCTCATGTCCTTCCCGCTGATTACAGAACATGGATAATTGATGCATCATAATTTCATTGTTGCTAAAAAGGGACCAGGGATGCTAATGGGATGGTGGCCTTAACCGAACGGCGCTTGCCTAAGGCGTGATGGATGGTGCGAATATAAAACAAAGCCGATTCAATCCTTTATAGTCTTCCCCTGATTTGGCTCAGCACAGCGTATTCCACTCACATGGAAGCTTGTCCCATATGGTGGAGTCATGTGGAAAGATAATATGTATGCAACGCGCACGCGTTCTTTCTTCTGCAGGGCAAATGAAGAAAGATTATAGAGTAGAATGAAAATGATGTTTGGGGACTGGTGGCACCCAGAAAGGAAGTAAAACACTTTTGCCACAGTTTCATACTAGAGGAGGAAGCAAGGCCAGGATTACGGAATGCGCCCAAGCAACACCAGGGGTGAGAAGGGGAGGGATAGGATTGCAAAGTCCCCCTCTGGCCACTGGTGTGTGGGGGAGGGGTGTGGGGGGGGTTGCAATCTCCAGGGTGGCAAACTCCAGGAGATTTGGGGGTGGAGCCTGGGGAGGACAGGAATCTTGGTGGGGTACAATGCCGCAGAGTCCACCCTCCAAAGCAGCCATTTCCTCCAGGGAAACTGATCTCTGTCCTCCGGAGATGAGCTGGAATTCCCTCAGCAGTTACAGAGGGCAAATACAAAAAGTGCCCATATGAAGAAAGGTTGTGCATCTGCGGGGAGGGGAAGATAGAGACAAGGGAACATGCACAATTCGAATGCAAACTTTATCAGAATATTCGGATGGCCTAGATATCCCCGATCTGTTGCCAACTTCTGAGGAGGGATACCAGATTTTATTTAGATAAGTTTGTAGCTGGCAGGGACCAGGAAATTACCTTAAAGGTGGTGACATTTACTATGCGAGCTATAAAACACCGGAAAAAGTCATCAGGGATAAATATTTAATTATTTTCTCAATTTTAAGTCTGAAATTTTAGAACTGGAATATTGGCATTTGTACGCCTAGGTTTTAAATTGTGTCTGCCTTGAATTGTACGTTTTGTTATTTGATTAGACTGCATATTTTGTCGTGCTGTGCTATGTTATGCTACTTGATGGGTCTCTGATGGTATTAGATAGATAGATAGATAGATAGATAGATAGATAGATAGATAGATAGATAGATAGATAGATAGATAGATAGATAGATAGATAGACAGACAGACAGACAGACAGACAGACAGACAGACAGACAGACAGACTAATTGAGCTGTAATTCCAGGGGATCCCCAGTTCCCACCTGGAGGCTGGCATCCCTAGTTAGGTGCTAGCCGTGACCTGTAAAGTATCAGGTGAAGCTTAATTTCTAAAAAAGGAAGGGAGATCACAGATCTGTTTAGAAGCCAAGCCTTCTAATGTCAACATTGCTGGCTCCTCCAGGGGGGGAATCAACTGGGGGGTTCTCAGGCAGAAGGGAAAGGCATTTTGTGCCTGTTGACTTTTGTCTGAATAATTGCTGCACAGATCCCATGGACACAGCTGGCTTCGAAAGCCACAGATGACCCCTGCTGATGGCCAAGGCTCTGCATTCTTTGGGAAAGAGATCTTTTTTGCCTTTTGTGTTCAGCCTGAGAGCCAAAGCAGACCTCTTTGTCTCTGCCATGGGGGGAGAGGGGGCAGCACCATAAAAACACTTCAAGGGCCCAGTCCTGACTGTGTGTGGAGTCGTCCCTGCTGGGAATGGCTGACAAGAGTTATAACTGACGTCCAGCATACAGAGGAGGCAGTAGTGGGACCATCCAGTGTTGCTGGCCCAGCTTAAGCAAAGGAGCAGCCCTGCTGGATCACCCAAGGGCCACTCTGCTCCAGCAATCAGTGTTGCCAGCTCCAGGTTGGGAAATTCCTGGAGCTTTGGTGGCAGCGCCTGTGGAGGGTTATGTTTAGGGAGGGGAGGGAGCTCAGCTGGGATGTGATGCCAAGGAGTCCACTTTCTGGAGCTGCCGTTTTGTCCAAGGGAACTGATCTCTAGTGTGATCAGCTGAAACACCAGGAGTCCTGTGCCCCAGCGGTCATTTTGTAGAAAAATAGGTGGTGGAGCTCATCCAGGGATTGTTATGCAGCTGCGATACTATTCAATGGACAAGGAGGCGGAACTCTCAGGAGGAGGAGGTGGAACTCTCAGAAAGGTTCAGGAGCTGTGCTCCTGTGAGCTCCCACTGAGTCTGAGGCCTGCCTGGCCCCATCTGGAAGTTGGCAACTCTATCTACAATTTTTCAGTGTCCTACAGGAGCAAGCCAGGTGCCTTCAGAAGGTCCGAAAACTGTGCCTCTTAGGGGTTTTTTTTGGGGGGGGGGGTTCTTTCCTTTCTCCTTTATTTTGCTTTTTCTTGCCTTTTTTTTTTTTTTTTTGCTTACATGATTTTCTGTTTGGATGATGATGTTGATGATGATAGTAAAAAAATCCAGGTGGGTAAATGCGACAGTCTCAAGGAGATACTTGAGTCTATAGAGAGGGGGAAAGAACAGTAGTGCATATATTGAACGAGGCTTGCCAGATCTGGGTTGGGAAATGACTGGAAGCCTCCGCAGGGTAGAGCTCTATGGAGTCCACTCCTCTGCGCAGCCAGCATCTCTTCCCTCTCCAGACATCAGCTTGAAGGCTGGCAACAAACACGAGCTATTTTGACCCTGAGGCAGAATGCATAAAAAGCTTCACACTGAGACCCAGGGTCCCTAATAGAGAGGAATGTTTTTAGAAGGCTGAAACTGTAAATACAGTTTTGCAGAAATCAGATATGGAGAGGTGGGGAATTAGTAGGTCTAGGGAGAAAACATGCATGCCCAGCTGTTCCAATCTACTTTTTATTGATCAAGATTAAACTTAATGGAATAGTTTTTTTAAACCCTGCTAAAAGGAGCTGGAGAAGAGGTCCTTGTAGCTTACCTGGGCAGCTTTGCCTTGGCCCTTGTGTGATTCTGAACCCCGAGAGGAAGCAGACTCCACTACAGAGAGAAAAGGCTACCTAGGCTTGCCAAGCTCTAGGTGACACCTGGAGATTTCCTGCTAGTACAGTTGATCTCCAGCTGGCCGAGATCAGTTTCCCAAGAGAAAATGGTGGCTTTGGAAGGTGGACAGTATGGCATTATGCCCTGCTGAGACCCCTCCCCCCCAAACCTCATCTTCCCCAGGCACAACCCCAAATCTCCAGGTATTTTCCAGCCCAGAACTGGCAACCATAGGCTGCCCCCATGAAAGCTGCATGTCCCTCCCCCCCCTCACCGTTTCCCTGTTGCATCTTGACAGCCCTGTTTCTCAGAGGTCCCTTGGCAGGAAATGTTGGGAACTTCTGGCTCAGAGTTAAGACACACAATGCTGGATACATTTCAGAGTTACGTTATTGCTTCCATTTTGTATCGTTATGCTCTTTGAGTATGAATGAATCAATGGCTGAGTGGCTAAGCAAAAGCCTAAATCCCTACCCCTACCCCACCCCACCCCCGCCTCCATCCTTTCGCTTGAGGAAATTGTTCCTTTTTGGAAGAGTCCTTTTGTTTGAGGCTAGTGGAGGCTGCGAGTCAGTGACCAGGGAGCAGATCTGTTGGACTGGGTGCCAAGTGCCATGGCTGTCTGCTTCAGCTCCTTTCTGAAACAAAGTGACTCCAGTATGTGTCTGCAGAAGTGTTGCATGCACATGAAAGCCGATACCCAGAATAAAACTTTGTGGGTCTTAAAGACGCTGCTGGACTCAAACTTTGTTCTGTCGCTTAAGACCCTCCTTTTTGCAACATTTTGCCCACTGAGGCCAAGGGGCAGACTCGGTTAACAGTCATAACAGCTATTTTTAGTGGCACATTGTTTGTTTGTTTTTCTTAAACTGATCTCAAAAGAGCCTCTTGAATGATGTATGGGGTCTCTTAACTTTTAATGACATATTTTCACTGAGGACAAGCACCGTCTTGGGGTGATTTGCAGAACAGAAGAAGCCCTCTCCCCAACCCACTCAGAAAGGCAACATGATGCCCCCTCCCCTCGTGCACAGCTCTCCACTGTGTCCCAAGAGCTCCTCTGGCTGCAGCCTAGTTGTAAAATCCCAGGGGGTTGGGGGCGGAGTCTAGGGAAGAGGAAGGACTTCAGATGCCATAGAGCCCACCCTTGGGGAACAGATGTCTGTCACATGGAGATTGGTTCTAATTCTGGGAGCTCCATCTGGAGGCTGTCAACCCTGAGGGGCTGTAAGTTCAGAGCTTTCCTGAGCCGTCAAGTGAGCATTTGCCAGTTGCTCTCACTCAGTCTAACGTACCCAATGGGATTGAAATGAAGTGGACAGAGGGAGCTGTCTGTGGAGCTGGTGGACCTGACTGAACATTCATGTGAGGTGCACTCCCATGAACATGAAGCTGCCTTATACTGAAGGGAAGGGATGGTGGCTCAGTGGTAGAGCATCTGCTTGGTAAGCAGAAGGTCCCAGGTTCAATCCTTGACATCTCCACCTAAAAAGGGTCTAGGCAAGTAGGCATGAAAAATCTCAGCTTGAGACCCTGGAGAGTCGCTGAGTAGACAATACTGACTTTGATGGACCAAGGGTCTGATTCAGTAGAAGGCAGCTTCATATGATCATATGAAGCCTTGGTCCATCAAAGTCAGTCTAGTCTACTCAGACTGGCAATGGCACTCCAGGGTCTCGGGCAGAGGCCTTTCCTACCACCTGGTCATGTTAACTGGATGTTCGGACCCCATGTCAGATTCAGACCACGTCAGCCCCCATCAGGACCCTGACACTTGTGTCCCACCTCCTTGGGCTTCTCTGGTCCACCTGAGCACCCAGTCCACCCCTGGAAGGCGAGCACCTCCCAAGGAGATACCTGACATCCAGACACCTCTGCACAGAAAGGGGGAAAAGGAGGTGGACACTGATTTCCTTGGAGACAATCCTTGGAGAATTTCCTGGAATGCCCTCCACCTGGCCCTATGGAGCCTACAGTTGGCAATGTCAAGCAATGTTTTATTTTTTTCATAACTGTCTATGTTTATCAGAATATAACTGCCAAGCTGTACCTGTTACTAACCCTGAAACAAAGCTGAGGCACATCAAAGTAGAAAATTAGTCGGCGCCTCCTCCCTGCGCCTCTTTCGCTTTTACTAACAAATGCAGGAATTCGCTCTTTGAAGATAAAGCCTACAGGGACATTTTCCCAGGCCAAGCCTGGACCCAGGAAGTATAACCGCAGGGAGATAAAGAAAGTACTGTGTGAATTTTCACACGTGAATACAGGACTGTTTAGTAATTGTAGCTTTGTTGATAAAACCTTTGATGTGCCATCTTTAAGTATGCATTCTGCTATTACTCTGTATCAGTTCCAGTTCTTGGCTCAATAGAAGCACATGGCTTATCAATAAACCTATACTTTGTTTCAACTAAAGGACTGGTTACTTTGAGATCCGCTTGCTTGACATTTTGGAACTGATACAGAGTAATAGCAGAATGCATACTTAAAGATGACAGGCAACACCTGCCAGAGACAGGAAGATTGGAACCACCTGATGAGAGTGGGGAGGGGTTACAAGTTCAAATTCAGTGAAGGGAACTGGAACCAAGGAGGAACAAGAACACGAGACAGCTGGACAAGAAGGTTCTTTGGAACAGAGAATGAGATCTTTGTGGAAGACCTGTCCAAAGCAAATGTCTGTGTGTCACAAGGAGAAGAACTAAAGTGCATGAAACTCCTTCTCTGGTGACATCTGAGGCTATAGGAAACCTTCAGCACACAGGTTGAATGGTAGCCCTGGAGCCCAAGGACCAGAGGTCCTGACTGACCTATGGATCTGGAGATGCTGAGAATGGAACCCCAGACCTTCTGCATTCCCAAAAGATGCTCTTCCACTCAGCCACAGCCCCTCCCAGGCAACCAGAGGAGAAAGGCAAGCATGGCAGTTGTATGAGCTGACCTGGACTCTAACCTGAATGGCACAGGAGGGCAATCAACATAGCACCCAGCTTAGGATGGCCAGCAGCCTGGAGATTTGGGGGTGGAGCCTAGGGAGGGAAGCATTTGAGAAGGGGAGGGATTTCTGAAGGGTGTAAAGGCCATAAGGTCCACCTTCCAAAGCAGCCATTTTCTCCTTGGGAGCTGATCTCTGCAGCCTGGAGACCCATCTGTTATCATCCTGGGAGGCTGGCAACCATAATGGCTGCTGTTGCATGGTTGGCTCCATTCTGTTGTTTCCCTGGGCCTGGTTCCCCTCTTAACCGGCCCCATTTCTTCCCCCGCCCCCATCTGTCTCTCTCTCTCTCTCTCTCTCTCCCCTTCCAGTTTGTCGCCCAGCCCAACTGCCAGCAGCTGCTGGCCACTCTCTGGTACGACGGCTTCCCCGGGTGGCGGCGGAAGCACTGGGCGGTGAAACTCTTGACCTGCATCACCATCGGGCTGCTCTTCCCTGTCCTTTCCGTGGCCTACTTGTTTGCCCCCAAGAGCAGGCTGGGACTGTTCATCAAGAAGCCATTCATCAAGTTCATCTGCCACACAGGCTCCTACCTGACCTTCCTCTTCATGCTGCTGCTGGCCTCACAGCACATTGTCAGGACTGACCTGCACATGCAGGGGCCTCCGCCCACCGTCGTGGAGTGGATGATCCTCCCCTGGGTCCTGGGTAAGTCCACAAACGCCCGGAAGTTGGCAACAAGCACGGCAGGGGGAGGGACCAGGGCTGGAGTGCCGCAGGGCTCAGTACTGGCTCCCATGCTCTTTAACTTGTTCATAAATGATTTGGCGTTGAGAGTAAGCAGTGAAGTGGCCAACTTTGCGGATGACACTAAATTGTTCAGGGTGGTGAGAACCAGAGAGGATTGTGAGGCACTCCAAAGGGATCTGTTGAGGCTGGGTGAGTGGGCGTCAACGTGGCAGATGAGGTTCAATGTGGCCAAGTGCAAAGTAATGCACATCGGGGCCAAGAATCCCAGCTACAAATACAAGTTGATGGGGTGTGAACTGGCAGAGACTGACCAAGAGAGAGATCTCGGGGTCGTGGTAGATAACTCACTGAAAATGTCAAGACAGTGTGCGATTGCGATAAAAAAGGCCAACGCCATGCTGGGAATTATTAGGAAGGGAATTGAAAACAAATCAGCCAGTATCATAATGCCCCTGTATAAATCGATGGTGCGGTCTCATTTGGAATACTGTGTGCAATTCTGGTCACCACACCTCAAAAAGGATATTATAGCATTGGAAAAAGTGCAGAAAAGGGCAACTAGAATGATTACAGGTTTGGAACACTTTCCCTATGAAGAAAGGTTAAAACGCTTGGGGCTCTTTAGCTTGGAGAAACGTTGACTGCGGGGTGACATGATAGAAGTTTACAAGATTATTCATGGGATGGAAAAGGTAGAGAAAGAAGTACTTTTCTCCCTTTCTCACAATACAAGAACTCGTGGGCATTCAATGAAATTGCTGAGCAGTCAGGTTATAACAGATAAAAGGAAGTACTTCTTCACCCAAAGGGTGATTAACATGTGGAATTCACTGCCACAGGAGGTGGTGGTGGCTACAAGCATAGCCAGCTTCAAGAGGGGGTTAGATAAAAATATGGAGCAGAGGTCCATTAGTGGCTATTAGCCACAGTGTGTATATGTAAATTTTTGGCCACTGTGTGATACAGAGTGTTGGACTGGATGGGCCATTGGCCTGATCCAACATGGCTTCTCTTATGTGACACAGAGTGTTGGACTAGAGGGGCCATTGGCCTGATCCAACATGGCTTCTCTTATGTTCTTATGTGATACAGAGTGTTGGACTGGATGGGCCATTGGCCTGATCCAACATATGGCTTCTCTTATGTTCTTATGTTGCAGCAGAAGAGCAAGACTCAAGTCCAGGAACTCTTGAGGGACCAACAAGGCTTCCCTGGCAGAAACTTTGTAGACAGATTCAAGGCGAGGTGGCTTCATTGGTCTGAAGCAGCAGGACAAAGTGTGAGCCCAGCGGCACCTTTAAGAGCCCCAAAGTTTTATCCCAGGCATAAGCTTTTGTGTGCACACATGAAAGCTTACGCCTGGAATAAAACTGTGTGGCTCTTAAAGGTGCCGCTGGCCTCGCACTTTGTTCTTTGGAGACAAAATGAGCTTTCACGTGAAGCTCCCTTGCACTGAATCTGCCAGTTGCTCTGCCAGTTGGATACTCAGACTGGCAGAGGCTCTGCAGGGTCCTCCAAGCAGAGGTCACCGACTCCCTGGAGATGCCAGGCGTTGAATACGGGACCTTCTGCAGGCAAAGCAGATGCTCAGTCAACTGAGATGCAACTTTGGTTCTCGGAAGTTTATACCTCGGGTATCTTGTGGGTCTTGAAGGTGCTCGGAAGTTTATACCCCGGGTATCTTGTGGGTCTTGAAGGAGAGCCAGTTTGGTGTAGTGGTTAAGTGTGCGGACTCTTATCTGGGAGAACCGGGTTTGATTCCCCACTCCTCCACTTGCACCTGCTGGAATGGCCTTGGGTCAGCCATAGCTCTGGCAGAGGTTGTCCTTGAAAGGGCAGCTGCTGGGAGAGCCCTCTCCAGCCCCACCCACCTCACAGGGTGTCTGTTGTGGGGGAGGAAGGTAAAGGAGATTGTGAGCCGCTCTGAGACTCTTTGGAGTGGAGGGCGGGATATAAATCCAATATCTTCATCTACCTCACAGGGTGTCTGTTGTGGGGGAGGAAGGTAGAGGAGATTGTGAGCCGCTCTGAGACCCTTCGGAGTGGAGGGCGGGATATAAATCCAATATCTTCTTCTTCTTCTTCTCCTGGACTTCAGGGGGAGGAGTTAGAGCTGCTTGCATTTGGCTGAGAAGGGAATTTTTGTGCAAGCAAGGCTGACGCCTAAATCTGCCTTATAGGGAGGGTGAGAAATAGATGAAGTACAGAAGCCAGTGCAGTTCCTGGGGAGCAGCATTCACCAGTCATGAAAACCTTTAGCCCTTCCCGGCTGTCTTTGAAATCTCCTCCTCCAATAAGAGGGCAGGACGCAGTGTGGTCCAGAGGGTGTGAGGCTGTTCCGGGCAAACATGATGCTTCCTGTTGTGCCTGCCCCTTCACAGGTCTTTGTGGTGGTCTTGCCTCTCCAGATTAATTTCATACTAGAGCTGCACTCCAGGTAGGCTGGAAGTTCTAATATCCCCAGTGGGTTTGAACCAAGGTGTGAATAGCTGCAGGATTTCTCTGCAATTCCACTTCCATCTCAGCACCACTGAGATCTCTGGGCCTGGCATGTTGCTTTGCATGTGGGAGGGCTTTGCGCTTGCAGATCCCACGCTAGAGATGACATCCCCAGCTGGCGCACATCCCATCCCCAAAAGCCATCCAGCACCCAGCTGGTTCTCCGGAGAGGAACTTCTTTCCCACTCTCTTCGTTCGCAAACAGGGTGTTTGTCATTCTGGGGTTGTTTGTGAAACCTAGCCCAGGTCAAGTGAGGTGATTGGATACTGTTTTGCCATAGCGCTCAAAATATTGCCCTGGTACTCTAAGCTTCAATGATGCATGTGGCTGAAGTATTTTTTTTCCTCTGTGGTTTCCCCGCCCACCCCCCCTCCGTAGCAGTCTGTCCTTACTTGCATTCCCCACTGGCCAAGTGTTAAGTGTTAAAAGTTAAGCACTATTGAGTATAAAGCACCATATGGCGTGAAAATCTCTTCTCTCCTTTGCAGTACTATGAAAGGGGATTGATTTAAGTAGAATTAGGAAAGCCAATCAGCATTCTTCAGTAGAACAGATACATTTCCCGTCCCTCGTCGGTGCAAGCAGGGTGGGACAGTGGCTCAGTGGTAGAGCATTTGCTTGGGAAGCAGAAGGTCCCAGGTTCAATCCCCGGCATCTCCAAAAAAGGGTCCAGGCAAATAGGTGTGAAAAACCTCAGCTTGAGACCCTGGAGAGCCATGAATGGGGCTGTGGCTCAGTGGTAGAGCATCTGCTTGGGAAGCAGAAGGTCCCAGGTTCAATCCCTGGCATCTCCAAAAAAGGGTCCAGGCAAATAGGTGTGAAAAACCTCAGCTCGAGACCCTGGAGAGCAGGGGAGGGATGGTGGCTCAGTGGTAGAGCATCTGCTTGGGAAGCAGAAGGTCCCAGGTTCAATCCCTGGCATCTCCAAAAAAGGGTCCAGGCAAATAGGTGTGAAAAACCTCAGCTCGAGACCCTGGAGAGCAGGGGAGGGATGGTGGCTCAGTGGTAGAGCATTTGCTTGGGAAGCAGAAGGTCCCAGGTTCAATCCCCGGCATCTCCAAAAAAGGGTCCAGGCAAATAGGTGTGAAAAACCTCAGCTTGAGACCCTGGAGAGCAGGGGAGGGATGGTGGCTCAGTGGTAGAGCATCTCCTTGGGAAGCAGAAGGTCCCAGGTTCAATCCCCGGCATCTCCCCAAAAGGGTCCAGGCAAATAGGTGTGAAAAACCTCAGCTTGAGACCCTGGAGAGCCATGAATGGGGCTGTGGCTCAGTGGTAGAGCATCTGCTTGGGAAGCAGAAGGTCCCAGGTTCAATCCCTGGCATCTCCAAAAAAGGGTCCAGGCAAATAGGTGTGAAAAACCTCAGCTTGAGACCCTGGAGAGCCGCTGCCAGTCTGAGAAGACAATACTGACTTTGATGGACCAAGGGTCTGATTCAGTAGAAGGCAGCTTCATATGTTGTTCATATATGTTCAAGCAGCCTTGACCTCTGACACGAGTAAGATCCTGCATTACGTTTTATGACACACATGGCCCAGCTCAACAAAGTCTCATTTACATCAAATCCGGCCCTCATAACAAATGAGTTTGACACCCCTGGCCTAGAGGATGTTCAGAGAGGTGGTTGAATAAAGCCACCTGACTGCTGGAATTCCAAGGAGGTCTCCCATCCAAGTATTTGCCAGAGTCGACCCTACTTAGTTTACGAGATCTGACCAGATTGGGCTTACTTGGGCTATCCAGGGCAGGTCTAACCATCCATCAGCTCTTGATGGACACTGGCTGGTTGAGCTGTGTTTCAAAAGAGAAGAAGAAGAAGAAGAAGATATTGGATTTATATCCCGCCCTCCACTCCGAAGAGTCTCAGAGCGGCTCACAATCTCCTTTACCTTCCTCCCCCACAACAGACACCCTGTGAGGTGGGTGGGGCTGGAGAGGGCTCTCACAGCAGCTGCCCTTTCAAAGACAACCTCTGCCAGAGCTATGGCTGACCCAAGGCCATGCCAGCAGGTGCAAGTGGAGGAGTGGGGAATCAAACCCGGTTCTCCCAGATAGGAGTCTGCACACTTAACCAAAAGAGCTGCCCTTGCTTAGGGAAACAGTAAAAGGATCTGAGATACCCCCACAAAAAAAACCCTAGAAGGGGGAATCGGGTTCTACCATCACCTCCAGCAGAATAATCTTTGAAAGGAGCAGATGCGGCAGCTCACCTTTGCCTCCTTCAGGACCCTGGACAGCAGTCTGTGGCTGCTCAGGCAAAGCAAGCCAAACGCAAGGCAGCGCTGCAAAATATTGACCTTCTCCTCACTTTCCTAGTACTGGGGACAGTGGAGACAGTTCAGAATAAGGAGCACTGACTTACTTCAAACCAAAGCAAATTGGTTCATTAGAATACCAAAACAAAGAGAGGAGAAAGGGGGAGTTGGGATCAGTGCGTTTGAGAGGCAGCAAGGACTCAGACACTGCTCACGGAGACAAACGCGAACATACAGTCTTAAAACACATTCGCCGGCTGGATACATCCCTGGCAATTGAAGGGTGGCATCCAAAGCGGAGTTATACCCTGACTTGAACGGCCTTAGAAGGGTCTGACTCTGTTTAGGATAGCCATGGCTCAGTGGAAGAGCCTCTGCTTTGCATGCAGAAGGTCCAGTCCCTGGCATCTCCAGTTAAAAGGCGGCAAGGCGTGATATGAAAGACCTCTGCTTGAGAGCCTGGAGAGTTGCTGCCAGTCTAAGTAGACAGTACTGACCTTGATGGGTCAAGGGACGGTGGCTCAGTGGTAGAGCATCTGCTTGGGAAGCAGAAGGCCCCAGGTTCAATCCCTGGCATCTCCAAAAAAGGGTCCAGGCAAGTAGGTGTGAAAAACCTCAGCTTGAGACCCTGGAGAGCCGCTGCCAGTCTGAGAAGACAATACTGACTTTGATGGACCAAAGGTCTGATTCAGTATAAGGCAGCTTCAATGATCTGATTCCGTGTGAGGCAGCCTGGCCCTGAGAGATCCTGATGGTGGAACTGGTGACTGGGAAATGGGTCTTCCTTCCCCTTCCACCTGCTTGGGTGGTTCAGAACAACAGAGGAAAAACTGGCTGAGCTGAATGAGACAAGACTGGACTGGATATGAAGCGGGCCTGGCAGCTCTGTTTTTCTTTCCACAGGTCATTTGAAATCTGCTACGCAGCTTCCTCATTGGCTTGATAGACAAAGAGCATTATTTCTCCCTCTCCTTGGTGAAAGAGCCCCGTGGCGCAGAGGGGTAAAGCTGCAGTACTGCAGTCCGAGCTCCCTGCTCATGACCTGAGTTCGATCCCGGCAGAAGCTGGGTTCAAGTAGCCGGCTCATGGTTGACTCAGCCTTCCATCTTTCTGAAGTCAGTGAAATGAGTCCCCAACTTGCTGGGGGGAAAGCGTAGATGACTGGGGAAGGCAATGGCAAACCACCCCGTAAACAGTCTGCCGTGAAAACGTCAAGCAACGTCACCCCAGAGTCGGAAACGACCGGTGCTTGCACAGGGGACTACCTTTGCCTTTATCCCAAGTGAAGCTAATGGGCAGTAAGTTCAGGATGGACATAAGGAAATACTCCTTTACAGAGAGAGTTTTTAAAAGGTAGAGTTCACTGCCAGAGGATGTGATGGCTGCAGGAAGGAACAGCTTTCAAAGGGGATGAGATAGATTCATGGAGGATCAGTCTATCTGGCTACTAGCCCTGGTGACTGAGGGGAACCTCCACATTAAGAGGCAGTAAACCTCTGAATCCCAGAGCCAAGAGGCAACCTCAGGGGAAGGTCTTGGCCGCTATGCCCTGTTGTTGGCTGTCCAGAGGAACTGGTTGGCCACTGTATGTGACAGGATGTTAGACTAGATGAACCATTGGTCGGATCCAGCAGGACTCTTCTTATGTTCTTATGCTTTCAATTTCCAGCCACCTTACCTGTCCAGGTGTGCATTTGGGGAGAGAGGTCCTGGGCAATCTAGTGGGGTGAGACAAACCATTCCCAGGTTGTTCAAGGGAAAGGGTGCTGGCTTATCCCACTTGAACAAACAAAGCTGCCAGATCCCAATTTTGGCCCATCAAATCCAGCCTGGTCTTCTCAAACTGTAGTGGCTTTCAAAGGTCTCAAGCAGAGAAAGCTCTTTTCCAGCACCTCTGACTGGAGCTGCCAGGGACTGAATGTAGGGCCATGAGGTTGACCATGGGGTCAGTGCCCCTCTCCCTACACCAACAAGTGCAGCCAGTGACTGGAATTCTTTTTGCTTCTCTGTTGCTTACAATTACAGCTCTCACTCCCCTTCTGTTGGCCTTATCCAGAGCTTTCTGCACATCCCTCCTTCTCCATTGGTCACATCTGTAGTTCTCACACTTTTTCTGCACATCCTTCCTCTCTGTCAGTCACATCTGTACCCAGGGCTTTTTTTTTTCCGGAAAAAGATTTTCTGGAGTCTCAGGAGAGAAATGAAGGAGAACCACCTGGGTGCCCCTCGTTAACTTTTAAACACTTTTTGAGAATTGTGTTTCCGCAAAGAGGTTCCAGAACTCCATTCCACCGCATTTCCCAAGGAAAAAGAAAGTCCTACCATCTTCTTTCTTGAACATCCGTCCCTCTCAATCAGTCACATCTGTAGCTCTCATTCTTTCTGCAGGTCACTCCCTCTCTGTTGGTCACATTTGTAACTCTTGCTCTTTCTGCATATTCCTCCTCTGTTGGTCACAGCTGTACACCCTCCTTCCCTCTTAGTCATAGAATCATAGAGTTGGAAGGGACCTCCAGGGTCATCTAGTCCAACCACCTGCACAATGCAGGAAACTCACAAATACCTCCCCCTAAATTCACAGGATCTTCATTGCTGTCAGATGGCCATCTAGCCTCTGTTTAAAAAAACCTCCAAGGAAGGAGAGCCCACCACCTCCCAAGGAAGCCTGTTCCACTGAGGAATTGCTCTAACGGTCAGGAAGTTCTTCCTAATGTTGAGCCAGAAACTCTTTTGATTTAATTTCAATTCATTGGTTCTGGTCCTACCTTCTGGGGCCACAGAAAACAATTCCACAGCATCCTCTATAGGACAACCCTTCAAGTACTTGAAGATGGTGATCATATCACCTCTTAGCCGCCTCCTCTCCAGGCTGAACATCCCCAGCTCCTTCAACCTTTCCTCATAGGACTTGGTCTCCAGACCCCTCACCATCTTCATCGCCCTCCTCTGGACCCCTTCCAGCTTGTCTATATCCTTCTAAAAATGTGGTGCCCAAAACTGAACACAATACTCCAGGTGAGGTCTTACCAAAGCAGAGTAAAGAGATACCATCACATCATGTGATCTGGACACTATACTTCTGTTGATACAGCACAAAATTGTCATATCTGCATATCCTCTTTATCTCCTTTTCTCATCAGTAGCTCTCCCTCTTTCTGCACATCTCTCTCTTTCTGTTCTTCATGTCTTCTCACTGTCTTTCCCGGTGTCTCTCCTGTTGCTTCTTCATTCCACCCTATAGATGAGCTTTTTGGAGGAGAGCACAAAGAGCCCAGGTGAGCCACAGTGGTTTGGTTTGTCACTAATAATGATAGTTTGAAATAATGTTTTATACACTTCATTAATTCCAACAGAGCCTCATAAGACCTCATAAAAATTAAAAGTTTGATTGGATTTGTGAGCAGGCAAGTGATTTTTAAAAATAATTCATTACCCTCTCGTAGCCTCGTGTTTCTTCATGCAGACTATTCTCACAGTTCAATCACAGTTTCTAAAAATGAAACCGAGACTGAGGATCTGAGAGTGCCAAGCCACGGGAAGGAGCCGTCACAGAAAGGGATGTGCGGCTCGCAGCCACAGCCGAGAACAATTGCCTAACCTGGTGTGATGTGTTAACACATCTCTTCCTGCCTCCCCGATTAAATTGCCTGCAATTCTTCTGGGGAAACAATGAGGAAACAAAGAGGAGAGATTGTTGTAAATAAGTTGATGATGTGTCTTGTGTTCGGCTAGCTATTTGGGTGTCTTCTCGCACTCACATTCTCTTCTTTGAAAGGTTTTTGTTGCTCTCCGATAAACAAAGGCATAATAGGGTTTAAATGGAGGAATTAAGGCAACGTTTCCCTGCAAATAAGTTCTGCCTTTGAAAGAAATTATAAAATGCCTCCTCTTGGAAACGGAGAAAGATGAATGGAAAGAACAGTCACGTTCTGTGCAGACAGTATTTCGGTCACTATAGTAACAAGTCTAACAATGATTACTCACAATGAATGTAACATTTGGGTTGTTGTGTCAGAAGCTTTTCCGCTGATTCGTTTCTGCAGGCAAAGAATGCGGGATCTAGGAAAGGAAGTTTCAATCACGGCCAGGGCAGAGGGACAACTTGGAAAAGGGCTGTTAGGAGAAATTCTCTTAATTCCTCCTTTTCCCCAGTTTCTCCCTGAAATTCAACAATCCACTTCATTCCCTCTTTTTAGGAGCTGGGAGTCAGTTGCTAATCAGTTCCGTTTCGATGCAAAGAGAAGAGGGGCAGGCAGGAAGGCCCTGCCACCTTGCAAAAAATTTGATTCTGGGGAGCCACAGAGGGAGGCAATGCCTTCCCAAACCTTGTTACGCTCTTGCTAGAGCCCCCCCCCCCCGCTCCACTGTGGTGTGCCACGTCAGACAATCAGGAGGGCTGATGTTACAAAAGGATGCATCGGTTTCCCTTCAGAGAGAAACCAAGGAGAAATGGAAGAGAAATCCCTACGATGAATTTGATGGCTTTACCTGAAAAAAGTAAATTTCAGAAAAAGAAACTCCCCTTCCCCATAACAAGGCTGACTTGAAAGGGCCCAGGAGCACTGGCAGTGCCAAAGAAGGTGCTGTGCTCAGACCCAGCCAGCAGCAGCAGGAGAGGAAGAAGAAGATGATATTGGATTTATATCCCACCCTCCAGTCCGAAGAGTCTCAGAGCGGCTCACAATCTCCTTTCCCTTCCTCCCCCACAACAGACACCCTGTGAGGTAGATGAAGATATTGGGTTTATATCCCGCCCTCCACTCCGAAGAGTCTCAGAGCGGCTCACAATCTCCTTTCCCTTCCTCCCCCACAACAGACCCTGTGAGGTAGATGAAGATACTGGATTTATATCCCGCCCTCCACTCCGAAGAGTCTCAGAGCGGCTCACAATCTCCTTTCCCTTCCTCCCCCACAACAGACACCCTGTGAGGTAGATGAAGATATTGGATTTATATCCCGCCCTCCACTCCGAAGAGTCTCAGAGCGGCTCACAATCTCCTTTCCCTTCCTCCCCCACAACAGACCCTGTGAGGTAGATGAAGATACTGGATTTATATCCCGCCCTCCACTCCGAAGAGTCTCAGAGCGGCTCACAATCTCCTTTCCCTTCCTCCCCCACAACAGACACCCTGTGAGGTAGATGAAGATACTGGATTTATATCCCGCCCTCCGCTCCGAAGAGTCTCAGAGCGGCTCACAATCTCCTTTCCCTTCCTCCCCCACAACAGACACCCTGTGAGGTAGATGAAGATACTGGATTTATATCCCACCCTCCACTCCGAAGAGTCTCAGAGTGGCTCACAAACTCCTTTACCTCCCCCCCCCCCACAACAGACACCCTGTGAGGTAGATGAAGATACTGGATTTATATCCCACCCTCCACTCCGAAGAGTCTCAGAGCGGCTCACAATCTCCTTTACCTCCCCCCCCCCCACAACAGACACCCTGTGAGGTAGATGAAGATACTGGATTTATATCCCACCCTCCACTCCAAAGAGTCTCAGAGCGGCTCACAATCTCCTTTTCCTTCCTCCCCCACAACAGACACCCTGTGAGGTGCGTGGGGCTGAGAGGGCTCTCACAGCAGCTGCCCTTTCAAGGACAACCTCTGCCAGAGCTATGGCTGACCCAAGGCCATGCTAGCAGGTTCAAGTGGAGGAGTGGGGAATCAAACCTGGTTCTCCCAGATAAGAGTCCACATACTTAACCACTACACCAAACTGGCTCTGGAAAGGGATGCATTTTGCAGTCTAATGCAAATAGGAGCCTTTGCACACAAGCAAGATTTTATTCCAGTCCTAAGCTTTCTCCAGATTCAAAAAACGCAAGCGGATGTTCCTTGTGCACTTATTCCATTGAGGTTTATCTCCTCCTCAACTCTGCAGGTGAATCCTGTCCCTCTTTTATCCTAACCTTCCCCCAAGGAGCTCAGAGCAACTTAACATATTTCTGCCCTTTGTACTATTCTGTGAGTTGTATTAGACTGTGGGAGAGTAACCTGACCAGACCGAGGAGATTCGAACTGAGATCGCCAAGACCAGAGTCCAGGGCTCTGACCACTACTCCACATGGACTCCCACAATTTCCCATTAAGGGAAGGCACTGACAGCCCTTCCAGAAAACATTACAGTTCTTTTGCGTCCGATCTCAAGGCTCCCGTTTGAAAGCACTTTGAGCTCAACCCTTCTGAAGTCATATTCGTCGCAAGTCAAGACGGCGAATGCGAAACAATATTCTTAAGTTTTCAAAAGCCGGGCTGGATCGATGCATTCGCCTCTTCCCCTGCCGTTTTGTGATCACCACCTGGTAGGAGGATCCACAGGGGAATCTCGGATCAACATCCAGAGGACGACTGCTGAAACCATCGGGAATGAGATGCTGATGAACATAAGAGAAGCCATGTTAGATCAGGCCAATGGCCCATCCAGTCCAACATTCTGTGTCACACAGCGGCCAAATATATATATATATTTGGCCGCTGTGTGACACAGAATGTTGGACTGGATGTATACACACACACAGACACACACAGACACACACACTGTGGCTAATAGCCACTGATGGACCTCTGCTCCATATTTTTATCTAACCCCCTCTTGAAGGTGGCTATGCTTGTGGCCGCCACCACCTCCTGTGGCAGTGAATTCCACATGTTAATCACCCTTTATCCGTTTTAACCCCGACTGCTCAGCAATTTCATCGAATGCCCATGAGTTCTTGTATTGTGAGAAAGGGAGAAAAGGACTTCTTTCTCTACTTTCTCCATCCCATGCATCATCTTGTAAACCTCTATCATGTCACCCCGCAGTCGACGTTTCTCCAAGCTGAAGAGCCCCAAGCGTTTCAACCTTTCTTCATAGGGAAAGTGCTCCAGCCCTGTAATCATTCTAGTTGCCCTTTTCTGGACTTTCTCCAATGCTATAATATCCTTTTTGAGGTGCGGCGACCAGAACTGCACACAGTACTCCAAATGAGACCGCACCATCGATTTATACAGGGGCATTATGATACTGGCTGATTTGTTTGATGGAATAATAAAATGTTTAGAAAGCAGCCTGACTGCTAGTCTGCACTTAGGTTAAAATAGAAAACATTTTAGCAATGTATCAACAGCCCTGGAAGTTACCCTTGTGGCTGCATGCCGGAGCGTGGGCTTTGTCAGCTCACTTTCCCTCTGGCCTAGTTCAGGGCTAAGGTAGGACAAGGCGTGAGGCTCTGGAGGCTGCTGCCAGCTGGAGAAAGCACTGCGAGTGGCCCGTCTCTCTCTCTCTCAAGCTGCTTCGTCTGTTCAGTCTTCTAGTGAGTCACGCCTGGCCATTGACTCTCGAGTTTGACTGGCAGCAACTCCCCGAGGCCTCTGACAGAATGTGCAGGAGGCAGCCTCCGACTGAGCCAGACTGTGGCTCTCTCCAGGCCGGTATCATTTGTTTGATTGGCAGGGGCTCTCCAGAGTCAGGGGGGCAAGGTCTTTCACATCACCCCCGACCTGACCCTTTGAACTGGAGACACTGGGGATTGAATCTGGGGCCTTCTGCATGCCAGGCAAGCGCTCTGCCGTGCAGTCATGGTGCCTTCCTGGGCTGTCCCAGGGTGTGCATCAGTAACTCAAGGAATGTATGAAGGGCATGGCTTTATCTTGTGTTCTAATAGCCACCCATGGCCCCCATCTGAGGATAGTTGAGGAGAGTTTTCATGTGGAGACTAAACAGATTTCTCAGCAACCTCGGGGCACTCCCCAGGTTGGCAAAGAAATCTGAATTTTTTAAATCTTCCCCACCCCAAAGTGCAGAAATTTTTAAATCCCCCCCGCTCCAAAGTGCAGAAATTTTGAAATCCCCCCCGCCCCAAAGTGCAGAAATTTTTAAATCCCCCCCGCCCTGAAGTGCAGAAATTTTTAAATCCCCCCCGCCCCAAAGTGCAGAAATTTTTAAATCCCCCCCGCCCCAAAGTGCAGAAATTTTTAAATCCCCCCGCCCCAAAGTGCAGAAATTTTTAAATCCCCCTGCCCCAAAGTGCAGAAATTTTTAAATCCCCACACCTCAAAATGCAGAAATTTTTAAATCCTCCCCACTCCGAAATGCAGAATTTTTTAAATCCTTCCCACTCCGAAATGCAGAAATTTTTAAATCCCCCCACCTCAAAATGCAGAAATTTTTAAATCCTTCCCACTCCGAAGTGCAGAAATTTTTAAATCCCCCCCTCTCCCCAAAGTGCAGAAAATGCACTTACTTTGCTTCTGCAGTGGCAGCATGGGCAGATGCCAGGAGCCTTTCGGGGCCCAGCCACAGCATCGGCGCATGTCAGGAGCCACTCCGGACTCAGCAGCAGTGGATGCCAGGAGCCTCTTGGGGCCCAGCTGTGGTGGACGAGGGCAGGAGCTGCTGCAGGCTTGAGGTGGTTTCTAGACAACCACACTGCAGCTGCGCCCAAGGCCCTCCCTGCTTGAAAGGGCCCTCTTCCTGCCCACAGCACCGTGAACATCACGGAACATGGATGCCATTTCATCGGCTCGCTCAGCTGCACGGCCGCATGTGAGGGTATATTTGCATTGACAGTCTGATAATTTTAACTGATATTTTAATTGTTATTTTAGATTTAACTTTATACTGTGCAATGGTTTTATGATATTCTTATTGTTCTACCCTATTTGTTGTTACCTGCCCAGAGCCCACTTGAGGGAGGGTGAGCTAGAAATATGAATGAATGAATGAATGAATGAATGAATGAATGAATGAATGAATGAATGAATGATGAGAAGTTGGGCCTGAACACACTGGCTCATCGATGTGGGGGAGACGGGATTCCCTCCCCATGAGTTTTGCAGAGCCCCCCTTGTCATATCTAAAAGTCAAAATGTGGCCTAATCTGTAGATTAATCTGCAGATTGAGGCCAGCCTGACTTAAAATAGATACTTACACAAACTTGGGGGATCCTCCAGGTTTACAAAAAACCCTGAAAACCTAAAAATATTATATTGGAGGTGTTAAAACTCCCGCCCCCCCAAAAGAGCATTGCCTGAGCATGTGCAGACAATGTATTTACCTGTGCCCGGGAGAGGGAGCAGTGGAGTCTGGGAGCTGCTCCAAGGTTGGCCATGTGGTGGCCATGTCCAAGGAGCCCCTCTAGGTCCAGAGTGGCCCCCAGGCACCACTACAAAGGCCAGGAGCTGCACCGGTTTGGGGGGTGGGGGGCTGGACCGGAAGAGAGTCATGCTGGGACTCAGAGGGCAAGGGGGAATAGGATTCGTCCCCACCCACAAATCTTGTGGGCCCTCACTTGTAAAATCATGGATCCCTCTACCCCAGGATCCTTTTTACAAAAGCAACCAACAGGATGACCAAGAGACATAAGAACATAAGAGAAGCCATGTTAGATCAGGCCAATGGCCCATCCCGTCCAACACTCTGTGTCACACAGTGGCAAAAAAAACTTCACACACACACACTGTGGCTAATAGCCACTGATGGACCTGTGCTCCATATTTTTATCTAAACCCCTCTTGAAGGTGGCTATGCTTGTGGCCGCCACCACCTCCTGTGGCAGTGAATTCCACATGTTAATCACCCTTTGGGTGAAGAAGTACTTCCTTTTGTCCGTTTTAACCTGTCTGCTCAGCAATTTCACGAGTTCTTGTATTGTGAGAAAGGGAGAAAAGTACTTATTTCTCTACTTTCTCCATCCCATGCATTAGCTTGTAAACCTCTATCATGTCACCCCGCCGTCGACCTTTCTCCAAGCTAAAGAGTCCCAAGCATTTCAACCTTTCTTCATAGGGAAAGTGTTCCAGCCCTTTAATCATTCTAGTTGCCCTTTTCTGGACTTCCTCCAATGTTATAATATCCTTTTTTAAGTGTGGCGGCCAGAACTGCACACAGTACTCCAAATGAGACCGCACCGTCGATTTATACAGGGGCATTATGATACTGGCTGATTTGTTTTCAATTCCCTTCCTAATAATTCCCAGCATGGCGTTGGCCTTTTTTATTGCAAACGCACACTGTCTTGACATTTTCAGTGAGTTATCTACCACGACCCCAAGATCTCTCTCTTGGTCAGTCTCTGCCAGTTCACACCCCATCAACTTGTATTTGTAGCTGGGATTCTTGGCCCCAATGTGCATTACTTTGCACTTGGCCACATTGAACCGCATCTGCCACGAAATCAAGGACCTTATAAGACCCTTATAATCAAGACCCTTATAAGCAAAGCATAAAGGGACCAGCCGCCCCCACCCCCACCCCACCCCGTTAGCCCTCCCGAAGAAACTGCGCATCTGAGCATGGAGGGCTGATTTTCACTATCAGGCCTAACAGCAGGGGCTGTTTCGTAGAAAAAGAGGTGGTGGAGCTCATCCAGGGATTGTTATGCAGCTGCACCTACTATTCAGTGGACAAGGTGGGGAGGAGGAGATGGAACTCTCAGAAAGATTCAGGAGCTGCTGCTGAATTCAAGGCCTGCCTAAAAGCCATCCTCAGTGCATTTCTCCAATCTCCTTTTCAGATCATCTTAGCTAGTGTCCATTTGGGGCAGCCAGTGAATGGCACTGAATTCCAAAGTGTTGCATGCAGAAGTATTTCCTTTTGTCTGCCTGAAATCCAGGCATTTCATTGAGTAGCCCTGAGTTGTACCGTTGTGGAAGAGGGGGGAAGGCTGTCTGTCATTCCCCCCCCACACACACACACACACTTTCTTGGCATCATTGCAAAGGCTATTTCAGGCTAACTTCAGCAGGCCAGCTTCACAGTTGCACAGGCTGCAGTTCAGGTGGCCTTAGTCAAGCACTACGGTTGCCATGGGCCCAGCAAACCCTCTCCAATCAGCCGCTTTTTTTGATCCCTTAGGAAGAAGCCTTTTCCCTCAAAACATGCATTTGTTGTAAATGAACTTGAAGCTTCTCTGAGGGAGGGGGGGAAACAACTGCATCCTATAGACCTGTCTTGCGATAAAAAGAGTGAAAAGTCAATTGCTAGTCCTGTCTGGGGAGCTTAAATCCTTTCCAGCGGACGCCACGATGCAGCTACTGCTGTTTGCACACACACACACACGCACACACCCTGTTTCCAGCCATATTTCGTATTGCATCATAAACCGCTCTGCAAGCAGCACCATTACATTTTGCAGAAAGGAGAAAGAAGGGGGACGGAGGCAGGTTGTTTCGAGCCGTTGCTTTTTAACGGCCTTTTCCCTACATTCAATTTGCTCCGCTTTGGTGCCCGATAATGGCGTCTCACACAAACGAACTCTCTTTCCGCAGGTTTTATTTGGGGAGAAATCAAGGAGATGTGGGACGGAGGCTTCAACGAGTATGTTCACGACTGGTGGAACCTGATGGATTTTGCAATGAATTCTCTCTACCTGGCAACCATCTCCCTGAAAATTGTCGCATACGTCAAGGTACCGTAACTTGGAGCTTGTGCGCCAAGCCCTGAGCAGCAGCAGCAGCCGTTTCCAAGATCATGAATTTCTTCTGCCTTTGCCTCCTACTTGGTGGCACATTTTGGGCACCGCACAGTGCAGTGCAGATATAATGCTGGCTCCCTGTAAGTGGTGGCTGACCTTGAGGAAAATGTACTTCTCTCTTTCCAGACACAAATCCCCTCCTTCCTTTACCTGCGGCACGGTTCAGAGTTAAAGCTGCAGCGTGTTTAATGCTTGCCACGGTTCTCTCTTAACCGTGGTTTAGGAGTCTGCTTCGAATAAACCCTGGCTTCAAACCTTGTTTGAGACGGGAGCCCGGGTGAGTGTTAATTGTGCCAAGGGATGCATAGCTTATGCCAGTGGAACACTACAGCAAGTGTAAAACTAGCAGGAAAGAGGGGGTGAAGGAGCGCACCATTCTCTGACTAGCTCTCAGCTTGCAAACTGTGATTTGCAGGGGACTGTCGTTGCACCTGCACCAGGAATGTATCTTCTCGTGTGGGAGCAGGGAGACAAAATTGGGGCTGCTTCTCTACCACAATCTGTATGGCATTTCTCTGTGCTACTATTGGTGCATGGCATTTGGGGCAGCCAGTGGAACAATTGCTTTTTTGCAGGGTGTTTTTTTTTTTTAAATAACCATGAAATTACAGAGCAGCATCAGTAGATCTAGTACAACAACGAGAGAAAAATAAAAAGATCATGAGCAGAGAGCAGGAAGGGATGTGCCAGTGTTGGGCTCTCACGACCCCTTTTTACATGCCCAGGGCAGTGCCAATCGCCACACTGGGGCCAGGAAGGAATTTTCCTCCAGGCCAAATTGGCCCCAGGGGTCACTGGGGTGTGTGGGGGGCGGGGGTGAAGGTAGTTGTGAATTTCCTGTGTTGTGCAGGAGGGTGGGCTAGATGATTCTTGAGGTACCTTCCAGCTCTGCGTTAATAGCAAAGATGGCGAGGGGTCTGGAGAGCAAGTCCTCTGAGGAAAGGTTGAAGGAGCTGGGTCTGGTTAGGAGGCAGCTGAGAAGTGATATGATAGCTATAGTCAAGTGCTTGAAGGCCTGTCATAGCAGAGTTGTTTTCTGTTGCACTACAATGTTGAACTGGAACCAGTGGACTGAAAGTATATCAATTCCTAAAGAGTAGAAAGAATTTCCTGACGGTTAGAGTGGTTCCTCAGTGAAACAGGCTTCCTCGGGAGGTGGTGGGCTCTCCTCCTTTGGAGGTTTTGAAGAAAAAGTTGGACGGCCATCTGACTGTGTGACCCAGAGTGTTGGACTCCAGGAGCCACTGGCCTGATCCAAGATGGCTTCTCTTCTGCTCTTACGACAGTACAAGGATTCTGATCTGTCCCAAGAGCCAAGTGGGAGGTGGTCTCTTGGTCTGGTTGCATTCCGAGCATCGGAGGGGAGGGGCCAGAAGGTCAGGGCATCTCCAGTGACCATTCAGAGTATTATTTATTTGTGTATTTATTTAGCCCATTTTTATTCCGTGTTTCTGCCCACTTGGGGTCCCCAGAGTGGCTCACATTAAAAAAATTGAACGATTAAAAACATTTAAAATGATAAAATAATTCAATGAAAACATATTAAAAAAACCAATACCAGAACCAGGAAGGGGGGCCAGGAGTAGTTACTGGGGGCAGGCCAAAAAGTCTTCACCCACCAGCAGAGGACACAGGAGAGAGGGAGGGAGACGGATCTCCCTGGGGAGGCAGTACCAAAGACTTGGCACCACAACCGAGAAGGCCCTTCCTCAGGCCTCCTCCCCTCCAACCTCTGATGCCAGGGGCAACCAAAGCAGGACTTCCAGCAGTGACCGGAGTGAAGAGGCAGGTTTCACATGTCTTGATTCTGCACAGCAATCTGCAGGATGCTGGCTTTTCCCACAACAGCCTTGCGAAGTAGAGTAGGCTGAGAGAGCGACTCGCTCAAAGTCACCCAATGAGCTTCATGGCTGAATAAGAAATTAAACCTGAATCTCTTGAGACTTACACTTGTCCGCGGTGACTGTCACTCTCCACCTGGGAAAAGGCAGACTATAAATCTGCAAAATAAATAAATACCAGCTGCACCACACTAAGTGGGAGGGGGCAAGGCGAGCGGCTCTTGTCTCAACTACACGTACCTTCCAGTGCCCACGCATCAAGCACCAGAACACACAGCCAGCCGTTTCATGGGCTGCACCCAGGAAGGTTCCTTTTTGAGCTCTTCGGATTGGAGCAGCAGGATTTTCATGGAGCTGTCCAAATTTTCAGCTGAAAGATATTAAGGAGTTCTTGCGTTTGACTCAGGAGTAGGCATAGGTCTGAGCCACGACAGGCGTGATTTGATGGCACATTCCCGTGAATTGCATTTGTCGTTCTGGATGCAGCCCTCAGGCTCTCCGTTTCCTAAAGCTTTTTTTTTTACTTCCTGCTGCTTGTAATGCAAGCAGAAAAAGGAGGTGAAGCCCCAGGAGGCTAAATATTTTACTAGGCAGGCAGGAGGCTGCGCACGAGGAAAGCTAGGGCATCGATGCTCTGGCTGGGAGAGACTGGTGCCAAGGCCCACTTGAAGGCCTAAATGTTACGGCGGCCCGATGCACAATGCGCACTTCTTAGAGTGCAGGCACAGGAAGCCGCTTCTCCCCAGACAGGGATTGCCACACAGCAGTAAAAGATTGCCTCTTTTCTCTGAGGCTTTGAAAGCTGCAGAGGCAACGGCTTGTGCTGTTTAAATGATGGAGCCTGAAAGAAAGCACATGTTGGCAACTTGATGCACGCTGGTTCTTCTCGCAAGGAGCGGAGCCTGAGCTGAAGCCCTTCTGTGTGGCTGAAGGCTGTTCCGCGAGGCAGGAGTCAAGTGGCACCTTTAAGACCGACCAAGTTTTATTTAGAACGCAAGCTTTCATGTAATAATATAACAATAATAATAAAATTCTATTTATACCCCGCCCTCCCCGCCGGGGCAGGCCCAGGGCGGCTCACAGGGTGTGGCAAAAGCCATGTTAAACAACAAAACAATCATACATTTCTATACCATTTAAAATTTACCATTAAGTTTACATAATATAAAAGTCTAAAATCAATCTAAAATAATCTCATCTCATTGCTCTCTCAGTTATATTGATGTTAGTGATGCTCTCTAAGCACACTTCATCAGATGAGGGGATCGGGTATTGTGGGCTGAAATACAAGCAGTTTGTTGATGAAGTATGCAGACTGCTTGTGTTTCAACAAACTGCTTGTATTTCAGCCCACAACACCCGATCCCCTCATCTGATGAAGCGTGCTTAGAGAGCACACGAAAGCTTACGTTCTGAATAAAACTTGGTTGGTCTTAAAGGTGCGATTTGACTCCTGCTT
Organism: Heteronotia binoei; assembly: GCF_032191835.1. NCBI lineage: Eukaryota > Metazoa > Chordata > Lepidosauria > Squamata > Gekkonidae > Heteronotia > Heteronotia binoei. The sequence continues at coordinate 10,752,712 of NC_083233.1, forward strand.
TATTCAACTACTTCAGACCAACACAGCTGCCCACTTGGATCTGTCTAAAGGCTGTTCTGTTCCTGCTGCCTTTGCGTTCTCAGGAATAGCTTTTCAGTGATGGTTAGCTTGTTTGCCTACAGATGCCCAGTGAAGATCCTGTAACATCGGCAGGCGGCAGGCTCAGGACGGACAAAGGGAAAGGCTTCATTTCTCAACAAGTAATTCCGTTGCGGAATTCACCACCAGTGGCTGCAGTGATGAGCAGGAGCCGGTGGTGGTGGAAAGTCCTGTCAAGTCACATCTATGCTGACCCCATAGGGATTTCAGGGCAAGAGACGTTCAGGGGTGGTGTGCCATTGGCTGCCTCTGCATAGTGACCCTGAACTACCTCGGAGGTCTCCCATCCAAATACTAGCCAGGGCTGAGCCTGCTTAGCTTTATTATTGTTGTTGTCGTTGTTGTTATTATGGCAGCAACAGCAATAAAGCAAATAGGAGCTTAAATTAAATACAACCGGTATAAAATTCTTTTGAAATGCCTCTGTTCTTTGGCAAATAATTTAAAATAGGCGACCAGGTTCTTTTAAACTTGGTAACCATTGCTGGTGAAGGCAAGGAATTAAGATTAAAAATTAGTTTGGCCAAAAGCTCTTGTTCCCAAAGTCCGGAGTGCCGAGCCGAAACCGATGGAGATGAAGGGGATTTCCATTGAGAAGCGGTTGCAAGTTTTGCAGCCGCTGGTAGGATACCAATAACCGGTTGTTTCCATGTTCCTCTGAGCTCCTGAGATCTGATGAGATCCAGGCCAGGCCAGTCCCCCATAAAGGGACACAAGAGATGTCACTGGAGAGAGACGCCACTTACATCCCCGCAGTGATCTAAATAAAGCCAGGCTTGTTTTTCTTCTAAATAAGGCAGATCCCTCATTCATGAGTTCTGCTTCACGAGTAAAATTAGGTAATTTAGGATTCCACAATTGGGGGAGGAATTCATATGAGGCAAATTTTTATAAGCATTCCTAGCTTTGTCCCCCAAATGCATTCTAGATTGTTTTCTTTTTTGGACATTCTACGGCATGATGTGATGTTAGACTTTGGGAACAAGAGGGTTTAGCCAAACTAACTTTTAAGCTTAATTCCTTGCCTTCACCAGCAATGGTTACCAAGTTTAAAAGAACCTGGTATCCTCTTTTAAATTATAGAGAGGTTTCATTTGCAGCATTCGTCAGGAGTAAGACAAATCAATTATAGAGGCACTAAATGTCACCAAATTTATATATATCCCCCCCGCCCCCGGCAATACAAATGTAATCCCTGAACAGTTCTGATTTTCAGAGGCCTGCCGTTATGTTCCAAGGTGGATTATGACCATCACAAAGGTGAATTGATCATCTCGGAGGCACGATTGATTTATAGACTAGTTGCCTCTCCCCACGCTTGTCTCTCCTCTTCATAAGAACATCTTGCATTATTACCTTTTGCCTTTTGGGGAGGTGGCTAAATAACCTCTCAGGCTAACCTGTGTCTCTGATGCTGGAATCTTTCATCCATTGCAAACAACCAAAGTTTGTGGGCTCTACCGTTTTAATCCCAGAGTTTAGCTGTACAATGTGCATCATTTCCATTCATTGATTAATATGAGCTGGGTGATTAATTGTTGCTATTTATAGGAATGGGAGGTTCAAATAAAGCATCTCTGAACATGTGCAAAATGCCTTTCCTTCTAGGGTGAGCAACCCTGACCAGTCTTCAAGGTGGATTAGGATTTAGGGAGAAGGATTTCCACTTCAGAATGTAATTTGAAATCCAGTAGGTCTCCCCACCCCCATCCCAGATTAACTTCTAATTTTTTTGTTGCTTGGAATGCTGCTTTCAGTAGTTTCCCATGGGTGGCTAGAACTTTAACACAGGACAAAGGAAAAATGTGTCATTGACTTGTTAAAAATGGTCCGCTTAGAATCTGTCCCTGAAACTGCCAAAAGCGATAGATCTGGGCAACCAATTGACTTTGATGAGTTCTTCTTCTTCAGGGTTCAGCATAAACACTGGTGAAGAGCCATGTACCTTTGGGATGTGTGCCAAAAAGGCTCTGCAGAGTTTGGCATCTAACAGTACCTTTACAGGCTTCCTCTTCTCAGCCTTCTTGGAGAAAGGCCCCGGGAAGAGTTAAAAGCACAGCAGTCTTTTCCGTGCCGTATTGTAAGGGCCTTCCACAAATCAAGTTAACTTGAGTCTATCCGTGACATGCACGGAGGCAGAGAACAGTTTGAAATGTCAGAAGCAATCAGAGGCCATGCAGAAATGCATTGGTACAGGACTCCACTTCTTCTATACATGGGAAGAATTTATTTTTTTAATCCAAGTTTTAAAAAAATCTTCAGGCCTCCATAGAGAGATTTCACTTGTGGCATTTGTCTGGAGTAAGACAAATCAATTATAGAGCCACTAAATGCCACCAAAATTATACATCTCCCCCCGCCCCTGGCAATACAAATGTAATCTCTGAACAGTTCTGATTTCCAGAGTCCTGCCCTTATGTTCCGAGTGAGTGTAACAGCAGCAAAGAACGGTTTCAAAAAGTCCCCGGTGTATTCTCTTGAAATGTCCAGATCGTTTAGCCTGACCTTCTGTAGCATTTGATGCCGCTGTCGGGTTATGAACTCCATGTTAGTCTGTCTCAGCCAAAGCAGAAGGCTTTATGGCACCTTGGAGCCGCCTAGGACAATATCAGAGCAAGACCCTGAGCGGCACTGTCACATGGATCTGACAGGAAGCACCAAGCTCCCACATGGTGCTGGGCTCTTGTTCTCGTGTGTGTTTAGTGCTGAACGTGTTCTTGTTAACAGCCTTGTCCAGGCCTCACAAACTGAGGGCCGCGGCTGCCTTGAGCGAGTCAATCCATCTCATGTTGAATCTTCCTCTTTTCCTCCTGCCCTTGAGTTTTCCTAATATTATGGTCTTTTCCAGTGACTTCTGTCTTCTCATGATGTGACCAAAGTACAATAGCCTCAGTTTAGTTATTTTAGCTTCTAGGGAAAGTTCGGACTTGATTTGGTCTAGAACCCACTGGTTTCTGTTAGTGCATCTGAAGGTCCTTTGAGTCCGTGCAGGAGATCCTATGCGGCAATGCTTCAGTGGTGGCCCTGAATCTGTTGACACCCACAAACCCACCACCTGGGTTGCTTGCACTGTTGGGTTACCCCAAGGCTTTTTTTGGTAGCAAGAACTCCTTTGCATATTAGGCCACAACCCCTCTGATGTAACCAGACCTCCAAGAACTTGCAGTAGACCCTGTTTACAAGAGTTTCACAAGCTTATGCATGGGACAGAGAAGGCAGAGAACGAAGTGCTTTTCTCCCTTTCTTACACTACAAGAACTCGTGGACACTGAATGAAATTGCTGAACGGTCGGGTTAGAACGGATAAAAGGAAGTACGTCTTCACCCAATGGGTGATTAACACGTGGAATTCACTGCCACGGGAGGCAGTGGTGGCTACAGACATAGCCAGCTTCAAGGGGGGATCGGATAAACATATGGAGCAGAGGTCCATCACTGGCTATTAGCCACAGCGTATCGTTGGAACTCTCTGTCTGGGGTAAGTAATGCTCTGTATTCTTGGTGCTTGGGAGGGGCACCAGTTTGAGGACTTCTAGTGTCTTAGCCCCACTGATGGACCTCCTGATGTCACATGCAGTTTTTGGCCACTGTGTGACACAGAGTGTTGGACTGGATGGGCCAGTGGCCTGATCCAACAGGGCTTCTCTTATGTTCTTCTGTGACACAGAGTGTTGGACTGGATGGGCCATTGGCCTGATCCAACATGACTTCCCTTATGTTCTTATGTGACACAGAGTGTTGGACTGGATGAGCCATTGGCCTGATCCAACAGGGCTTCTCTTATGTTCTTCTGTGACACAGAGTGTTGGACTGAATGGGCCATTGGCCTGATCCAACATGGCTTCTCTTATGTTCTTATGTGACACAGAGTGTTGGACTGGATGGGCCATTGGCCTGATCCAACATGGCTTCTCTTATGTTCTTATTTTCTGTAATAAGGGCCCTGTAAGCTCTTGGAGGATTGGCTACATTGGGGCGTGTGACCTAATATGCAAAGGAGTTCCTGCTACAAAAAAAGCCCTGGGTTACCCTGTTAGAAAAGGTATCTGCCCTTCCACATACCAAGTGAGAGTCATCACAAGATCACTGTGGACAGACCGAACTATTCAGAACGGCATGGCTTGGGAAATGACACGTTTGCAACTTTATCTTGGGAAAAGGCCAGCGTTTCAAGAGGAGCATTCAAGTACTGAATCGAGAGCATGAGGAACAGCCAGGCATGGGAAACGCCTCGTGCATCTTCCCACGGAAAGCCTGCTCAGCGGGGGAAGGGGTGGGCTTTGAAAAGTTGCTGAGTCCCTCTCTGTCATTTCGGGTGTGCTAGAAGGTGAGGCTGGCGAAACGGGAGCAGTCTAGATTGAGGCGCTACAGCATGCGCGGCTTGCTGCGCTGTTTTTGTTTGCGCGCTGCATTTATGTGTAGCCCACCGTTCTCCAGAATGGGGACCCAAAGAAGCTGACGTTGTTCTCCTCTCCTCTATTTTATCCTACCAACAACAACCCTGTGAAGCAGGCAAGGGCGTGACTGGCCCAAGGTCACCCAGCAGGCTTCCGTGGCACAAGCAGGAAGGCCGGGTCTCCTAACCTGTCCCTTCAGCCACTACACCCTGCTGGCTTTCCAGTCTTTAGAGAGAGCCAGAGTGTCAAAGAGAGGGGAGGATTATCTTCTGCAGCTTCCACTTGGGGACTGGAACGGTGAGGCAGGGGACCGTGGAGTGCTTCTGCCTTAGGCATAGGCCTCCTATTAACCCATCCCCAGCAGGGAATTACCCACCTCCAGCCCCAGTTTCCCACCCTTGAGGGGATGGAAAACTGGCCTCTGCATGGTGACCTAGGAATTTCCCATCATCTCTATGGATAAAATCATAGAGACTAGGGGAGGCACTTTAGAGCAGGGGTGTCGAACTCATTTGTTATGAGGGCTAAATCTGGCATAAATGAGACCTTGTAGAGCTGGACCATGTCAGATTGGGCCGAGCCATGTCAGGCCAGGCCGTGTGTTTACCTATTTAAGATTAAGGAACAGAGATACAAATTTTATAAAGAACACAGGCAAACAAAAATATATTTTTTAAAAAAACTTGAAACATGCTTAAAATAATAGCACTCCTTGGTCTTAAAGATGCTTTCTTTGTATTTCTCCCATGGGATCCAGGGAACTGGGCAAAGGAAGCTCTGGCTCTTTCCTTCCTTCCCCAGGGGACTGGGGGTGGGGGGAGAAGCCTCAGCCAATAGAAGGATGAGAGGCTTGGCTAAGAAGCTCTGCTCTGCAATTGAGAGAGCCTGGCAAAGCAAGGTATTCCTCCACCCTTCCTCCCCAAGGGAGGAGCCTCAGCCAATGGAGAAGATAGAGGCTTTGCTCTGAAGCTCCTGTGCAATTGAGTAAGCCTTGCAAAACAAACTGTGAAGCAGAAGGAAGCAAGATATAGGGAGAAGGAATCAGATGACAGCCAGTTGCTCAGGGGCCTGATGGGAGCCCTCCAGGGGCCTGATTTGGTCCCCGAACTGTATGTTTGACACCCCTGGTTTAGAGCATGAGGCAGCATGCCCTTTTGACCATCAGCTGGCTTCCATGGCAGAGTCTGAACTTGGGTCTCCCAGATCCTAGTTTACACCATGGTGGTTCTGTGCACCAAACCGACGGAAGATGTTTCAACCACACATGCTTCCAGAACTCTACTGCAATTTCACTGGTTCGTTTATATTTGTGCCCCAGTTTTCAGGTGAGGTTAGATCCCAAAGCAACCGTTAAAACTGCCACTCAAGATTTAGTAGAAGGTCTTAGGGATGCATCTGTGGTTTGTGGCGATCCCTTCTGGTCTCTGGCTGGCATTGGAGCAATGCAGGGCCAGACATAAATGAGACCTTGTAGAGCCAGGCCGTGTCGGGCCGGGCCTTGTGTGTACCTCATTAAGATTAGGTAGCAGAGATACAGATTTTATAAAGAACACTGACAAACACAAATATATTTTTAAAAATATATAAAAAGAGAAAGGGAACGGAAGGCCTGCAAGCAGTCTGGGATCCTGTGAATCCATTCTGCTAAAGTGGCACTCCCCCCCCCCCCCACACACACACACACACAAACACACAAGGAACCTTCCTGGAGAGCCGGTTTGGTGTAGTGGTTAAGTGTGCGGACTCTTATCTGGGAGAACCGGGTTTGATTCCCCACTCCTCCACTTGCACCTGCTGGCATGGCCTTGGGTCAGCCATAGCTCTGGCAGAGGTTGTCCTTGAAAGGGCAGCTGCTGGGAGAGCCCTCTCCAGCCCCACCCACCTCACAGGGTGTCTGTTGTGGGGGAGGAAGGGAAAGGAGATTGTGAGCCGCTCTGAGGGTGAGATATAAATCCAATATCTTCATCTACCTCACAGGGTGCCTGTTGAGGGGGAGGAAGGGAAAGGAGATTGTGAGCCACTCTGAGACTCTTCGGAGTGGAGGGCGGGATATAAATCCAATATCTTCATTTACCTCACAGGGTGTCTGTTGTGGGGGAGGAAGGGAAAGGAGATTGTGACCCGCTCTGAGACTCTTCAGAGTGGAGGGTGGGATATAAATCCAATATCTTCATGTACCTCACAGGGTGCCTGTTGAGGGGGAGGAAGGTAAAGGAGATTGTGAGCCGCTCTGAGACTCTTCAGAGTGGAGGGCGGGATATAAATCCAATATCTTCATCTACCTCACAGGGTGTCTGTTGTGGGGGAGGAAGGGAAAGGAGATTGTGAGCCGCTCTGAGACTCTTCGGAGTGGAGGGCGGGATATAAATCCAATATCTTCTTCTATCTTCTTCTTCTTCTTCTGTGTCACAGGCCTTTTGAGACAGGGCTGGGAATGCCTATATTGGCAGAAAGTTGGGTTGCCAACTGTGTCTTGAGAAATTCTCAGGGGGGGGGGAACCTGGGGAAGAGATAGGGATAGGTGAAGGCAGGGGATTCCCTGCTTTTGCTCCTGCCCACCTGTGGCCAGCTGGCTGGGAGGAAATTCCCCCCACCTCCACCCCCCAAACAGTGACGCCATGTGCAGTGTGCTGATGTAACCTGACAATGGTGCCAGAGTGTCGTTCATGGGGGGGGGCGCAAAACTCTGCTTTTGGGGGACAAATCTCTAGTTTGTGGCCAGTTTTACCGTAGAGTTTTGCCAAAAAGCAGTGTCGCCCCTGATGTTGCTAACATGTTGGATGTCACTTCTGGGTATGTGTCGTGCAACATCCCCACCCACTCCTGGAATGACCCCTAGATTCCCCCACCAGAGTGACGAAGGGATCCGGCAACCCTGCCTCAGCAGGGTATAATTGATTGACATTACGAACAGTCCACTTTTCTTACTGGGTCCCAAAGCAGCTTACACAGAGAGGGTTGATACACTCAAGAGGGTGGGACGTTCAAAGAACAGTGAGACACGATTTTGATTGCAGAACCAGCCAGAAATCTGAAAAACAGAACTGAAAGCAAAGCACAAGTGTTAATGTGACGCATTAAATGGTTACATAATAGGATCCAATTTACAGTCAATTATGCACAGTGCGTAAACGATAGTCCCTAATAATTTATCCAAGTAACTTTGTAAATCGTTTTGTACAGTGCTACCCTGTTTCCTTTGCAGAAAAGCCCTCTTCAATAATTATTTTGTTATGCAATAATCAATCACATCGTTAACTGCATAGTTTGCAGAAAGCCAGGAGGGCGGGGGCCTTCCTCCTGACCGCCTCAGCCATACCATTCCACAAGGCAGGGGCCACAACGGAGAAGGCCCCTGTCCAGGCAGTTGTAGATTTTGCCCATTGGCAGGTTGGCACTGCTCAGATGAGCAAAACTGTCATGGCCAAGGAGCATGGGGGAGAGACAGAGGAGGAGCTGTTTCCTCCAGGGGAACTGGTCTCTGTCATCTGGAAATCAACTGTAATTCCAGGAGGTCTCCAGGCCTTACCTGGAGGTTGGCAACTCTAGCAGAAAGAGGTCTGCCGGATTCAACCAGTGGCTTGGATGATGGTAATGATTCCAGCTCACTGAAGGAGCACTTATACCAGTACTCTGCTTCTTCCGCCGCTTTATACTTTGTACTTGTCAATCCCACCCCTGTTGGCTCAGTAAACAGTCCATCAGTTTCAAGAATGGTTTGGTTTATTAAAGCATCAGGAAAGATAGTGACTCCACATTTGGCTTGAGTCAAGGCTGAAGTCAATGACTCAAGCATACACTTTATACTTTGCAAAAAGGTGTGTGAATGCGAAAGCTTTCTGCCCCCCCCCCCCCAACACCCCGGTTTCCACAGTCCTGATCAAGTTATTCTCAGAGCCCAGGCTGGTGCATAAACATTGACAACACAAAGCAAAACACTATGGTTCTCAGGGCACCTCTGCTGGTATATACATCTTAGCGTGTGGAAGGTCATCCATTTGGAAATTAATAGGCCACATCGCCGGCAGACTAGACTTCCCCAATGTATGTGTTCAGCAAAAGAGGCAGTAGGAAAGATATCTGTTCTGTTTATTTGTGGAAAGAATAAGGTTTGGATTAAGCGAGTTTTTCGAGAAGGAAAGTCTGGCACTGCAGAAGCTGATATTTCAACAGCAATGACATTCTTATTAAAGCAGAGCGCTACTTAATACTAAATTACTGCATTACCATCAGCGGCCTCAGCTTGACGCTGAAATCGGTGGCTGAGGCAAGATAACACTGCGAATTATCATCCTGAAGGGCCATCAAGGTCGGGACTTCACATTATCTTGGCAAATTGTGTGCCCTGCGCATAACCGGTGGTGTGCTGAGGATGTGGAGGTGGGAAATGGGGGGAGGGGGCTGACACCTTCTCACTCCCACTCATTCTCTCCCAGAAGTGCCCTCACTGGAGGCTGTTTTATCCTCTCTCAGAGGAGGAGGAAGTCGAGTTGGGAAATTCCTGGAGTTTTGGGGTTGGATCCTGGGGAGGGCAGAGCTTGAGGGCAGTGCCGTATGCCGAAGAGCAGGAATCCCCATCTCTTTTGAGCCTGTAGTCACCTCTGGGATTCTGATGCACCATGGTAGGTACAGCCCCAAAATGGTGTCTACAAAATGGCTGCTACAGAAGCCACAAAATGGCTGCCACAGCTTACCTTCAATGACACAGTGAAGAGCATTGTGCTGTGGTGACACCGGTTGCAAAAGCAGTGTCTTTAAAAATTTGCACAGCCAATCAAATCTCCATTGGCCGGTCAGGAGTCTTGCTGGGTAAAAATTCCATCTGGCTCCACCCACTGTCTAAAAGCACTTGGCAGGCTCCAGAAAAGGTGTTGGCAGATGCTGTGGTGCCCACGAGTACCATATTGGGGACCCCTGCCGTATTCTCCCTTCAAAATCATCTTATTTTCTCCAGGCCAATTGAACTCTGTCGTCTGGATATCAGATGTAATTTCGGGAGATATCCAGGTCTCACCTGGAGGCTGGCAAGCTGCAGAAAAAGACATTTTCAATGGATTATAGACTCCATCTGTCAAAACATGCTTACATGATCCATGACAATGAAGAAGCCACTGCCGCCAGCTCTTTAAGACAGGCCTCTGCGCTCGTTACTTTTAGGAATACGCCTAAGATGTCTTTTTAGAGTACCCACCTTGAATGTGGAAATGCAACAAACTAGTGTTTGGAAACACAGGCCTTTCCTTCATCAGACAAGCCAACACTGACTGCAGAACCCTGTTGACTGTACACCTAAACTGGAAATCAGAATTTTCTTGCAATGTGAAGCAACTCTGACTAATTGCTTGAACAGCCAGCCTCCAGGCGGGACCTGGAGACCCCTCGGAATTACAGCTCACCTCCAGACAACAGAAATCAGTTCTCCTGGAGAAAATGGATGCTGTAGAGGGTGGACTTTATGGCACTATATCCCCCTGAAGTCCTTGTTGTCCTCTTCTGCCTCCATGCCCAAATCTCCATGAGTTTCCCAACCTGAATCTATTCCCCATCTCTCACTGGTGGCCAGAAGAGACCTGACAATGCTAAAATAAAAGTGTGGTGACCACCAAGGTCATCATCCCAAAATACTTTATTACAGGTACAGGGAGGCCTTGACTGTTGACGCTGTATCGATAGCGAGGAGCATTCAGTGCTGCACCAGCCTCTTGGGTGGGTCTAAGTGGCAGAGCAACTACTTTGCTTCTGTGAGGTCCCAGGTTCAATCCCCGGCATCTCCAGTTGAAAGGATCTCACTTTGTGGATGCTGGAGAAAACCTTCTTTTGTCTGAGAGCTGTTGCTAGTCAGAGTAGAAAGTTCTGAGCTATGGTTTGAGGTATGAAGCCACTTCAGACATGGCTCATAATGGTCAGAAAGAGGTTTTCCTTCTAATCTCAGTCTCTGTAGGGGAGGGGAAACGTCTCAACAGAAGAAGACAAGCTTTGCATGCAGAAGGTCCCAAGCTTCTCCTGGTGCTTTTGCTGCCTGAGACCCTGAAGGGTTGTTGCCAGTCAGATTAGACAATATTGAAGAAGGTGGGCCAGTGGGCTGACTTAGTCACAGCAACTTCAAGTGCCCAGCTTTGGGCTAGGAGTTTCCTGGAGATTTGGGGGCAAACCCTGAAAAGGGCAGAGTTTGAGGAGGGGTGGGAGTTCAGTAGAGTTGAGATTCTCTAGAGTCTGCCTTCTAAAGCTGCTGTTTTCTCCAGAGTAACTGATCTCTGTAGTCTGGAGATCGTTGTACTTCCAGGAGAAATTCCTTTTCCACCTGAAGGCTGGCAACCTTGAATAGATTTCCCACTCTCCCTATGCCTCTCTCAGGCTCCTCTTCTCGGCGGGGCTTCTGTCTGATTTCACACTGTCTGCCTTGGGGCTGCAGCTAGCTTCACTTTTTTTCACACAGCAACAGAAACTGGTTTTTAGAGGTTTCTGTTTGCTGGGTGAAAAAGGCAAAGCTAGTTGCAGCTCCGGGGCAGATAGTGTGAAATCAGATGGGAGCCCCGCTGAGAAGAGGAGCCTGAGAGAGGCATAGGGAGAGTGGGAAATCGGTCCTGGTCTGGGGAAGAAAGGAAGTGAGGGGCAGGCCCTTCTGCCTTTTTTCCATGGCACTTCCATTCAGTGAGTATTATTTGTCTAGGGCAGGAGTCCTTCTTAACCTTGTTGAGCTTGTGGACACGTTAGGAATTTTGAGAAAGGTTAGTGGATAACACTACAAAATGGCTGCCTGAGGAGGTACGGCTGATCACAAAATGGCTGCCAGGAAGCAATCACAAACTGTTGGGAAGTATCAAGCCAAGCACCTTCGTGTGAGGGGAGCAGCTATTTCCAAACAGGTGCTTCCTACAGACAGAAAGATCTTCTGGAGCACCTCCTACCTATGGTTGCCAGCTCTGGGTTGGGAAATTCCTGGAGATTTGGGCAGTGGAGTCTAGAGAGGGTGGGGTTTGGGGAGAAGAGACATACAATGCCATAGAATCCACCCACAAAATCAGCCATTTTCCCCCAGGGGAACTAATCTCTGTAGCTGTAATTCTGGGAGATCTCCAGCCACCACTAGGCTGAGGAAAGCCAGGGTTGCTTGGGAGAAGAGAAGCTTGAGGGGAGAACTAAGTGGGTACCAGGAAACATAACCATGGGCACCATAGACACTACACTGGGGGACAGAGTCGCCAGGTTCCTCCTGGCAACTGGTACGGGTCAGAGGGGACTTGCCAGCCCCAGGGGAAGCCTAGGCCGGTGTTACAACGACATTGCTGGCAACATGACATCATTTCTGCTATACACTAGAAGTGATGTCACTGCATGGCCTGCAACACAAGATACTCTGACGTTTACGCAAAAGCTCTGTGGTGGATGTCTTTTTTTACCATAGAGGTTTTGCAAGAGAGTATGAGCGTGTCTCATGGTGCCAGCAACACAGTGACATCACTGCTGGCATGCCCCGGAAGTGATGTTGCCAGCAACATGACAGCAATGCCAGCCTAGGCCTCTCTCAACCGCTGGTAAACCCCGCCCCCGCTGGCCAGCTAATCAGTAGGCGTGGGGTGGGGGTGACTGGGGACAGGGGATCCCCTTTCCTGATGGGAGCCTTTCACCCTCCCTGGGGGAATCACTGCTCTCGGCTTATCTGTGCAAATGCTCTGAAAACTGAACTGAACTGTGTGGTTTGGAAGTGTTGCCTGCAACCATTCACCTGTGTTCCTTTCCCCCCTCCCCTGTTGTTTCTTGCAGTACAATGGTTCCCGTCCAAGGGAGGAATGGGAAATGTGGCACCCCACTCTCATTGCAGAAGCCCTCTTTGCAATATCAAACATTTTAAGCTCCTTGCGTCTCATCTCCCTGTTTACAGCAAACTCCCACCTGGGACCCCTGCAGATCTCTCTGGGACGCATGCTGCTCGACATCCTCAAGTTCCTCTTTATTTACTGCCTGGTGCTGCTGGCGTTTGCCAATGGACTCAACCAGCTTTATTTCTATTACGAAACCAGTGCCTCAGAAGAACCCAACAACTGCAAGGGGATCCGATGTGAGAAGCAGAACAATGCCTTCTCCACGTAAGACTCCTCCTCCTCCTCTCCTCCTTCTGGGTCCCAGAACGCTCTTCTTGCTCACCTCCCAAGCCTCCTTGGAGTGCTGGCTGCCACTCGAGTGAACATCCCTTGGTTTGTTCGTGTGCCGTTTGTAAGGGTCGTGCATGCAGGTGGCGGGAGTGATCTCCGGGGCGGCTGACCCAGCAGCCTCCACAAGGGCCTGATGCCAGCAGCCGTGCAGGAGTGACAGGCGCTCTTAACGCCGGGGCTGTAATTCCTGTCGTTAGCATTTGCCTGTCACAAAAGATAAAGGCCACAGGGACGCTCCATGGGTTTGTTCCAAGAGGAAATGTCATCCTCCGCTTTTCGTGGGGGCCAAAGAGCCATCAAACGATATCTGTCTTGGTCTGCCACAAATGCTCTGTGAATTGAGTCGTGCAAAATGGCTAAAAGGAGGTTATGCTTTAAAAAACGGAGCATGTGAGCTTGACATTAGACGCTCTTTCCCCCCCTCCCCAGTAAGCCAGGAGTCTTCCTTCTTGGCTTCTTTAGATATATATTGTGATCAGAACAAGAGCGTGTTGGGTCAGACTAAGAGGCTCTCAGATCAGGCCTCCTGTCTCTAAAAGTTACCTGCCAGGTGTTTCCAAGCCAGCAGGGCACAAAGGTAGCAGTCCTCCCCTGTTGTTTGACCACCACCCCCCCCCCCCCGCACACACACACACACACAAACACACCTGGGGTTGCCAGTCCCCAGTTGGGAGAAGCAATAATCAACAATAGGATCACAGTGGAGACATATTACAAAAAACAAACTGTGATGTAAATAGGCTACCATACTTTTTTATATATATAATTACTTAACGATATACATACTTTTAAAATATAAAACTACTTTTAGATTGACAAATGTCTTTGATACAGAAATCCACAATAACAACCATAAGAGACATTTAAACCAATTTCAACAGAGCCCAATATTATTTTAGTGGTACAACGTACTAGTTGCAATAAATGCGTTTCGTGTTGCACTTCATCAGTATTATAAAAGTCCTTGTCTTGTTGAGGTGTATACGAAAAAGGAGTAAGCCAGACCGTTTTCACACACAGCTTACCACGTGGCCACATTCCTGTTCTCTCCGCAGCGTCCGTCGGATTTCCCACTGTCTGCGCCGAAGTTACAGGAAGTGCCGCGGCTTTTGTGTAGCAAACGTAAACCACTAAAACCCAGTTTACATTTGCTACACAAAAGCCACGGCACTTCCTGTAACTCCGGCTCAGATATTGGGAAATCCGATGGACGCTGCGGAGAGAACAGGAATGTGACCGCGTGGTAAGCTGTGTGAGAAAACGGTACCAGTTTCCTTCACTCAAAGCATGTACAAAATCTTTCAATTTATTGATTACACTAAGCAGGGCTTTTTTTTGTAGAAAAAGCCCAGCAGGAACTCATTTGCTTGTTAGGCCACACGCCCTGACATCACCATTGTTTCACACAGGGCTTTCTTTTTTTAAAAAAGAAAAAGAACTCATTTGCATATTAGGCCACACCCCCTGATGCCAAGCCAGCCAGAATTGCATTCCTGGCTCAAAAAAGCCCTGACACGATAGCGCAACATTGTAGTGATTTATTGCCGTGATCTAATTCCTCTAAATTCTCAGCTTTCACTTTTGAAGCAAAAGTTGGTTGCGGAGCTCTAAGAGGAAAGGTTGAGGAAGTTCTTGTCCTGGTTGCCTGGAAAGAAATGGGGAGGGAGAGCTGCAAGACAGCTGGAGTCAGGCCATGAAAGCAACTTGGGAAATCACTGCTGTGCAAATTCAGTCCATTACTTCGTCTTATCACAGTAAATTTTGTACGTTAATTATCCCTTCTGTAAAGGCGTCCTTTCTTTTACATGTCCCAACTCTGCCACCAATCAATTTCATGGGCTGACCTTGAGTTCAAGTGTTACGGGGGAGAGAAACAGAGTAAGAAATCTCTCTATCCATGGCCTTGCATAATTTCATTAATCTCAGTCATTTCTCCCTTTAATTGTTTTTCGCCCTTAAGAAAAAATCCCCGAACTCTGTAGCCTCTCTTCGTAATGAAGGCGCTCCACTCTCTTCACCATTTTGTGTGCTGCCTTCCGTATAGACCCGGTTTCTGAGGAATTCTTTTGAGACGGAGGGGCCAGAACAGCCCACAGGCATGCAATTTTTAAAGGGTCCATTTTTTTGCTAATTGTTAGACCCAAGTCCGGTAGCTGTTGGGACCAAGGGAGCTTTGACTCTCAAAAGCTGATGCCCCAAAAACCTTCTTAGTCACTATGATACTCCTTCCTGTTCTACTGCAAACAGTGTTCCTCGGAAACACTTTCGTTAATGTGTTGTACGACTAGGAACGTGATGCAGGCAAAACTGACAAGGTAGATCTCATTCGATAGGTGTGCCCTCTGAAGACCTACGCATGGCGTGCCACGAGGGTCACGACAAGGAGCGGTCTCGGAGGCAGCTGTGGTCTCCTTGAGGGCGCCTGGAGCCAGTCGGAGTAGACAATGCGGAGTCAGGAGCATCGTTCTGTTCGTTTTCATATCCAGGTTGAGTTGGGCTTCCGTGGCATGGGGGAAGGGGCTTGAGGCGGAATCTTTGCCTGGAAAGCTGGGTGGCTGTGACCCCCTCCCCCCCCCCACGCCAGGGCATTTTGCTACTTAAATCAAGCTTTCTGAAGGCCAAACCAGATGCGAAGAAGCAGCCACATTTGTTGCTCCCTTGCCTGTTAGCTCATAAAGCAGGCAGCGGGGATAGAGTGACCAATTCTGCTTTGGGATGCTTGGGGGCAGAGTCTGGGGGTGGCAGGTGCTGGGCAGTAGCAGCACTTCAGCGGGGTCTAATGCCAGAGTCCACCCTCCTAAGCAGCCGTTCCCTCCGGGGAAACTGCTCTCTGTTCTCTGGAGAGAGGGCTGCCAGGTCTTCTGGCGAAGCGCACTAAGGGCGGTGACATCACCTGAACATCATCACGCCAGACACGTCACACGGGGGAGGCTCTAGCACAGGGGTGGCCAAACTGTGGCTCAGGAGCCACATGTGGCTCTTGGACATATATTGCGTGGCTCTTGAAACCCCCACTGCCCTGTTGGCTTGCTTGGAGAAGGCATTTCTCTCTTTAAAGCACTTCTCCAAGCCAAGCCAGTCGATGGCTTGGAGAATGCGTTTAAAGTTAAAGTTGCTTTCTTTCTACCTCCCTTCCCCCCCCCCCCATTTATTTGCCTGCCTGTCTTGCAGCTCTCCAACATCTGATGTTCATATCTTGTGACTCTCCAACATCTGAAATTCATATCCAAATGCAAGAACATCCCCGCATGACAAGCCTGGCGCGATGACATCACTTCTGGGTGACGGCATCACCCCAGGCATGTTGGGTGCCAAGAGAGCTCTTTGGGGGAGGAATCCCCCACCTCCCTGCCAGCAGCTAATGGCCACCTCTGTGCCAGCGGCTTGGAGGAAACCCAGCTGTAATTCTGGGAGTTCTCCAGGCCCTTTCGGTAACCGTAGCATGAGCTAAGATCCAAAGATCCCGCTCAGCCCCACAACTTTCAGTGTGGTCTGCACCATCCCATCTCCCCAGCTATTTTCTTCCTCCATTCTGTTGCCTCAGACCCTTTTCTCTCCATCGTGCGTGGGCGGGGGGAGAAGGTCTGCATGCAGAGGTGTGACTCTGTTAGCTGGCACCCATTTGTTAGCAGCAGGTCTCGGATTCATGGAGAAGTCCTCCTCTAGTGGTTAAGCATGGAAACCTAGTGGAGCACAAGAGCAGCCCAGTGGCTTGATTTAAAAAGCTGACTTAAACCATGGGCCATTTTAAATCCTGAAAAAAACAGTCCGGTTTAATGCTTTGATTTAAATAACATTTCCAGTGGTCTAGTGCAGGAGTCTCCGACCTTTCTGAGCTCACGGCACCTTTGGAACTCTGACGCCGTGCGGTGGGCCCAGATACAAAATGGCCGCTGCAGGGGGCGAAGCTAGACATTAATTGACCGCCGCATCTTACTTTCAGTCACGCACATCTTTGTGCTGTGGTTGCAAGGTGCTGCCAAAGCAACAGTTTAAAAAAATCTCCACAGCCAATCAAATCTCCCAATAGCCAATCAAAAACTCAACTGGGCAAAAGCCCCATGTGGCGCCTCCCACTTTCTAAAAATGGTAGGCCCCAGGGAAGGTGCTGGGGATCTTTGATTGAGTTACTCTCCCAGGATCCAATGCAACAGCTCTAACCAGAGTGGCCTTGTACACTGTCGAATTTGACTTGGCCTGTGGAAGCAACCAGGAAGTTCAGGAGGTCTCTTGGGTTCTGTGTATATTGGCTAAGCAGGATGATTTCCTTGACGCCTCGAGCGTTCTGCAAAAGGAAGGCGTGGCAGAGCAGACGTGGAAAGTCAACATCGCCCTTGTACAGTCTGCCTTGTCAAGCACAAAACTTGCAATTTCTTGTGTCATATTTATAGTGTTTTGAGGTGAAGCATCCCAGATCATGGCGTGCGTCTGAAGAGTTAGGCGCTGCCATCCAAACAAACTATAAATCATTGAGCTGGACACAGCTTCATGGTTTTGTTTTAAAGAAATCATGAGTTTAGAATGCCATACGTTTCTTTGCACACCAATTGCAGTCTTCAAACGCTTTTTTAAAAAGATTCAAGCCGGTTTAAAAAAAAAAGAAGAAGAAGCAACCCTCCAATCTTATTTTGAGGGATTTTGAAAAAACGTTTTTAAAAATCCATCCTGAAAATTAGCCTCTTTCTGAGTACTATAGTAGATGCTGAGTGACAGACATGGGGGGGAGTGACCTGTTCAGACCACATTTTGGGCAAGAGCTCACAGGAATGGAACTCCGGGACCTCTAAATTTTATCGTGCTCTTTCTTTCTTATCCCTCCCCCCCCCCCCCCAAATGCTTGCTTCTGGGCTTCATTGTTGAACACACACACACACCCCCGTGAGAATCTTGCTGAACTCTAAGATCTGACAAACTTTCTAATACTTTTCCCCACAAAAATTGGCAAAATAACCAAAACATATAAAGCAGAAAGATGAAAAGCTTCATCGTGCCACTGTGGACACATAGGAGAAAGTAATTTTTAAATTATGATGGGAGTCAGGTTTTATTACGACAATTATAATTCAAGATGCATTTTAAGGTAGAAACTGAGCTGATATAATTTAGATGTCAGGGGCGTGTGGCATATGCAAATGAGTTGTGCTAATGAGCTCCGGCCCCTCTTTTTTTTATGAAATGACCCCTGGACCTGGTCAACCTGGAATGGCAAGAGCTGATAATAACATAGACTCTTTTTCTCTAGCTGTTCCATATGCACACTTTTTCACTCATCGGTAATCCTGACAACAGCCCTATAAGGTAGGGCTATGCACTTTCCTAAGTGGCAAGGTGTCTGGGGACTGTGCTGGTATGGAATTTGCACTTATTGATTTATAGCCCACGTTTCTCCTCAGATTTTCAGACTCCTCTCCTTCGTTTTTCTCACAGCAACCACCCTGAGAGGTAGGCCAGGCGGAGAGTTTGTGATGGGCCCGAGGCAAAGTTCCATGGTAAAAATGGAGATTTGAATCCAGGCCTCCCAGGATTAGTCCACCACTCTGTCCAGTATACCGCACTGGCCCTCACTTCAGAATATCCTGTGAACAAGGGAGCACTTTTCTGTTCTCAAGTTGCAGCTGACTTAACAAGGACCCTATTGGGTTCTCTAGGCAAGAGACAGCCAGAGGGAATCGGCCATTGTCTGCCTCTGCATAGCAGCCCTGGGCTTCCTGGGAGGTATGGAGGGGGGGACACGCTGTGGCTCAGTGGCAGAGCATCGGCTTCGAATGCAGAAGGCCCCGGGTTCAATTCCTGGCATCTCCATTGAAAAGATCTGGCAGGGGGTGATGCGAAAGACCTTTCTTTGCCTGAGAACCCGGAGAGCTGCTGCCAGTCTGAGGAGACAAGACTGAGGACCAAGGGCCCGATTCAGTACAAGGCAGCTGCATTTGCTGATGGGTAAAAACCTGGGCCAACCTTCTTAGCTCCTGATGAGATGGAGCTCCTCTGGACCAGCCAGCCAGGTCAGGGCAAGGAGACACTGGAGACTCTGAGATACCTGTTTGTAGAAGCCAACCCTAGGAGAAGCAGGCAGCCTCCTCACAGGGGAAGCCAGCACTGCGAGTCCTGCTTCGGACCCCCTAAGAGCAGCGGCATATTCTGGGGTGGGGCCCTCAGCCTAGAAAAGCTCTCTGCTGTTTTGCACCTTCTCTGCCTTTCTGACGCCCCATTCTAGCTATCTGTTTGAACCCACTCATCTCTCTTCTGATGGGTATCCTGCTCCAAAACCAGGAGCCCTTAAGGAAGACCCAGCCCTTTGGGAATGTCCCTGCTCACTCGCCATGTTAGTCTGTATCGCTCCAGGCTAGCACTGTGGATGGAAGCCGAGGCCCAGAGAGGGAGACTTGCTGAGAGCCCTTGCCTGGCTGTAACCAGCGGGGAACAGCTCCCTTCACTCATAGTGCCAGGACGTTGCCCTCTGAGAGCTGGTGTGGTGCGGCGGGTTCGTGGGGTTCTAGGGGGATACACCAATGGACTAGGTCCCTTAGTGACCCAGGTTCGAATCCCCACTTCTACCGTGGAATCTGGCTGGGCGACCTTGGGCCCATCATAGACTCTTTGCTGGGCCTACCTCACAGGGTTGCTGTTCACAGAAAATGGAGGAGCGATGTTCCAAAGCCACTTAGAGTCCCAACCGTGGGGAGAAAAGTGGGATATCAGTAAATAAATGCACCGGCATAGCCTTCTGGGCCTCCAACAAGGGCTGCTAATGACTCCTCCCCAGTGGCTTTTGGGAATTCCTTCCTAACAGGGACGTTTTATTTCTCTTGAAATTCTCTTGAATTTCACAGACGGAAGAGCTGAGGCTCAGAAGGCAAAACGGGTAACTGCTTCCCGGAGCCGCCACTTCACCCTGCTCCCGTGGGGGCTGTGCGGCTCGAATCCTCATATGCCATTTCGGTTAGAAAAGGCTGCTTTCGTACCTTCCGCTTGGGCACGAGCCCATGATAGAAAACTGAAGGGAAGGCGAGGAGTATTACCTGACAAGCAAACTCCACGCAGCGGCTGGATGCTGCCTTGAGCACACACGAAAGCAAACCTGGCGCACGCACACACATCAGCGAAATGGCAACGCACGACACCACAACCACCGTGTGAGGGGGCACAGACGGGAGGGGCCGAGATGCTCTCTGGAAACAATGGAGCCGCAGGGGGAGCGCATTAGAGCGGCAGACTCGACCCTGGCAGGTGGGCCGAAAGCAGGGCCCCCGCAGTGGGGCTGGAGACTTGCCTCAGCGGCTCACTCGGCTCACTCTTCAAGGCTGAAACAGTCCTTATTAACGCCCCTGGTGCCAAGTGACATTTTGCTCCTCAAATAGGCCCAGCGGGAATGACTTGCTAAGAACGGGCAGCCAGCAAAAGGAGAAATTATATCTGTGGGCCAGCGTGATGGAACGGCATTGCCATGGATCTGACCCCCCCTTTCCCCCCCCCCAGCGCTGCTTTGAGTTGTCTTCATTTAAATCCCCCTCCCTGGATGGAAGACGGAAGCCAGGCCTTCCTTTGGGGCTGAAGAATCATTCGCTTTAATAAGATCCGGTTTTGTAAGGGAGCAAACTGGAGTTCTTGTTCTTTCTCCATTCAGCTTGTTTATCGAATGGGATTTGTTGACCCTCAGGCAGTTTCTTATGACTTCCCATGGATAGGGTTAATCGCTTTGCAAAGGAGGTGGCCCAAAGCATGGAGAGCAGCCGTTCACACACCAGTCCCTTCCCACACCAATTGGGTTGCCAGCTCCAGGCTGGAGGATTCCTGGAAATCTGGGGGTGGAGTCTGGGAAGGGACCTCTGCAAGCTGTAATGCCATTCAGCTCAAGCTCCAAAGAGAGCCAGTTTGGGGAAGTGGTTAAGTGTCTGGACTCTTAACTGGGAGAACCGGGTTTGATTCCCCCACTCCTCCACTTGCATCTGCTGGAATGGCCTTGGGTCAGCCGTAGCTCTCTTATCTGGGAGAACCGGGTTTGATTCCCCACTCCTCCACTTGCACCTGCTGGAATGGCCTTGGGTCAGCCATAGCTCTCTTATCTGGGAGAACCGGGTTTGATTCCCCACTCCTCCACTCGCACCTGCTGGAATGGCCTTGGGTTAGCCAGAGCTCTCTTATCCGGGAGAACCGGGTTTGATTCCCCACTCCTCCACTTACAGCTGCTGGCATGGCCTTGGGTCAGCCATAGCTCTCGCAGGAGTTGTCCTTGAAAGGGCAGCTGCTGTGAGAGCTCTCTTGGCCCCACCCACCTCACAGGGTGTCTGTTGTGGGGAGAGAAGATATAGGAGATTGTGAGCCGCTCTGAGACTCTGATTCAGAGAGAAGGGCGGGGTATAGATCTGCAATTCTTCTTCTTCAAAGGAGGGGTTTTGTTAGGGGGACTGGTTTTTGCGGTCTGGAGATAGGGGCTGCCAGATCCAGGTTGGGAAACTCCTGAAGATGGAGCCTGGGGAGAAGAGGGACCTCAGTGGGGCAGACGGCCGTGGAATCCACCCTCCGGAGCATCCATTTTACTCCAGAGAAACTGATCTTTGTAGACTGGAGGTGAGCTGTCATTCCAGGGGACTCTCAGTTTCCAGCTGGAGGATGGCATCCCTATTCATTCCAGATCGCCAGACCCCAGCAAGAGACTGGCAACCCTACAAAGCGACAAAAAAAAGGCTGAACCATTCAAAACACGATTCATCTTTCAAGTTGCTCTTGGAAAACAAAGTCTTCTGCTCCGACGGCCCGTTGGAAAAATATGTTGACAAAGGAGTCTCGCGTCAGAACGTTAAGCATCTGGTCCCCACCGAAAGCAACAAAATCTTGTTTAATTCAAGGATCACGTTGCCACATTCAAATATCCTGGGGTGATGCATTTCGACGCATCAATTTTCAAGGGCCGGAGAAATGCGCTGTGCCATGAAATTCGATGTGCCGCAGCCTGCAGCTGTTTGCAAAAGCAGATCTCTGGTTCATGTCATGGGGACTTTGGGCATTGGCTAATTGGCGTAGATGGTGCTGCGGGAATGGGGCAAGGATGGCAAGGTTGCCAATCTCCAGCTAGGGCCTGGACATTTCCCAGAATCACAACTGATGACAGAGATCAGTTTCCTGGAGAAAAGAAGAACATCAGAAGAGCCCTGCTGGACCAGACCAGTGATCCATCCAGTCCAGCATCCTTCCTCACACAGTGGCCAACCAGTTCCTCTGGAGGGCCCACGACAGGGCGGAAAGGCCGAGGCCTTCCTCCTTGTTGCCTTCTGGTGCTGGGATTGAGAGGCTCAGTGCCCCTGAATGTGGAGGTTCCCCTCTGTCACCATGGCTAGTAACCGTTGACAGACTGATCCTCCATGAATATCTAACCTCCTTTGAAAGCTGTTTATTCCTGTGTCCATCACGACATCCTCCAGCAGCGCACTCCATATTTCGATCGCTCTCTGTGGATTTCCTTGTGTCCATCGTGAACCAACTGCCCGTTGGAAACTAGAACTGCACACAATATTCCAAATGAGGCCACGCCGTAGATCCATACAGGGGTGTTGCAGGCAGTACTCCCTCTAAACCGTAGAGTCTTGTGAGCAAAAATTCTACTCTGTGAGCTCCTGGCATTAAAGTTGTGAGCTCCTGCATCAATGAGTGTGCTCTGGGCTCATCCTTCCTGAGCTGAGACAAAAATGTGTGAGCTGGAGGCTAAAAAACTGTGAGCTAGCTCACACTAACTCAGCTTTGAGGGAACACTGGCTGCAGGCCATTTCATTCTCAGTCCCTTTCCTAATAATCTCTAACACAGAGTTTGCCTGTTTTTTGACTGCTGCAGCACACTGGGTGACGCTTCCATTGAGCTATCTCAATTGTATGTTTTTATAAGATTTTATATAAAATTGTATGTTTTTATAAAATGTTGTTAGCCGCCCTGAGCCTGCCGAGGTGGGGAGGGCGGGATATAAATAAAATTTATTATTATTATTATTATCTGCTACAACCCCAATGTCTTTTCCCCTCTCGGTGGCTGCTTTGGGGGCATGGCTGGCTCGCCCGCTAGGCAAACTAGGCAGTTGCCGGGGGCGCCAAATTGATCACCTCCCCTCCCGGTGCCCGAGACAACCGCCTAGTTAGCCTCTCCCCCCCCCCCCGCCACTGCCACCAGCCCCTCCCTTCCGCCATGCTTCCCTCCACCCCAAGCTTGCCACAGCGAGGCCGGGCCCTACCAGCTTCAAGGCAGCTGCACGTTTTTTTGAAGCCAGCACTGAAGGAGGCCTTGCGCCCCCTCACTTCCGGTTTCAGAGAAGGGGGAGAAGCCTCCTCCTGCCCTGGCTTCAAAAAACGTGCGGCTGCCTCAAAACTCAGAGGGCCCGGCCTCGTTGTGGTGAGCTTCAGGGGGGCATGGGCGACAGAGGAAGGCATGGCGGAGAGAGGCGGCAGTGGGGGGCCCACCTGGGGTGCCATGCACCCTACGGCCGGCGCTGTTTGGAGGACAGGCTCAATGGCATTCTATCCTGCTGAGATTCCTCCCTTCCCCAAATGCCGCCCTCCCCTGGCTTCACCCCTCAAATCTCCAGGAATTTCCCAACCCAGAGGTGGCAATGCTATTAAAGCATGCACTCTCATTAAAAAAATCCCCGTTGAAGAGTATCGTTTCCTCTGCAGTGCGCTTTTGCACAAGACCTTGTCTTTGTGGAGATATTCTACTCTTTCTCCTGCACAAAGGAATTGTATCCTTTATCCTTTCTAACCCCCCTCCCGCTGCCATCGCCAGTAATGGAGCAGAAGAAATAGACTCCCCTCCCAGGGCCATTTCTGTGTGAAGTGTAGCTGATAACAGGAATGGATTTTGTTCCGGAGCTCCTAGAAAGTAGGAGATAGCTGGTGTTGAAAGGGAACACAGACACTCACTTCGCTCTTCAGAAGGCTGCTGGGGTTGATGGGCCCCCCCCAAAAAATGGAAGTCAAGAGAGGAGAGCGTTTGGTGTGCCAACTAAATGCCTGCTGGGCTGGACTCCATAAATTACTGCTGAGGCCTCAAGATTCACTCACACTGTCGCACTTCTGTCAGCCTTTCCCTGGTTTGCGTCGCATCCTCTTTTCTCCAAGCATCAGTCTTCTTTGGCTTGAAGTCGGTGCTTTGTGCGACATCACAGAAAAGATTAGAGGAGGACAGGTTGACAACACCCAGAGCTTTCTGGAAGTCTTTGGAAGAAAGGGGGTGGAGTCAACTGTTTGCCTTGTCCACTGAAGAGAGGCAACGTACCATTTGGGGGAAGGGTGTTAAATGCCAAGAAGTTGATTTTAGGCCAGGTTTCTGACTTTGCTGAAACCGAGAGCATTTCAGCACATCAGCTTTGAGCATTTTCCAGCCTAGGTCTGAGCTGAAGAAACTTGCACGTGAACCCATGAAGCTGCCTGATGCTGAACCAGACCCTTTGTCCATCAAGGGTCTGTCCAGCCTTCTCAGACTGCCAGCAGCTCTTCAGAGTCTCAGGCAGAGACCTTTCACCTCCGAGCCAGTTTGCTGTAGTGGTTAAGTGTCTGGACTCTTATCTGGGAGAACCGGGTTTTATTCCCCACTCCTCCACTTGCGCCTGCTGGAATGGCCTTGGGTCACCCATAACTCTCACAAGAGTTGTCCTTGAAAGGGCCGCTGCTGTAAGAGCTCTCTCAGCCCCACCCACCTCACAGCTGGAAGAAGGTAAAGGAGATTGTGGAATATAAATCCACTATCTTCTTCTGCTTGGCCCTCTCAGCTGGAGGTGCCAGGGAATGAGCCCAGGGCTTCTGCATGCCAATCATGTGCTCTCCCACTAAGGAAGGGCCCCTCCCCCTTGTACAGCCTTCCAGGGAGGGGCTCCATAGGGAAGCACCTTGGCAATCCCTGCCCAGTCCCCGGCATCTCCTCTTCAAGGATCTCAAGAACCCACAAGGCTGCCTGGGATGCCGGAGAGCCCCTGCCTCTCGCTGTAGTTAGATGGGCAGATTTGATTTCAGGCTCATCCATACCCCCGTTCCTGATCGGGGATCCTCATGGCACCCACCAACACCTTTCCTGTGGCTTTTCCACGCTCTCCTCACTTGTGTGCTCCTGTTGCTGGAGGGGTTGGTGTGTTCCTGTTCTACATGTCTTTTGCTTCCTCTGATGGTCTATGCTACATTACATCACTTTATGTCCGGCATACAATCTTGCAGTTTAAATCAGCAGGAAGACATGTCAGACAAAGCGATGTAATATCAAATCAACCCCTAGAGGGAGGAAAATATGTGCAGGATAGGGGGAACCCTAGAGGGGAGACTCTATAACATTGTACCCCACTGTGGTCCCTCCTCTTCCCCCAAACACTTCCCTCCCCAGGCTCCACCCCCCCCCCTCCTAAAATCTGCAGGAATTTCTCAAACCTGAATGGAGCCTGGGGTTCTCCCAGAATTATAACTGATCTCCAAACTACAGCGATCAGTTCTCCTGGAGGTAATGGCCATTTTGTTTGATGGACTCTATGGTATCACATCCATGCCACACTGCCTCCCAACCTAAACTCTGCCCTCTATAGGCACTGCCCCCAAATCTCCAGGCATTTCCCAAGCCAGAGTTGGTGCCACCAGTGCTGGTCCCATAAAAAAGGGAGCCCGTTTTTGCTGGATCTTGGGACCGTCAGATCATGACAGCAGGCATGAGGTCCACCTTTGTCCCCTGACTCTGTAGGAGTCGGGGTCACACCTTTCTTATTTTGGAACAAGACTGAAATTCAGTGCCAGCCACAAATTTTGATGGTCTGTATACTGTAGGAATGGCAGGTCCCAGGTGGGACCTGGGGATCTCCAGGACTTAAAGCTCATCTCCAGATTACAAAGATCAGCTCCCCTGGAGGAAAGGGATGCTTTGGAGGGCGGACTCTGTGGCATTTCTGTCCCACGGAGGCCCCACCCTTGAATCTCCAGGAGGTTCCCAACTGTAAGCCCTACCTCCCATCCCTCACCAGTGGCCAGGGCTCTGGCAACCTTCGTATGCTGGCCCTTGGGAACAGAAGCTCAAGGCTCAGGAGGAAGCAGCCCTAGAAACAGGAAGGGAGACGAGGTGGAACTTTGGTCTGATTCAGCCTGGCTGTTCATAAATTAGCCCTTTCAGATACATGCAATTTAACCAATTGTTTGATGTGCTTCAACACCCACCTTCAGCTAGTAAACAGCAATTTGTCTTTTTTTTTGCAGGCTCTTTGAAACCCTACAGTCTCTCTTCTGGTCTGTGTTTGGTCTGTTGAACCTCTACGTCACGAACGTGAAAGCCAGACATGAATTCACAGAGTTTGTTGGGGCAACCATGTTTGGCACCTACAACGTCATCTCCCTGGTGGTCCTGCTGAACATGCTCATAGCAATGATGAACAACTCCTACCAGCTCATTGCAGTAAGTCAGCCCAGGGGCTCCTTTTCTGGTTTCCCTAGAAAGATGAGTTTTGTTGGCTCTTTGTGTTTTTACCTTGACTGTTAGCTGCCCAGAGTCTGCTCGCACAGTGGGCGGCATATAAATCTAAAGTAAGTCAATAAATAAATGTGTATAGACGTCTCTGTCAGGCATTTAGGCCAGTGGGTTCTTCAGAAGCAGTTTGGCTGACAGAGGTGGGTGGGGTGTGCAGAAGGAGAACCAGATTAATTCTTTTTGCTATAGGTTGCCCGGGCTCAAGAAACTCTCTATGACTTTTAATATACCTCAACAGCATGAGATTGGCCCCACTGAATGAATGGAATTTGCACAGGAATATTATGTTGTTACCTGAATTGCCCTAAAATTAGGTTTGGGGAATTAGAGGGTGGGCAGTTAGGCTTCAGCGAGATCTTTTGGATCTGTGTATACAGAAGTTTCTCCTTTGAAAGTCAGTCAATAACGAGGAGATATTGTCTAATAAGCACAGGGTTTTATTATGAAATAAAGGCACGCGTACAAGGGTACAAAATCATACAACACACATACAGGCCTAAGAAAGCAGATATGAAATTGATAGAGGGGTAACACAAGGATAAAACATAAGACAGGATATACGACCTGGTCCTGATGGGCTTAGGGTCCAGTCACAACTAGAAGATATAGACATGCACTGCCATGTGCCATGCCCGATGCTCTGTACTTAGAGTAGGGAGAGGGGAACCATCTGATTACATGTTGCTCAGGCAGAGAGAGAGAGAGAGAGAGATGAAGCTTCCTCTCCTGTTATAGTATTTTGGAAAGGAAGAGGCCCTCCCAAAAAGGGGCTGGCTTGCAGTGGGCAGTGATTAGTCTATTCTGGGTACCTGATTGGGGGCCCACCTCAAGCCAATGAGCAGACCTGACTCTTGGTCACCTGAATGGATCTCCAGGTAACAACTGGGCAGGGGGAGGCTCCAAAGTGACAGTTTGGGCAAGGCATGGGCGAGTCATGGGTGGAGGTAATTAAAACAAGCTATACAGACTTATCTAAAAGTGACCCTAGAGGGCTGAATTGATACCTAAGGTGCCACTCAATCTACACAATAGCTCTGGCCCTGGGTTAAGGCTGGTCTTCCTCTTCTTACTCCTCTGGCTGGCACCATCCTTTGTCTAGAGTTCCGTTTGACGAAAGTTTGGGCAGTCCGGCAGGATCCACGCCTAAGATAAGCATGATTGCCTCATGCAGATGTTTGAAGCAACCGTTGGATACGTGAGCCTCTTGTTTCTTCATCATGGAGTCTGGCGGTGCAGGAGAATGGTCGCTGATGATGTTAGCCTTGGATAAGGGCTTCTCATGGAGAAGGGCTGGAAACTGCTTGATGGGACAGCTCATGGCAGCGCGGCTTCTTCCACTGCAGTGGCCGAGATTGGGCACGCACGGAGGGGCTGGGAGCTCGTCTGTACTTCTGGCTGGCAACCATTCAGAGATAGAGAGTGCTGCTATAAAGCTGAGGCTTTTAGTATCCACATACGTTCTTTAGAAAATGGCAGGTAAAACCCACGTCTCACAGCAGATGTGTGTGAGTCGAAACTCCAAGCACCCTGGCAACCAAACGGGTGATCATGATGTTCGTATATAAGTAAAAATAGGGGGCTCTCACTCACAATGTCAAGATTCTCGCTCCGAAGTCCTGTACCTGCTTTAGTACTAAGCTGTTGGCTGGGCTGCCCCAATGCGGAACAGGGGGAGGCAGCGAGCACATGCTCTCAATGACATTGGGTATTTGGCAGGACTTCTGGAACAGAAAAGACAAATGACTCCCCTTTCCTTCCCTCCCTTTGTGTGGCCTGGAAAAGCAGCTCCTTCTGTTTTATTAGATGCACCGGCAAACCTGGTCATCCTAAATACTGAGGGGAAAGTTCCTAAACCCCAAAAGCAAATTGGGCCCATTAACCTGCCACTGATTTGGGCCTTTGTGAAGTGGTGAGACTGTGCTGTCCCTTACTAGGGAATGATAGCATAGGTCAGGGGCCTTGAACTTTTTGAGCCTGTGGGCGCATTAGGAATTCTGGCACTGCATGGTGGGCGCAGGGCCGGCCCTGTCACTGGGCAAGCTAGGCAGTTGCTTTGGACGCTGGCCTTCTGGGGGCGCCAAAGTGGGGACTCACCATGTGACTCAGTGACATTATCAGTGCGGGGCGGGGGGGGGGGGCTCCAGAAGTTAGCCTTGCCTAGGGTGCCAGATAGATGCTGAAGCTGAAGCTCAAATACTTCGGCCACCCAATGAGAAGGGAGCACTCCCTGGAGAAGACCCTGATGCTGGGAAAGACAGAAGGCAAAAGAAGAAGGGGACGGCAAAAGATGAGATGGCTGGACAGCGTTACCGATGTAACTAACACGAATTTGAGCAGACTTTGGAGGATGGTGGAAGACAGAAGGTCTTCCATGGGGTTGCAAAGAGTCAGACTCGACTGTGCGACTGAACAACAAAGGGTGCCAGACAGTCTAGGGCTGGCCAGGGCCGGATTAACAATTAGGCATAGTAGGCACTGGCCTATGCCCCCCCCCCCCTTTAGGGGCCCAGGGCTGGCTTCTTCCCCTGGTTTCTTCTTCCCCCGGGCTGGCTTCTTCTCCCTCCCAGCCTGCATGGGCAGCCAACAACTAAGCTACACTTTGCCCGACTTGCCTGGTGTGGCTGCAGCTGGCGTTGTGGCCAAGTTTGCCTCTCTCTGCCTCTCCCCCGCAGCTTTGTCAAAGGAACTTTTGAGAAGGGGCCTGCAGGCTGCAGTGGGGCAGCCCCTCCCACTCTGAGATAATTTGCAAGGGGGCCCCCAAGATTTTGACTGCCTCAGGGCCTCCACAGGATTTCATCCGGCCCTGGGGCTGTCCCTGCCTTCTGGAGATGGGGGAGCTTCATTGTGCCTTCGTGCTCCCTTTAAAATCCCGGCCAGTTTGTCCAGGTTCACCAACTGGGTTCGCCCCCGTTCCACGTTCTTGATCTGTCGCTTCCCTCAATGTTCTGGGTCCACAGGATGCCTCCCCCCACCCTCACGTGCTGTGCATCGTGACGGTGGTGCAGAGCAGCTGAACGCTAAGCAAGAGACCAGCATGACCTCTGCATTGTGTAAGGGGAATGGACGCGTGCCAAACTACGGCAGTCTTTTTTTCACCCTTTTGGGCCAAGCTATTTTAAACGTCGGGAGCTGCCTGTTCCCTGGGGGACACCTTGAGGCAATGCCATCATCGATCGCGGCTCTGAACCAACCTGCCTTCTTTTCTTTTCTTGCTCCTTCCTGTCAGAACTTCTATTCTAAGAGCCACGTTGGCCAAATCTGAGGATACTTAAATCCAGAGACTGGAGCTGTGCAGGCCCAAGATGGATCTTTCGACAAACCTGAATCGTGCTCCAGGTTTGCAGAAAAATCTGAAATGTGAATAATTAATAATAATAATATCTGGGGAGTTATAAAACCCCAAAATGACAAGATGAGCCCTTGCATAACTTACATTCCACCATAGGTAGATCCAAGCGGGCAGCCGTGTTGGTCTGAAGCAGTCGAACAAAGCAGGAGTCAAGCTGCACCTTTGAGACCAACCGAGTTTTATTCAGAACGCAAGCTTTCGTGTGCTCTCTAAGCGCACTTCATCAGACGAGGGGATCAGGTATCGATACCTGATCCCCTCGTCTGATGAAGTGCACTTAGAGAGCACACGAAAGCTGACATTCTGAATAAAACTCGGTTGGTCTTAAAAGTGCCACTTGACTTCCGCTTTGCTCTCCATCATAGGAATCAGGGTACCTTACCGAGAAAGCCAAACTTGGCTACACATGCGGACGGGTCTTGTGGGAACTTGCAAAGCAGCTACAACCGAGTCATTTGGTGCCCGAGCACGGAATGCCACCCGCGTGTGTCTTTTACGCACTGCTGGATTTCCTCATCTCAGAGATCTTTCAAGACCCGACAGAAATAGCCGTCGTTTATGAATACAGACAGGCTCTGTCATGACTGCCAAAAGAAGGGCAGTGCAATTTATGTCTGAGAGGTGGGGACGGCCAGGTGGCTCCATTACTCACGAGCAATGTAAAGTAGTGGGGTGGGTAATGAGGCTGCTGGCTGATGCGGCCAATGATTTCTCCTCCCCCGCCCCTTGCCATCTCTTGGCTGCTATGTGAGCGAAGGAGTCCTTCTGGACATCTGGCTCATCCGCTCGGAAAAGGGCCCTCGAGCCTGAAAGAGGCGTCTGGAAATCAGTCCCTCTCTCCAGAGCTGATTTTTGAAAACGCGCCACGTACTTGGGATGGCAGTCTCGAGGCGCCAGGCATATTTTGCAAGAGCAAGCCTTCTGCGTGCCCACTGAAGGCACAGGCTGGTCTGGGCATGAGCTGGAGGACCCTAGAGCTGGTGTCCCTGGCGAGGACCTTCGTTCCACCAAACATTCCAAGTGGAGATGGGATGGACTGGGCTTTGCTGGGCAGTGCTGCTTTCCTGCAGCCTCCAAATGGACAAAGGAGGCTGCCTTATGCTGCATCAGACCCTTCGTCCATCCAGATCCTTGCTTCCTAAGACTGACAGGGGCTTTCTGGGTTATCAGGCAGGGCCGGCCCCAGGGGGGTTGGCACCCTAGGCAGCAAGGGAGTGCCAGCTCTGAGCACCCCCGAGTGCATGTGCCACCCCGCTGCCCCTGCTCAGCCTTCCCAGGTTTGTGCACAGACCCGGGAAGGCTAAGCAGGGGTGGCAGGGTGGCGTGTGCACTCGGAGCTGGCCCTCCCTTGCCACGGTGCACCCACCACCACGCCACCCTCACTCAGCCCCTTCGCTGCCACCGCCCACTTGCAAGCCATCGGGCTGAATGGCGAGGCAGAGGAGGCTACAAGAGCAAGTGTGGCGGCAGGGAAGGGGCACTGGGGGGCGCCTGCCACCCGCCCCTGTGGCCAGGTGGCACCCTAGGTGACCGTCTAGCTGGCCTACCGGGTCACGCCAGCCCTGGCCTCTGGCAGACAGAGGTCTTTCACATCACTTCCTATGTGATTCTTTTAACTGGATATGCTGGGGATTGAACCTGTGATGTTCTGCATGCCAGGCAGAGGCTCTAACTTTGAGCCCCAGCCCCTCCCGAATGACAAAGGCCACTTGTCTTGTTCGCTCTGCTCTTGCCGCACCCATCCTGTTGCAGATTGTGCCGTTTCTGCCGCTGGTCTGTCTGTGAGAGCGGGGGGTGCTATGAGGGGGGTGGGAGTCAGTCAGCGCCTGGAAGAGGCAAAGGCTCTTAGGCCTACTCCAGATCAGGAGTGCGCGGTA
Organism: Heteronotia binoei; assembly: GCF_032191835.1. Classification (NCBI taxonomy): domain Eukaryota; kingdom Metazoa; phylum Chordata; class Lepidosauria; order Squamata; family Gekkonidae; genus Heteronotia; species Heteronotia binoei. The sequence goes on from NC_083233.1 coordinate 10,784,061, forward strand.
AGGTTGCCAAGTCCCCCCTGGTAACTGGCAGAGGGGACTTACAGCAGGGGGAGGCCTAGTCTGGCATTGCAGTGACGTCACCAGTGACTTGACTATGTCACTTCTGGTGCACACCACTCTGTGGTAGGAGCTGTTTTGACCATAGTTTTTGTCCAGATGCCAGAGCGCCCCACACCAATGGTGACTCAGTGATGGCACAACACAATCTTGCAAGGCTGGACCGCCCCCTACTGCTGGGAAGTCGCCCCCATCGGCCAACTGATTGGTGGTAGGGAGTGGCGGCTGGGGGCGGGGGCTTGGTAGCCCTTCTGTAAGGCTACAGTCTCCCTCCCCCTCTCCATAAACTCCCAGGAGGCTGGGGGGAGGGGACAGCAGACTCAGGTCCGGAACTAGTGGGGGCTTTGCAGGCTGCAGGGCCGTCTTAACAGCATTCTGGGCCTCGGGCCAAGCAGTGTACCGGGCCCCTGCAACAGCTACTCACAGGAATGAAAATGCAAATGGTTGATAAAATTAAATATATATTTCTTTTATTGGCACTTCCAACACAATCGGTGTTGAAACATTAAAACCTGTGCAGCAGCAACTAATCAACATGATAAACATTTGAACAATACACGAGGCTTGGAAAACAAATCAAAAGCTTATCCATTCATATATTCACAAACTATCAATACCTGGTTATTCGTACTGCATCATACACAGATTAGTATGGGGCCCCTATTAGGGTTGCCAATCCCCAGGTGGGGGCAGGGGATCCCCCGGTTTGGAGACCCTCCCCCCGCTTCAGGGTTGTCAGAAAGCGGGGGGAGGGGAGGGGAATGTCTGCTGGGAACTCTATTATTCCCTATGGAGATTTATTCCCATAGAAAATCATGAAGAATTGTTCTGAGGATATCTGGGGCTCTGGGGGGCTGTTTTTTGGGGTAGAGGCACCAAATTTTCAGTATAGCATCTAGTGCCTCTCCCCAAAATACCCCCCAAGTTTCAAAAAGATTGGACCAGGGGGTCCAATTCTATGAGCCCCAAAAGAAGGTGCCCCTATCCGTCATTATTTCCTATGGAAGGAAGGAATTGAAAAGGTGTGCCGTCCCTTTAAATGTGAGGGCCAGAACTCCCTTTGGAGTTCAATGATGCTTGTCACAGCCTTGATCTTGGCTCCACCCCTAATGTCTCCTGGCTCCACCCCCAAAGTCCCCAGGTATTTCTTGAATTGGACTTGGCAACCCTAGCCCCTATGCTCGTGGGGCCTACGGGCAAGTGCCCATCAGGCCCATGCGTTAAGACAGCCCTGGGCTGCACCCCCTTTCAAATCTGCAGCACTCCCCACAGACCACAGCAGAGCAAACCTAGGAAGGAAAGACCCCAGAGCCACAGGTGCAAGGAAGGTGAGGGGCTGAGAGAGCCCTCTCCTCTTTCTCTCCCCCTCTTTCTCTGGCCAGCAGCGGGGCCTTCCTCGGCCTGCCCTCGCCCAGCTCCAGCAGTTGTCGCCAGCATTGTTCTTCCTGCAGCACGCAGAGCCAGAGAGTGATGCTGGCCAGCAGGGCGTTCCCCCTGGGTTTGGCTGCTTGGGGGCTGCTTCTGTTGCACCGCTGGCTGGGGCCACATGCATGGGCTGACCTTTCCGCTCTGTGCCAGGCATGCCGGCAGGTGGAGCATGTCTTCGCGGGAGGTGCAGAGTGAGTAAGGAGCTCCAGGAGGAAAACCAGTTTGTGGCTTTACAGCTAGAAAGAAGGACTTGCGTGCACGGAGTGTCGTTTTCTTTGGTTTGGAATTACATGTGCAAATAGGGTTGCCAAGTCCAATTCAAGAAATATCTGGGGACTTTGGGGGCGGAGCCAGGAACAAGGGTGTGACAAGCATAATTGAATTCCAACGGAGTTCTGACCATCACATTTAAAGGGACAGCACACCTTTTTTAAATGCCTTTCTTCCATAGGAAATAATGAAGGATAAGGGCACCATCTTTTGGGGCTCATAGAATTGGACGCCCTGGTCCAATCGTTTTGAAACTTGGGGGGTATTTTGGGGAGAGGCACTAGATGCTATACTGAAAATTTGGTGCCTCTGCCTCAAAACATAGCCCCCCCCCAGAGCACCCAATACCCGAGGATCAATTCCCCATTATTCCCTATGGGAATTGTTCTCCATAGGGAATAATAGAGTACCCAGTAGACATTTCCCTCCCCACCCACGCTTTCTAAAGTGGGGGGAGGGCCTCCAAACCAGGGAATCCCCTGCCCCCTCCCTCTCTCTCTCACACAAATACTTACTGGGTCTTGTTCCTGCAGAACTTGACTTGATCTGAAAACGAAAGCGATACAAAGGGAGGGGCCGTTCCCCGAAGCCCTTCCTGTTTCCTGGTTCCTGCTCAGCCTTTAAGGCACATATTTTAAAAACGGACCTGCAGGAGCTCTAAAACTACATGGTGACTGTGGGTGGGGGGGGCTTCCCCTGCTGGCCAGCCAGCTGGGGGCGGGGAGAAGCCTGTAAAAATGGGGGATCCCCCGCTGGGACCGGGGGACTGGGAAGCCTATGTGCAAACCTTGGTTTCCCTGGTGAGATACAAAATGGACTCTCTCAATTTCGTTTCATTTAATTTGTATCTCCCCCCGCCCCTTCAAAAAAAAAATCCTGGCTAAGACTAAATCCACAGCTGACTGTATCCCCGGGCTAAAGGATACCCGTCTGATTAGTACGAGGGCAAGAGCCTTCTCCGTGGCTGCAGCTGCCCTCCCTGAAGAGATCAGGGCCCTTCGGGATGCGCCACAATTCTGCAGGACCTGTAAGACATACAGTACCTGTTTAGGCAGGCTCTTAATAAGTAACTGGAGGTGCTCCAAACATCTACGGGGGTGCGCAGTACCCTCCATCTCACAGCATTAACATACATTATTTTGAACCAGACAGAACGCCAACTGAAACTGTATTTAAAATTGCTTTTAACATTTTAATAATGTTTCATTGTAATAATTTAAATCTGTTATCAAATCGTTAACCGTTGTTAGCCGCCCTGTACCCGGAAGGGGAGGGAGGGATAGAAATGCAATAAAATATATAAATTAATTAAATAAATATATCCAAGCCAAGGATAGGGCTGGCAGGGCCTGTGTTGGAAAGTACCTGGAGACCTCGGAGATCAGTTGTAAAAGTGAGAGATCTCCAGGCCGCACCTGGAGGCTGGCAACCCTAGAAGAAGCAGGCTGTGATCTGCCACTCCCAGCCTCTGGTCTTCCAAGCCTGAAGCTGAAGGCTGGTCTTCCTCTTTCGATCGGGTGGTTGCCAGCTCTGGGTTGGGAAACACCTGGAGATTTTGGAGGTAGAGCCTGAAAGGGGTGGGATTTGGCAGGGAAGGGACCTCAGCAGGGCTCCAAAGCCACTGAATCCGCATTTTCTCCAAGGGAACTGATCTCCATGGTCTGGAGATCAGCTATAATAGAGGAAGGTCTCCAGGTGCCACCTGGGGGCTGGCAACCCTAACTGAAGAGTCTCCCACCTACTGAAGCCCCCAGAAATATCAAAACTAAATTTGAGACTCAGTGACATTTTCAAATGGATATTGGATATTGGTTGTTCTGTAAGAACAGGCTGGATCTTGCCTAGCAAGCATTCCTGGCACTGCTGCCCCCCCCTTTTTTTTCTTTTCTTTTTTTGCATTTCCACATGTGGGTGGTGAGTCTGCGCTCTCAAAAGGGCTGGGGAGACAGAAGTGTGGCTCCGTGTAGAATCGCCAACCATCTAGTATTTTACTGACCTTCATGAACACATGAAACAAATCAGCCAGTATCATAATGCCCCTGTATAAATCGATGGTGCGGTCTCATTTGGAGTACTGTGTGCAGTTCTGGTCGCCGCACCTCAAAAAGGATATTATAGCATTGGAGAAAGTCCAGAAAAGGGCAACTAGAATGATTAAAGGGCTGGAACACTTTCCCTATGAAGAGAGGTTGAAACGCTTGGGACTCTTTAGCTTGGAGAAACGTCGACTGCGGGGTGATATGATAGAGGTTTACAAGATAATGCATGGGATGGAGAAAGCAGAGAAAGAAGTACTTTTCTCCCTTTCTCACAATACAAGAACTCGTGGGCATTCGATGAAATTGCTGAGCAGACAGGTTAAAACGGATAAAAGGAAGTACTTCTTCACCCAAAGGGTGATTAACATGTGGAATTCACTGCCACAGGAGGTGGTGGCGGCCACAAGCATAGCCATCTTCAAGAGGGGTTTAGATAAAAATATGGAGCAGAGGTCCATCAGTGGCTATTAGCCACAGTGTGTGTGTATGTATAAAAAAATTTTGCCACTGTGTGACACAGAGTGTTGGACTGGATGGGCCATTGGCCTGATCGAACATGGCTTCTCTTATGTTCTTAACACACAAAGCTGCCTGGGACATTGGAGTCAGTATTGCCTGCTCAGACTGGCAGCAGCTCTCCAGGGTCTCAGGCAGAGGTCTTTCACATCACCTATGGCCAGATCTTTTAACTGGAGATGCTGGGGATTGAAACTGGGACTTTCTGCATGCCTAGCGGATGCTCTGGCACTGAGCCACAGCCTCCCTCCCCATAAATTGCTAGGTAACAAGTAAGCTAAGTAACAAGTAAAAGCCAGTGTGGTGTAGTGGTTAGAGCAGGGATGTCGAACTCATTTGTTATGAGGGCCAGATCTGACATAAATGACTTGTTATGAGGGGTAGATCTGACATGGCCTTGTTGGGCCAGGCCAAAGGACACACAAACAGAATTAAAGATTTTTTTTAAAAAAAAACTTAAAATATGCTTAAAATGTGAAGGCTCTTGCAATGTTTTATTTACTTAACAGTTTCTGATAACTGACACCTCTCACTCTGAATTATTGCATCAAAATCGAGAGACAAGGTCTGTGCTGTAGCCATCTTGAGTATGCTGTTCAGGTGTATCTCTGTAAGTTGCAAGCCTGCTTTTGATGTATTGACATACATTACAGAAATCTCATGGCCAATGCTTTGAGCCTGAGGCTCAGGGGAAAACATGAAATGGGTGGGCATTGCAAGCTTTTGTACATAAGTTGCTTCGTGTGCTGGTCAGCCAATAGAGAAAATAGAGGCTTTGCTCTGAAGGCTTCCGTGCAATTGAGCAAACCTGGCAAAGCAAGTTGTGATGCAGAAGGAAGCAAGAGAGAGGGAGAAGGAAGCAGATGATGGTAGGGTTGCCAGGTCCAATTCAAGAAATATCTGGGGACTTTGGGGGTGGAGACAGGAGACTTTGGGGGTGGAGACAGGAGCAAGGGTGTGACAAGCATAATTGAACTGCGAAGGGAGTTCTGGCCATCACATTTAAAGGGACCACACACCTTTTAAATGTCTTCCCTCCTCTGGAAATAATGAAGGACAGCGGGACCTTCTTTTGGGGCTCATAGAATTGGACCCCTGGTCCAATCTTTTTGAAACTTGGAGGGTCTTTTAAAGAGAGGCATTGGATGCTATCCTGCAAATTTGATGCCTCGACCTGAAAAAAACAGCTACCCCAGAGCCCCAGATACTTGCAGATCAATTCTCCATTATACCCTATGGAAATCAGTCTCCATAGGGAATAATGGAGTGCCCAGCAGACATTTCTCTCTTCTCCCCCTCACTTTCTGATGGCCCTGAAGTGGGGGGCAGGCCTCAAACTGGGGGATCTCCTGCTCCCACCTGGGGATTGGCAACCCTAGGTGACCGTAAGTTGCTTACAGCCTCATAGGGGCCTGATCCGGCCCTCGGGCCACATGTTTGACACCTGTGGGTTAGAGTGTTAGGTTCCAATCCCCGCTCTGCTATGGAACTTTGCCAGCCACCCACTCTTCAACCTCACAGAGTTGTTAGGATAAAATGGAGGAGAGCAGAACATTGTAAGCCATGTTGGGTTCCGATGGAGGAGAAAGGCAGAGTATAAATGAAGTAAATAAACAAATGTACTGGGGCCTAAAAAATCAGGATCCAGGTTCTGCTCAAGCCCCCCCCAGGACCTGCAACCATTTCTCCCCCACCCCCAAGTCACCCTGGCCTTGCCAAACTCTTTCTCATCCAGTCATATTCCTTCAGGGTCCTTCCTGACAGGCCGCAACCCACACTACCCAAGGGTCCCCTCTGTGTGTGTGTGTGTGTAGCCTAGTCCTTCTATCACACCTACATTGCTTCCAAGGTCAAGGCGCATTTCTCCCATCATTTCCCTCAACCTCTAAAACGTGCTGCAGACCCTCTGCTCAGCAGCAAGAGGCTCCACGGGGGTAATTTTGCTCGGCATACATCACTGGAGTGGAAGGAAACCTAATTGTTTTCCAGGAGCAAGAGCAAGTGCTGCATCTAACGATGCAGGACTGTTTGTCTCCTTTGTCGGCGTTCAGCTAATTACATCTCACCTGTGGGCTTCAGCCAAGCTTTTAATATTCATCAGCTGTTTGCTGGCCGTTCAATGCGTTTGGACTTCAGACGCTCCAGGAATCCGTAAATGCATTTCTGCTCTCTCTCACACACACACACTAACACATACATTTCTGTCTGTCATGTCTGATCCTGATCCAGGTGGGTCGCTGCGTTGGCCCGAAGCAACAGAACAAAGTTCAGGCCCCGTGGTACCTTTAAGACCACCAAAGTTTAATTCTAGGTAAAACTTTGTTGGTCTTAAAGGTACCACTGGACTCAAACTTACCGTATGTGTGATCCTGCAGATCTTTGAACATATGAACATATGAAGCTGCCTTCTACTGAATCAGACCCTTGGTCCATCAAAGTCAGTATTGTCTTCTCAGACTGGCAGCGGTTCTCCAGGGTCCCAAGCTGAGGTTTTTCACACCTATTTGCCTGTACCCTTTTTTGGAGATGCCAGGGATTGAACCTGGGACCTTCTGTTTCCCAAGCAGATGCTCTACTACCGAGCCACAGCCCCATTCATGGCTCTCCAGGGTCTCAAGCTGAGGTTTTTCACACCTATTTGCCTGTACCCTTTTTTGGAGATGCCAGGGATTGAACCTGGGACCTTCTGCTTCCCAAGCAGATGCTCTACCACTGAGCCACCGTCCCTCCCCTTTCAACCCAAGTGCCACTTTTATTAACCTTTCGTATTGCTCTTTGTTATCAGAGTGGATTCTCTTCCAGTCTCTTTTCCACAGCTTTGCTCCACATTATTTCCCTCCAGCTAAATTCCTGTTTAACTAGGAGAATTTTTAAAATTAATGTTGCAACCAAAACAGATTGCTGCTTTTTATTCCCTGTGCACACATTTGCCAGTGCAGCTTTAACAAAATACTAAATATATATATATATATTGATTTGGTCCAACGTATGATTGCATCATGATGCTTTTTGAGGAGGGTTTCAACAGGGGCACCTGTGATCCTGCACATTATTTGAACACCACAAAAAAGATGGAGAGAACCTTTGTTCAGCCAGAACAGACATCGTATTATCTTGAGATGCTTCCTTTGCACTGGTATAGCGATGGACACATGCCCATTGGTACCTTGCCTGATCAGTATTGGACCCTCGCAGCTGGAATAGAAGAGAATGGTGGACCAATTTCGCACATAGCTTACCCCGCAGTCACGTTCCTGTTCTCTGCGCAGCGTCCGTCAGCGTTCCCACTATCTGCGCCGGAGTTCCTGGAAGTGTCACGGCTTTCGCATAGCAAACGTAAACCGCTAAAACCCAGTTTACGTTTGCTACACAAAAGTCAGTCGCGGCACTTCCTGTAACTCCAGCGCAGAGAGTGGGAAATCCAACGGACGCTGCGCAGGGAACAGGAACGTGACTGCATGGTAAGCTGTGTGCAAAATCGGTAGTGGTCTTAAAGGTACCACCGGGCTTAAACTTTGTTCTGTTGCTTGAGACCAACACAGCTGCCCATCTGAATCAGGATCCGACATGACAGGCAGCAACAGAGGGAGAATTTTATTGGCCTAGAAAATAGGGAGGGACTGTTTCTTCTGTGTCTCTGGTGTTTGGCTGGGGGGATGCCTTGGGCGAGGGCTACAATCACTAACTCTCTCATCGCTATTGAATGCAGGGAGATTCAGTTAAAAATGAGTCTTGCCTTTCATTGCTGCTAGAACAGGAATGCTTTTTCCTACCTCCCTGAAATTCAGAAAGTAGAATTCCGTGGTTCTTCCTTGGACACTTCCTGAACATTTCCTTCCAACTGGTAGGAGGACAAAAACAAAAAGCATAAGTGGGAATGTTTTCAGAGGGGAGCCATGCTGGTGTGCAGTAAAACAGTTGTATTTGAGTCCAGTAGCGCCTTAGAGACCACTAAAAGTTTCAGGATATAAACTTTCGAGAGTCAAAATTCCCTTAGTCAGAAGCATCGGGTGAAGGGAGTGTCGGCTCTTGAAACTAAGCGTGTCCCCTGAAATTGCTGTGCTCCTGGTCTTGAATATAAGTGGGAATGAAACCAAATGCATTGAAACCAAATGCAAACATCTCCTGATACAGTGACTCAATACATGGCAAAGCAGTATCAAAGAATCCAAATACAATAAAGTGAACAAAAATGAATTTGGGGGGCACAACCTTCTCCATCCTTGGGCTTGTTGCTGTCCCCCTCCTCTCCCCCTGTTGTTTCCCCTCTGTTGAAGTTCTGAGTGTGAACTCCTTGAAGCGAAGTCTGTTCTTTCCTTTTCGCTTCACTCTGCAAAGCACCATTTCATTTTTGATGGCACCATATAAATACCAATAATAACAGTAATTCCGGACAATCACATCCTGTCAATCTACTAGAGCGCTGCGGATAAGTCCGCATAAGCTACTTGCCAGCAATAATTTTTGCTGGAGCTCTATCAGAAAGCCTTAGGACAAACCTTTTTGGTGAGGCAGAGAGGCTTCTTTTTTTTGGGGGGGGGGGGGGGAGAGGCCAAAATGTTCTTCCCCTCCCATACATGCATCTTACCACTTCTGCATCGTTTGCTGTGTTCCTCCCTCCTTTATCACGTAGTCCTCACTCTGGAGAGTTGAGAGGAGGAAGGAAGTGAAACAGGGTCATCCTTGAAACTTGTTAGTGAGGAAGAGGGGAATGGCCACCTCACAGAAAAGAGAGGTTTCCCCACTCCCTATGTGCAGCCTCCACCCGCAAAAGAACCCAAGGGAGGTCTTGGCCTCTATTCTCTGTTCACTGGGCCTCCAGCCCAACTGATTGGCCACTGTGTGAAATATCCAGTCAGACTCAGTGGACCGCTGATCTGCTCCACCAGGGTTCTTCTTCGAAAAGTGGGAGCCTTTTCTCCTAGAAGTCAAGGTGTAAACATCACCCTTGTCCACGTGTTTGTTCACCCCCTCAAAGAACACTTTACAGGTTAATGAAGCAAGATCTTCCCCTACAGAATTCACGCCGATTCCTCCTCAACAGCTTTTGTCCATCAATGTGCCTACTGATTCTAGCTCTAACAACAGATTCTGTGAACTTACCCGGTATCGATGTTAGACTGACTGGACTGTAATTTCCCGGATCTCCTCTGGAACCTTTTTTAAAGATGGGAGTTATATTAGCTACTTTCCAGTCCTCAGGACTGGAGACAGATTTTGTCAATAGATTGCATATTTCTGTCAGGAGATCCACAAGCTCACCTTTGAGTTTGCCACCTAGGCCTGGTGATTTGTCAGTTTTTGGTTTCTCCATCAGTTGTAAGACCTCCAAGAGTTTCCAAACCTGAATCTGGCAACCCTACCCACCAGGGAGTTGGCCTGCCTGTAAGCCGCTCCGAGTCTAATTTAGAGAGAAGGGCGGGGTATAGCCCTGTCTCCTAGCCTGCGAATAGGTCTGCCACGTCAGGCAAACCCTAACGTTCACTCAACTGCTTGCCCACACTTGCAGCACTGAACCTTTTTGGCCCTTAAAAACAGCCTTGTGAAGCATCCCTTACTCATCTTGTGTGAAAACAAGGCAAGTGGTCTTCGATGGGGGTTTTCAGTGCCATGTTCAAAGCAAAAGAGCTCCCCCAAAAGAGATGTCCTCCAGTGAATCCTGACAGTGCTCCCTTTTTTTGTTTAATGTACGTCAGTAGGATTTCTACAGTAGGATTTCTGCCAGCTACAAGCAAAGGGGCATTGTGAGGGCTCTCGGGTGGCATGATGGGGGCACCAACACACCCCGGGGAAGCCACGGGGATCACAGTCCAGAAGGCACCCCTGACAAGCTCCATGAGCATCTTGCATTAATTTAAGGAAGGCAAGATACAGAAGGTGAAGGGAGGGTCCAAGCTCCTGCTGTTCCTTTCCTTGGCAACCTTTTCTTCCTTTCCTCCTAGACCCTTGTCACACCAGCAGGGGAGCTGAAAGGGCCTTCTAGAGCCAGTGCGGTGTAGTGGCTAAGTGTGTGGTTAAGTGTGCGGGCTCTTCTCTGGGAGAACCAGGTTGGATTCCCCACTCCTCCACTTGCAGCTGCTGGAATAGCCTTGGGTCAGCCATGGCTCTGGCAGAGGTTGTCCTTGAAAGGGCAGCTGCTGTGAGAGCCCTCTCCAGCCCCACCCACCTCACAGGGTGTCTGTTGTGGGAGAGGAAGGTAAAGGAGATTGTGAGCCGCTCTGAGACTCTGTCCTTGAAAGGGCAGCTGCTGTGAGAGCCCTCTCAGCCCCATTCACCTCACAGGGTGTCTGTTGTGGGGGGAGAAGATATAGGATTGTAAGCCGCTGTGAGTCTCTAATTCAGAGAGAAGGGCGGGGTATAAATCTGCAATTCTTCTTCTTCTTCAGCTGGCTGCCACCACTCTGGTAAGGGTCTGTCTAGCAGAGCCCAGAGCACCCTCCCAGCCCCTCTGTCTTCCCTATCAGCAAGCACCTTTTAACCATGACGTGAGGACCCAGGCAGTACAACAATAGCAACAGGTTCATTATTGTAAGTGCTCAAAAAGAATAAGTGGGTGGTAAAACTTTTTAGTGCAACAGTGAATAAAGAAACAGTAAAGGTTGGTGCAAAGGACTAAAAACCTTGATGCAACTAACCCAAACGTTCCCTTCCTCTAATCCCAACAGACTCACTCACCCTTCCTTGCAGGAAGGATTCCCTCATGCTGCCTTCTCTCCAGACTGCAGCCTCTCCAAAGAGAACCACCCTGTCTGCAGCTTGGCTTATTTATGCTTTTCTCTCAGGTCCCCACCCCTCTGGGCTAGTTTGCCCTCCAAAATCTCTGCCACCCTCTCAGAGGAACAGAAAGGATCCTGGGAGATGTAGGCCCACTAGCAACAACAAGGCAGGCTTCTCTAGGCCCTCAAGGCCTCACTAGGGTTGCCAGGTCTGGGGACTTTGGGGGCAGAGGCCGGAGCCAGGGTGTGGCAAGCACGATTGAATTCTGAAGGGAGTTTTGGCAGTCACATTTAAAAGGACCATGCTCCTTTTAAACGCCTTTCCTCTATTTTTGGAAATAATGAAGGATAGGGGCACCTACGCTGGGGGCTCATAGAATTGAACCCCCTGGTCCAATCTTTCTGAAACTTGGGGGTTGTTTTGAGGAGAAGCGCAGGATGGTATGCTGAAAATTTGGTGCCTCTACCTCAAAAAACAGCCCCCCCAGATACCCATGGATCAATTCTTTATTATACCCTATGGGTATACCCTATGGGAACCAGTCTTCGTAGGGTTTAATGGAGTGTCCAGCAGACATTTCCCTCCCCCACCCCCCACCCCCAGCACACTGTTTTCTGATAATCCTGAAGCAGGGGGAGGGCATCTAAACCAGGGAATCTCCTGCCCCCAATTGGGGATTACATAAGAACATAAGAGAAGCCATGTTAGATCAGGCCAATGGCCCATCCAGTCCAACATTCTGTGTCTCATAAGAACATAAGAGAAGCCCTGTTGGATCAGGCCAATGGCCCATCCAGTCCAACACTCTGTGTCACAGAAGAACATAAGAGAAGCCATGTTGGATCAGGCCAGTGGCCCATCCAGTCCAACACTCTGTGTCACAGAAGAACATAAGAGAAGCCCTGTTGGATCAGGCCAATGGCCCATCCAGTCCAACATTCTGTGTCTCATAAGAACATAAGAGAAGCCATGTTGGATCAGGCCAATGGCCCATCCAGTCCAACATTCTGTGTCACACAGCGGCCAAATATACACACACACACACACACACACACACACTGTGGCTAATAGCCACTGATGGACCTCTGCTCCATATTTTTATCCAACCCCCTCTTGAAGGTGGCCATGTTTGTGGTCGCCGCCACCTCCTGTAGCAGTGAATTCCACATGTTAATTGGTAACCCTAGGCCTCATGGCCCCAGGCCTAGGGCACGATGACCCTGAAAATCAGATCTATATAATGAAAAAAACATTTGCTTGGGAGAATAGCCAGATCCTCAGAGAAATGCTAAAATATACATGAGACGGAACCTACATGTTGTTAGATGGGCCCAGCATACAAAGAGTCCTGGGAGCAGAGACGCCCTCCCCCCCCCCCCCCCCCAGACTTCAGGCAGGAACCAACACCACACACACATATCTCCTGCAGTCTGCAGAGCCGGATATTAGCCCTTTAGCTATCACACTATTCCACTATTCATCAGCTGCTATTTACTGTGCTCCTAGGGTTGCCAAGTCCAATTTCAGAAATATCTGGGGACTTTGGGGGTGGAGCCAGGAGACACTGGGGTGGAGCTAGGGGGGAGGGGAGGGGAAACGGCGCCAAGGAGCGTGGCGAGCCGCCCCATCTCCGCTCACCGTAGCTGCTCCTCCGAGATGGGCTCAGGCTGAGCCCATCTTGGAGGAGCAGCTAAAATGAAGCCGAGAAGAGGCGGCAGCAGCGCCATCGCCCGCTCCGCCTCTGAGGTAAAATCAGAGAAGGGGAGGGTGGAGGCAGGCCAGGAGCGTGGCGAGCCGCGAATCTGGGTCCTTCTAGGACCCGGACTCGCCACGCTCCTGGCCTGCCTCCACCCTCCCCTTCTCTGATTTTACCTCAGAGGCGGAGCGGGCGATGGCGCTGCGCTGCTGCCGCCTCTTCTCGGCTTCATCTTAGCTGCTCCTCTGAGATGGGCTCAGCCTGAGCCCATCTCGAAGGAGCAGCTACGGTGAGCGGAGAAGAGGCGGCAGCCGCACAGCAGCCGCCCGCTCCGAGATGGGGCGGCTCGCCGCACTCCTTGGCGCCGTTTCCCCCCTCCCCCCCGCTTCTTTTTTGGGGGGGAGCGGGGGAAGAGGCTGGAAATCCTGGGGTCCCCCGCCAGGGCGGGAGGGTTGGGAAGCCTATGTGCTCCGTAGCATGGAAAACCCCAGGAACCTCTGACACCTGGGAGTGGATGTGAGAAGCGCCCTCCAGTCACTTCTGACTTACAGCAACCCTGTGGGCTAATGACCTCCAAAACAGCCTATTATTAACAGGCCCCACCGGCCACTGGCAGGGGATGGGGGGTACGGTTGCCAGATCCAGATGGGGAAACTCCTAGAGCCTTGGGAGGATAGGGACCTCAGTGAGGTACAGTGTCACAGCGTCCACCCTCCAAAGCCTCCAGTTTCTCCAGGGGGATCTGATCTCTCTAGTCTGGAGATAAGCTGTAATGCTGTAGGATCTCCAGGTCCCACCTGGAGGTTGGCATCCCTAGCTTGCTGAGGTCTTGCCAGCTGAGAGCCCTTGTGGCTTCCTTGATTGAGTCCATCCATCTCATGTTGGGCCTTCCTCTTTGCCTGCTGCCTTCAACTTTTCCTAGCATTATTGTCTTTTTCAGTGACTTTTGTCTTCTCGCAATGTGACCAAAGTATGATAGCTTCAGTTCAGTTGTTTTAGCTTCTTGGGAGAGTTCTTATTGATTTGATCCGACAGGGTTACTAATCTCAAGGTGAGATCTGGAGTTCTCTTGGAATTACAACTGACCTCCAGACTACAGTTCCGCAGGAGGAAATGACAGCTTAGGAGAGTGGACTGTATGTAAGGTTGCCAATCTCTAGGTGGGCCTGGGAGATCTTCAACAATAGCTGGTCTCCAGATGGAAGAGATTGGTTCCCCTAGAGAAACGGGCTGCTTAGGAAGGTGGACTAGTTGGCATTTTACACACAGAGTTAGGCCCTGGGGCGATAGTCTTCGACAGAGGTCATCTTCTAGGCTTGCCAACTCCAGGACTGGGAAATTCCTGGAGATTTTGGGGAAACAGCTTCACCATGGAAACAAAGGCCCCCTGCTGAGCACAGGTCAGCTCCATGGGTTGCTGTGAGAAAACGGCACAGCCCAAGAGAGGCCTGAGGAGAGCAGGAAGGGGAGGGACCTCAGCAGGGCCATTTATTCCAGGGAAACTGATCTCTGTAACCTGGAGATTCGTTGTAATTCCAGGAGATCTTCAGGCCCCGCTTGGAAATTGGCAACTCCCTGTCACCTCCAAAGGAAGCAATGAGTGCAGATATTTGCAGGGGGGCAACTTATCAGCATGTGTTTTCCAAGATGGGTCCAATCAAGGCAGCCTCCTCTTAGCAGTATTAACACATCCATCACACCTCTTGCCTAGTCAATAATAATTGCTAATGGCCTTAACACACAGCTCGCAATTACATTAGAGAAATGCAGCTCACTGCTTGGTAAGGGGTTGGGGGATTTTTTAAAATCCTTCATGGAAAGGGGGATGGAGGAATATTTTGTATTTTTTTTAAAAAAATGCTCTCTCAGGACTTGCTATCTATATGATCCACAATTTGGCTTATTGAGTAATTAAAATCTGTTTTTCTTTGGGCTCAGCAGTATGTAACAGTCTTGGCTTCTAATTGTGAAATGTTCCTCTCTGATGTAGCCAATCCTCCAAGAGTTTATAGAGCTCTTTTTGCAGGGCCTGCTGTAAGCTCTTGGAGGATTGGCTACATCAGGGAGGTGTGGCCTAATATGCAAAGGAGTTCCTGCTACAAAAAAAGCCCTGCCCCTTGGCCATGGCCTCTGACAGGGCATCCGGGGACCTTTGGGAATGTGGGGAGGCAGAAGAGGTGTGTGTGTCTGGGTGGGAAGGGGCACGTGGTCAGAGAAAGCTGAGAGGTTTTTTTTTTAATTATTTGTCATGTTTGAGAGGAGCCTGTAAGGGCTGCCTCTCCATTTGCTTTCCCCCCTTTCAGTCCTCCTAACATCTTCTCATTTGATTGGAATATTCAAATCAACCAAACAGGTATGGCGGTCATGACTAAGGGTGCTGAAAAAACACCAGGAAGAAGTCAAGGTGAAACTTGGGCATCTTTAGTATTTCTCACTTATCCCTGTCCCTCTGTCAAGCAGCGATATTTCTCAATAAATAGTCTTTTGTTGTTGAATCAAAAGTTGTTTTTATTGTAGGAACTCAGCAGCTTTACCAAGGACACAAGCCTTGGAAGTAATGAGGTATAAAGTGTTACATAGTTACTATATAGGATAACTTCAAAGGGTATCATGCAGATACAGTTTTGAGTCGCAGGTTCAAAGGTTACTGCACAGTATCTATTTTATTACTAAGGAATTTAGGCTATTTCAAAACATCTCCCTTTCTCACACTTCCCTGAGACCTGATAAGAACTGTCTGTGTGAATCTGGGGGAGAGGCACCTCACAGCTTTATTAGCCAGGCTGCAGCGTAAACATCCTTGGACTAGATAGATTTATTACTTGCCCAAAGGTTGAAAGGAGAGGGGTGGTGGTGGTAGCGACTGGTGACCTGCTCTTTGTCTAAGAAACCATCATGGCGCACGGAAATATGCATGATGCCTGACATCCTCCTCTGCCATCACAAGAGAGCACTGGCCATTCACAACAGTGGAAAGGCGGGATTTGAGTCCAGTGGCATCTTAAATAGGGTTGCCAACTCCGGGTTGCAAAAATACCTGGGGATTGTTGGGGTGTGGAGTCTGAGAAAGGTGGGATTTAGGAAAGGAGGGACCTCAGCAGAGTACAATTCTATAGAGACCGCCTTCCAAAGCAGCCATTTAGCCCAGGTGAATGGATCTCTATTGCCTGGAGATTAGTGGCAGTCCCAGGATATCCCCAGCCAACACCCTAAAGGCTAACAAGATTTCCCAGGATATGAGCTTTTCAGAGTCCAACTTGACTCACAGAAGCTTGTACCTTGGAAGTAGGGATGCCATCCTCCAGGTGGGGCCTGGGGACCTCCCAGAATTACAGCTCATCTCCAGACTATAGAGATCAATTTCCTAGAGAAAATGGATGCTTTGAAGAAGAAGAAGATGATGATGATATTGGATTTATATCCCGCCCTCCACTCCGAAGAGTCTCAGAGCGGCTCACAATCTCCTTTACCTCCCCCCCCCCACAACAGACACCCTGTGAGGTAGATGAAGAGATTGGATTTATATCCCGCCCTCCACTCCGAAGAGTCTCAGGGCGGCTCACAATCTCCTTTCCCTTCCTCCCCCACAACAGACACTCTGTGAGGTAGATGAAGATATTGGATTTATATCCCGCCCTCCACTCCGAAGAGTCTCAGAGCGGCTCACAATCTCGTTTCCCTTCCTCCCCCACAACAGACACCCTGTGAGGTAGATGAAGATATTGGATTTATATCCCGCCCTCCACTCCGAAGAGTCTCAGAGCGGCTCACAATCTCCTTTACCTTCCTCCCCCACAACAGACACCCTGTGAGGTGGGTGGGGCTGGAGAGGGCTCTCCCAGCAGCTGCCCTTTCAAGGACAGAGTCTCAGAGTGCCCTACAATCTCCTTTCCCTTCCTCCCCCACAACAGACACCCTGTGAGGTGGGTGGGGCTGGAGAGGGCTCTCACAGCAGCTGCCCTTTCAAGGAAAACCTCTGCCAGAGCTATGGCTGACCCAAGACCATGCTAGCAGGTGCAAGTGGAGGAGTGGGGAATCAAACCCGGTTCTCCCAGATAAGAGTCCGCACACTTAACCACTACACCAAACTGGCTCTCTTTGGAGGGTGGATTCTGTGGTCCCTCTCCTCCCCAGGCTCCATATCCAAATCTGCAGGAGCGGGGACCTGAGAAGCCTGCTTGGAAGTCTTGCTGATCTTGCTCCTAGGGCAACCCTTGCTTCCCTACACCAGACTACCCACCTGAAACCACACTCATCCCTGGCAGCATTATCCACAGAGGGGTGATGGCTCTCAGGGTGCCAGGGCCTTTGTCTTCATCTCAGGTCCTGATTTACACATGCGTTGGAGTTCTTGAGATGTGTTCTTTTGCTGTTGGTGGGGGGAGCCAATATAAGCACTAGGGAAGGGGGGGGGGACTTCCACTTATGCCCATTTCCAGATTGAAAATCCCCTCCCTGAAAAAAACGAGATTAGTGCTTGCAACAGGGAGGGTGGACATGGTGCCGGACTTGACATCTGGGGATCCAGGGGTTCATTCTGAGAAATTATCCTGAGTTGCAGCAGTGCAGGTGTGAAAGGAATTCCCCTTGGAAGGGACAACAGGGCATTAACAAGCAGGCTGGTTGTATCATTTGGCTTTTCAGTGTGACAGGCAACAGAGCTGAGATCAGCGGTGCATTTTTTCAAAAACGGAAGCACGGCGGGCGGCTGCTGCGCATTGTTTACGGCTGAAATGGGCTAAGCTGAAAATAATTGAGTGACAGCTGGGAGGGAGGGAGGAGGTTGGTGGTCTGTGGAGGGGAGGCAGCCGGCAGGAGCTTCAGGAAAGGGCAGTGGAATCAGATCTTGGGCTGGTGACAGCTTCACCATGGAAACAAAGGCCACACGGCAGAGCGCAGGTCGGCTCCACGGGTTGCTGTGGGGAAACGGCACAGCCCAAGACAGGCCTGCGTGCTCCCGTGCAGGGCCATGCCAGAAATGTCCCTGTGATCTGTGGTACAGAAAGTGCATTGAACAGGGAAAGAAATTCCATCACACCAAAACAGTATGGCAAATCAGTCCCAACCCTCCGTCTGTTTCGGGGTTGCCAGCTCTGGGTGGGGAGATACCTGCAGATCGGAGGGGTGAAGTCTGAAGGGGGGGGTTGGGGAGGGGAGGGGAGGGTACAAACTGGAGAGCCAGTTTGGTGTAGTGGTTAAGTGCGTGGACTCTTATCTGGGAGAACCAGGTTTGATTCCCCACTCCTCCACTTGCACCTGCTGGCATGGCCTTGGGTCAGCCATAGCTCTGGCAGAGGTTGTCTTTGAAAGGGCTGCTGCTGTGAGAGCCCTCTCCAGCCCCACCCACCTCACAGGGTGTCTGTTGTGGGGGAGGAAGGTAAAGGAGATTGTGAGCCGCTCTGAGACTCTTTGGAGTGGAGGGCGGGACATTAATCCAATATCTTCATCTACCTCACAGGGTGTCTGTTGTGGGGGAGGAAGGTAAAGGAGATTGTGAGCCGCTCTGAGACTCTTCGGAGTGGAGGGCAGGATATAAATCCAATATCTTCATCTACCTCACAGGGTGTCTGTTGTGGGGGAGGAAGGTAAAGGAGATTGTGAGCCGCTCTGAGACTCTTCGGAGTGGAGGGCGGGATATTAATCCAATATCTTCATCTACCTCACAGGGTGTCTGTTGTGGGGGAGGAAGGTAAAGGAGATTGTGAGCCGCTCTGAGACTCTTCAGAGTGGAGGGCAGGATATAAATCCAATACCTTCTTCCTTCCTTCTTCTTCAATGTCAAATCCACCTTCCAAAGCAGCCATTTTCTCCAGGGGGACTAATCCCTGCCCTCTGGAGATCAATTATAATTGCGGGAGATCTGCAAGCCCCTCATGGAGGTCGAAGACCTGGAGATAAGCATGCCCCTATATCGTTATCACTATACAGTATACACACTTGCTAATAAAGACTCTTAATGATCAATTGTGTCTGAACATATAATTACAATTATCCAGTCGTGCTACAGGAGACATATTAATATATGTATAGATAAATAATGTTGCTGTAATAGACAGAGTCCACCAGAGCTAAGCGGGGGAAAATTTCTCCAATGCAATAAATGTTCAAAAGGTGCTGCTCCCCACCCCCATCCCCCAGAATAATGAAAGTGACGCGCTTCCGGTAACAAGGAGCGTGTTTCGATGGCGTCCTTCGTCCGACAATTTCTTCATTATTCTGGAACCGCAGCTCAATTCATAAAGAATGACAGAACGCAGTCATCGGTTTCACAAGGCACAGACAGTTCTCCTTTGCAGCAGCAGCGGCCACATTCTATCAGTAATTAACAACCTGGAACCAGAGCTCAATATTCTATGAATGCCGAAAATCTGGTCAGTTACTCAAAAGGCCCAAATGGTTCTCCACACGGAGGCTGGCAACCCTAGTCTGTTCGTGGCCTGTGAGAGACATCCTCTGGGAAAGGGCCGTTGAGTCAGAGCTAGAGAGGAACTTCCAGCCCAGTGAATTCTCTGTTTGGATCATGTTTCTGTTCCAAGGGAGGAACTGCCCTGAAAACATGTTGGGGTCAACACTTGGCTGCACTAGAGTTACCAACTCTGGCTTGGGAAAGTCCTGAAAATGTGGGGTGAATCCTGGAGAGGGCAGGGTTTGTGGAGCGGGAGAGACCTCAGCAGGGCACAGTGCCGTAGAGTCCGAGGATGGTGGCTCAGTGGTAGAGCATCTGCTTGGGAAGCAGAAGGTCCCAGGTTCAATCCCTGGCATCTCCAAAAAAGGGTCCAGGCAAATAGGTGTGAAAAACCTCAGCTTGAGACCCTGGAGAGCCGCTGCCAGTCTGAGAAGACAATACTGACTTTGATGGACCAAAGGTCTGATTCAGTAGAAGGCAGCTTCATATGTTTTGGGGAGGGACGGTGGCTCAGTGGCAGAGCATCTGCTTGGTAAGCAGAAGGTCCCAGGTTCAATCCCCAGCATCTCCAACTAGAAAGGGTCCAGGCAAATAGGTGTGAAAAGCCTCAGCTTGAGACCCTGGAGAGCCATGAATGGGGCTGTGGCTCAGTGGTGGAGCATCTGCTTGGGAAGCAGAAGGTCCCAAGTTCAATCCCCGGCATCTCCAAAAAAAGGGTCCAGGCAAATAGGTATGAAAAACCTCAGCTTGAGACCCTGGAGAGCTGCTGCCAGTCTGAGAAGACAATACTGACTTTGATGGACCCAGGGTCTGATTCAGTATAAGGCAGCTTCATATGTTCATATGTTTGGGGGAGGGACGGTGGCTCAGTGGTAGAGCATCTGCTTGGGAAGCAGAAGGTCCCAGGTTCAATCCCTGGCATCTCCAAAAAAGGGTCCAGGCAAATTGGTGTGAAAAACCTCAGCTTGAGACCCTGGAGAGCCGCTGCCAGTCTGAGAAGACAATATTGACTTTGATGGACCAATGGTCTGATTCAGTATAAGGCAGCTTCATATGTTCATATGTTCTCCCAAGCAGCCATTTCCTGCAGGGGATCTGATCTCTGTTGCCTGGAGATCAATTGTAATTCCAGATCTCCAGGCATCACCTGGAGGCTGGCAACCTTGCTAGATACTTGCGAGCACACCCAGAAGAAGGCAAAGAAGAGCACTCCTCCTTCCCTCCTCCATCATTAATGCCTTCCCTGCTTTGGAAGTGGGGTGGGGTTCCTTGCCCCTTCTCCGAGCACCACCAAGAAGCAGCAGAAATTAGGGACAGCTGTAGAAAGAGAAGTGAACTCGTCTGCTTTAGGGAGAAGCTGTGGCTCAGTGGAAGAGCCTCTGCTTTGCATGCAGAAGGTCCCAGGTTCAACCCCTGGCATCTGCAGTTAAAAGAATTGGGCAGTAGGTGTTGTGAAAGACTTGTGCCAGAGACCCTGGAGAGCCGCTGCCGGTCTGAGTAGGCAATCCCGACCTTGAGGGACCAAGGGTCTGATTCAGTCTAAGCAGCCGGATTTATGTCCACGTGTCCTTGTTTCTTCTTGTATCTTCTTCTTCTTCTTTCAGTGGTGGATGGGTGGAAAAGTCGAAGACTGGGGATGCTAAGTGTGGGTGTGGAGTGAGGGCAGAGAAAAGGATGGGGTTCTTCCATCTCTCTGCGTACTCATCAATCTCGATGGCATTAGCAAACAGAGCCCTGCATGCAGACTCAAGGGACAAGCTCTCCTATGCCAGGATCCAGAGGGAGAGAGCTTGACTTCATCACAAACAGCCAGCGCTAATCTTTGTCTCCAGCCTGCAGAGCTAATGGGCTTCACTGATTCACACTCAAGATGGGCAGTTGGCAAATGCTGGGCAGTAATTTGCTCTTTCCTCTCCTCCTCCCTCCACCAGGATCACGCTGACATCGAATGGAAATTTGCACGCACAAAGCTCTGGATGAGTTACTTCGATGAAGGGGGCACCCTGCCACCCCCTTTTAACATTATTCCCAGCCCAAATCGTTCTGGTATCTCTGCAAGTGGATCCACAACAGGCTGTGCCCATCGATGGACCCAGAGAACGAAGAGAAGAGGCACGAAAACCTGAAGACGTTCACGGTAAGGAGAGCGATTTGGGCACTCGCCGCTTTCTCCTTTCCTCCTTTGTCATGATGCATTTCCTGGCCAACTTTGGAAATCTAAACTAGAGAAGTTTGGGATCCCCTCCTGCCCCTGAGATCCTCTCCCTCCCTGTTGCTGACTTTGGTTGATAAAAAATGAAACCCAAACCAAGAAAACTGAATGCAAACTTCTTTATGTGCCCTCAAATTCCAACGGGTTGGATCCCACAGATCTTCCATAGATCACCCCCACGGCAAGGAGTCCCTCTTCTGACCCAAGAGCTTCTTTGCTGCTCTTTGAGCTTCTTGTAAATGGGGAAGGCTCCTTGCATTGGAGAAAGTGGCAGCACAGTTGTGCAGGATCCAACCCACTGCCCCCTAGTCCCTTCTTAGTCTTTGTCTTCCCTGTGAGATAGAACCTCTCTGTGACATCAGAGCTGCAAGGTCTGCATAGAAGAGAAGAGGGTCAGTTTCCCCCACAAACTTCTCTCGCTGATACCAGAAGATTTGCAAGTTGGCAGCGGCACTGATGCCTTACAGTGGGATGCTGGCAATGTTATTGAGACCAGCTTAATATATTTGTGCTCTTTTCCTTTCAGGAACGTCACGCTGACAACTTAATTCAGAATCAACATTACCAGGTAAAGGGCATTTCTTCACTCCACCACTTTTTGTAATGGCTTAATTGTGATCGTTGGGACCTAAAGTGCTACTTCAGGGATGGCCAGGAGTTTTGGCGGAAGCGTGGTGCTTTCCCCTTGGGATGGGAGCCCGTATCACATCCTGCTTGTGAAACTCCTCTTGCGCTCAGAGCATGTTTCCCATGCAGTGCTCAAAGCTGCAGTGTGCAAAACACAAAGCTGCCGCGGGTGCAGGTGGGAGGAGTTTTGGGATCCAGGCCAAGAGTTTAGTATTCTGCACCTGATCAGGACTTCTCAGCAGCATTCCCAAGCTGTTATTGCGTGCGTTAACTGGATTTGCGAAGAAATCTTCATACACCCGTGTAGCCGCATCGAGACTTCTCTTTCACACACTGGGACTTAGTGCATGGATGCGCTCATGCAAAGAGCGCTAGTCTTTCAGAGGCATGGTGGTTAGAGGGCACAGTGATTACTTTTCTCTAGGTTTTCCAATCCTCGTGTTTCCAATAGCCCTGTGAGTCAAGTTGAATTGAGATGAAAGGAGAGTTCTTCTGCACGTGTCCCATTGGAATGAACAGCGGGAATGCTGCCCAATCATGGCTTGCGCAAGAGACGTTTCCAGTGGGTCACGCTCTGAAACATGTTAGGCTACTTTCCCCAAAGGACGAAAGAAACGCTTGGCCTCAGCCCGCCTCGGAGAGCTCACATTATGAATGTTTCCCCTTTGGCTTTGGAGTTGTATTCCCAGCTTGTCGAGCTTCATTAATTCTTCCAATTAAAAGATTTGCTAAGATTAAAAGATTTACTCTGCCAGCAGCTCAAAGCCATTTCCAAACCATGGAAGGCTTAAATGGCATTTCAGATGTGGATTTTTGTTATGCCCACATCAGGACAGAGTCTCGCGCTTGTTTCTGGGGCAAAAGAGGAATAACTATCCCTCCGAGCCAGGAAAGCTCAACTTCCACTGGGTGAATTTTCAGGCCACTCACACAAAAAGCAAGCAAGTCTCCAGTGGCAGGCTGAGGGCCTTGTTCTCTCCCAAGTAGAGCCTCCTCCCTCACACTTGGGGGCGCAGGCTCCTCCCACTGCTTCCTTGTGACTGGGGAGGGGGGGTAATGGCAGGTGCCCTCAAGTCGCACCCACGTTATAGGGACCCCCCCCAATAGGGTCAGGGCTCCTTGAGAGTAGGTCTGCTTAATTACAAAAAAAGGCAAAGCGGTGAAAGAGGAAACTGTCACTTTTGTTGACTTGGAGAAACAGTACGGAGACTAAGCCTTACGAAGGAAGCTGTGGGACCTGGGAACGTTCAGCCTGCAGAAGAGGGGGCTGAGGGGAAACAGGATTGCTCTTTTTAAGGGCTGTCCTTTAGAGAAGCAGAGGGCCCTGTTTCAGCTGGCAGTGGAAGACAAGACTCCTAATGATGGGTTGAAATTACAGGTGGGGAGATATCAACGGGAATATCAAGAAAAACCTTTTTTCAACAATGAAGGCAGTTCAGGAGCAGAATCCGTTGCTTGGAGATGTGGGTTCTCCCTTCTTGGAGATGTTTAAGCGGAGGTCGGATGATTATTTTTCAGGGATGCTTTAAGTCATCCTCCACAGTGCAGAGGGTTGGACTAGGTGGCCTTTAGGCCCCTCCCCCTTTTTTAATTCTTTGATTCTAAGCTTACAAAAATTCTGACCCAGCAACACCAGTGTCTACCATTTTTGCTCCTCTGTTATCTGACCGTGCGGCACACTGAATTCAGCCCAGGCAAATCACCTATTCTGCCTTAAAGAGAGCATCACCTTCTGAGTCTTGAAAACAATTCAGTAATGTGTGCACAGGAGTGCTGTGGAGTGTGGACCACACAGTAATCCCTCAAGGGCCTCAGCTTTCTTTTGAAACAAGCAGTAAACTGAAAAGAGCCCAGTAGCGCCTTTCGTGAGTCACGGCTCACTTCTTCAGATACAGCTATGTGAGTCCATCTATTCTTATATTGTGGCCAAGATATTTATTTATTTCATGGGATTTCTGTCCTGCCCATCCCGCCAAGGCAGGCTCAGGGCAGGTTACAAGCATAAATAAATCACAATATCACAATAAAAGCATAAAATGCACAACATACAATTTGTATAAGAACAGATGGACACACATTCTAGCAGTATCTGAAGAAGTGAGCCGGGACTCACAAAAACTCCCCTGCAGCCACAAATTCATAAGAACATCAGAGAAGCCATGTTGGATCAGGCCAATGGCCCATCCAGTCCAACACTCTGTGTCACAGAAGAACATAAGAGAAGCCATGTTGGATCAGGCCAATGGCCCATCCAGTCCAACACTCTGTGTCACAGAAGAACATAAGAGAAGCCATGTTGGATCAGGCCAATGGCCCCTCCAGTCCAACACTCTCTGTCACATAAGAACATAAGAGAAGCCATGTTGGATCAGGCCAATGGCCCCTCCAGTCCAACACTCTGTGTCACAGAAGAACATAAGAGAAGCCATGTTGGATCAGGCCAATGGCCCGTCCAGTCCAACACTCTCTGTCACATAAGAACATAAGAGAAGCCATGTTGGATCAGGCCAATGGCCCATCCAGTCCAACACTCTGTGTCACACAGTGGCAAAAATTTTTTGTGGCTAATAGCCACTGATGGACCTCTGCTCCATATTTTTATCTAAACCCCTCATATTTTTATCTAAATTCTGTTAGTCTTTCAGGTGCTCCTGGACTCTGGCTCTTTTCTGCTGTTACAGACAAACACAGCTACCCATCTTAATAAATTGAATAAAAAAAATTTGCCTTAGGGCAATGATGTCACTTTCTCTCGCAGAGCATATGAAACTGCATTCCACTCATGGCTAAGTGGGGTTTTCATTGTGGGTCTCCATGCTCTGGATCTGGAATGTTAATCTCCACACCACATGATGGTTCTCAATCTGAGATTGGGAGGGTGATCTCCTGCCCTATTGGCAAGATCAATAGGGAAGGTTTTGCACACTTATGAAAGCCAGTGTGGTACAGTAGTTAGAGTGCCTGGGAGGCCCAGGTTCAAATCCCCACTCTGCTATCAAACCTTGGGCCAGTCACACACTCGTACCCTAACCTACCACAAAGGGTTGTTGTGTGTGTATAAAATGGGAGTATGATGGGACCCTTTGGGTCCTCAGGCTCACCTGCCCAGGAGGGTTTGAGGCACTGGATTTATCAAATGTCTGTGTAATGATCTGAACTTATATATGAGTGTATGGGGGGGAGTGAAAGAGAGGGAATGAGTGAGTGAAGTGATTGGTTGGTGACTGAGAGAGTGTGAGCAGAGCTAAGAAGTATGTGTGGAGAAAGAGAGAGAGAGACAGAAGTCAGGCAGGCAGGCAGTCAGCAGTGAACTCTCAGCAGAGGGTCAACAGCTAACTGTCAGTCGTGGTCAGTCAGCAGTCAGAATCCCAAACTTGTGCTGTGAAAGGCATTAAGATTCTAAAGAAGAAAAGCAGAATACTTTAGAGGACATATGAGGGGCTAGAGAGAGAGCCAAAACCTAATATTGTCAGAATATTCTAGGAGTGTGAGAGACAGAAGCTGTCAAAAAGTTGAGTCAGGAAGAGAAAGGAGGATTTGAGAGGGAGGCATGTGCGAAGTGGAAGAGTGACACCTCAGTCGGAAGTTATTATTATTCACTGAAGAATTAAGCTCTATAAACATCATGAAACCAATACGCTTATTGTACAAATACAGTTTCATTTTGTTTTATATTAAACCTGGAGTCCTATGACATTAAATTATAAGAGCCTCATCCTCAGGGCCACAAACGAAGAAACCTTAGAGGTTGGACACAATTCAGTTGGGAATGCGAAGCGTTTGGGTTTAAATTCCTGGCGGCAGCATTACATACATTAAGAGGGAAGCCGTGACAGTCTGCCTTTCTGAAGACAAGGGGACTTTCAAAACCGCTTGTGAAAGGTCCTTTTTTTGAAAAACCTCAAGAGATATGGTTGCCAGTCTTCAGCTGTGGCCTGGAGGTCCCCCAGAATTACAACTGATCTCCTGGTAACATAGATCAGTTCCCCTGGAGAAAATGGCTGCTTTGGAGGGTGGACTCTATGGCATTATGCCCCACTGACATCCCTTGCCCCAAATTTCCAGGAATGTCCCAACCCAGAGATGGCAACCCTGTCAGGAGATCCCGTGATCATGTCCAAGTCCATGCTCACTTCTAAAATCTCTCTGGCAGATATTACCTTTATCATTCCAGTACTGAATGAATATAGACCATCTCTTGGCACTCTTAACTGCTCCCCACCTTCCTCCTCTAGACCTTGCATGGTTGGGGTCCCCCCCGTGTCCCACATTCTCCTAAATCAATCAAGTGTTCCCATCTTACTGCTTTAAAAGCAACAGCCATCAAATGACCCCGTGCCCTCTCTCACCCTGCTTCAAGCTGGCGAAGCTGGCAGTGGCTTCCGGTACAGCGCTCAACTAATGGCAGAGCACAGAATAGGTTCCAGGGGAAGCCAAAACCATCACACTATCCCATGCCCGCCTCCTTATCCATCTGCTTGCAGCTGTAGAGATATTAGTGCCGTTTGTGACGTGCCGGCAGCAGAGATTCAGAGCATGCATTGATCCGTGCTGAATGTTAAGTTACTGTGGCTCCAGAGAAAGAGGAGAAAAGAAGCTGAGAAGCAGTCAAAACCATGAGGACTCCTTTACAAAATGGTTCTTTTGATTCTCTTCAATAGCACGTCACAAACGGGACCTTTAAGGACTCCACCCTATAGCACTTTTCATTGAACTGGACTTAGGTTGCTTCCCATCTTAGAAGACCTTAAGTGCATATATTGGGGGAGTGTTTCACCTTATTGTTCCTTTGTTATATTTGTCTAATATTTGCACTAAATTATTGCATACACACAATGAGAGTGTGATATCACTGTTGACTGGTGAATTTTTATGTTATCTACCCTTCGTAAATCTTCGTTCGCGAAGCCAAGCCGAGAGAGAGAGAGATTGGACGTCAGTACCAGTTACTTATATTGTAGAGATATTAGCAGCTATTGATGTATTAGAAACACCTTTTAAGTCACACGGTTTACTCTCCTAAAACTATCACCCATGAATTCACTTTTTTCATATACACAGGCAATGTCATTTATTCATCCCAATCCAGTTATTCATCCCAATCCAGTTATTCATCCCAATCGAGTCATCCACTGATTTAGAGCCCCAGCTTTCTGAAAATGGCCTACAAACAGCAGAGTCAAAATAAATCATTAAAAAAAGGTAAAGGGAGTCCCCCTGTGCAAGCACCAGTTGTTTCCGACTCTGAGGTGACCATCGCATTACAACATTTTCATGGCAGACTTTTTACGGGGTGATTTGCCATTGCTTTCCCCAGTCATCTACACTTTCCCCCCAGCAAGCTGGGGACTCATTTGACCGACCTCGGAAGCATGGAAGGCTGAGTCAACCTTGTGCCGGCTACCTGAACCCAGATTCCGCCAGGATCGAACTCAGGTTGTGAGCAGAACTTGGACTGCAGTACTGCAGCTTATCACTCTGCGCCACAATATCATAAAATGACTGATGCCAGTTATCTATTTTCTTGTTTACTTCACTGGAGACCTGAAGCAGCATATGATATCCTCCTCTCCTCTCTTTCATCCTCACAACAACTCTGTGAGGTAGGCTAGGTTAAGCTGAGAGTGCTCAACTGGCCCAAGTGTGCCCAGCAAGCTTCCACAGCAGAGTGGAGATCCCCCAAGTATTACATATCCAAGATAAAGAATTCATAGCTGATTGTACAGAGGAGAAGAATCTTAGGTAAATGTGCCAGACCTCAGAGGGCAGTGCTGCTATGAATGCCCTTCAGTGTGGGAGATGCTGCCACTTGTGAATGCCTCTGTTTTCAAAGGATGGGGCAAAAGGCCGGAAGGCTCTTAACGAAAAAACACAAGACCTACACATTACTGGCATAAAACCATTTGCGGGTCTGCCAGCAATCTTGCCTGTTAGGTGTTTTTGAGTGCTCAGCAGGGATGCTCACAAACATGCAAATCGTTCCCCTGCGAGCACAGACAGATCTGGCCATTGCAAATTCCAGACCACACCGATTTATCATTGGTATTACAGATGCAGGAATATCAAAACCGACATTTTAAGGCCAATTGCGGCAACAGCTGAAGGCTTTCATGGCAATTCAGTTTCTTTTTGTCTTTCATTTCAGGAAGTGATTAGAAACTTGGTGAAGAGGTATGTCGCAGCAATGATAAGAAATTCTAAAACCAACGAAGGATTAACTGAAGAAAATTTTAAGGTAACCAATTATGTGCAGTGTAATGACCCCATTCCCCACTGATCAGAAATACAGCAAAGATGGTACTGAAAATGTATGAAAATTGTGATCATTTGATCTATTTTATAGGGTGCACTGGAGACATGGCTCTTGGGGAACAGACTTCTAAGATATTAAATGGACTAGCCAAGTAATTATTAGGTTTTGGACTGAAGTTTTAATACAGATATTTACATTTGAGGGACCATCATTAGACCAAGTGATTATATTACTGGTATATATGAAAAAATAGCAAAAGAAAAGCAATGTCTTGATTTGTATTGTATCATCCCATAAGCAGCACTATTAACTGCAGTATTACCTGTGAATTTAGGGGGAGCTATTTGTGAGTTTCCTGCATTGTGCAGGGGGGTTGGATTTGATGACCCCGGAGGTCCCTTCCAACTCTTGTGATTCTATTTTGGAAATACAAAAGTGTTATTCAGCATCTGAAGTACAACAAATACAGCAAAATTAACACCCGGGACCTTTTTTTCTGTAGAAAAAGCCCAGCAGGAACTCATTTGCATATTAGGCCACACCACCTGGTGCCAGGCCAGCCAGAACTTCATCCCTTGCATTCCTGCTCAAAAAAGCCCTGTTGACATCCACAGGAAAGGGGGAACTATCAGCTGGCTTAGATCCAGAGGTCAACTGTCCAGTTCTGAATCAATATCTATTTGCATTCTTTCTCTCCGGTAATCGCCACCACCACCTGACCTTTGCACAGCATTGCCCGCTGGGAGGGTCAGGACTGCCAGCGCCCCTTCCAAGTTCTGAAGCCTTGTCCCTGTGATTCCTGCTGCCACTGCCTGGTCATGTGTCATCTGATTCCTTCTCACTTGCTCGCTCCCTTCTTCATCACAGCTTGCTTTGCCAGGCTTGCTCAATCACACAGGAGCTACAGAGCAAAGCCTCTGTTTTCTCCATTGGATAACCAGACCATGATGCAATTTATGTACAAACTGTTTACTCCCCTGGGAGACCCTGGAGGAATAGGGTCATTGCCTTCCCCCCCCCCCCCCCCAGTTTTTCTAAAACAGTGTTTCTGAGACAGTAGAGGTCAGGGTGGTACCGAGAACCCCTGCCAGCACCAAAAGTTATAAAGTCTTTATTAAAAAGAAAATGTTTACAATCGTACTTTTAGCACAGCACCAAACTGAGCGAGGGATACAAAAGAAACGGGAAACGTGCAAATCCTCTGTCCTTCTGTCTATACATGCCCTGTCTGATGTTAAACAATGGGACAGGCTCTTTAGCTTTGGGGTTCTAGATTTCTGTAGAGTCCCATTGCTTCGAAGTTCCCTTCAGCTGACCAGGCCAACCATATGGTCAGTGGCTGTTTCCTCAACTGAGAGGCCTCTCTCATCTCCTGGCCTCAGCACCCAAGGAAAAGAGCAAGAGAGTTCCTTCCTGCTGCAAGGAGTTTTTATCATATCTGTTTCTCCACCCACTGACTTCTTCCCTAGGAAACAAGAAGAAAGAAGCCATAGGAAAGTATTTTTTTTTTCCCCTGGAGATTATTCCTGGATACATCCTAGCCTAAAGCCCTCCTAATCTCTGTTCCCTGCTAGGATGAGGTGGCAGATCTTGACCCTCCCATGATCTCTCCTGCTAGATCCATTAGCACAGGGGTGTCAAACATGCAGCATGAGGACCAGATCAGGTCCCTGGAGGGCTTCTATCAGGCCTGCGAGCAACTCACTGTCATCTGATTCCTTCTCACTTGCTCGCTCCCTTCTTCATCACAGCTTGCTTTGCCAGGCTTGCTCAATCACACAGGAGCTACAGAGCAAAGCCTCTGTTTTCTCCATTGGATGACCAGAGCATGATGCAATTTATGTACAAACGCTCACAATGCCCAGCCATTTCATGTTTTCCTCTGGGTCTTCGGCTCAAAGCATTGCCTTGAGATTTCTGTAATGAATGTCATGCGCCCTTTTAATAAGTTTCCCTTTTAGAAACATGTCTCCTCTCCTCATTCCTTTTTCAGTCATTATTAATTATTCGGCTATCGATCATTATCCTGCCCTTCCAAGGATCGCAGGGGAGTATGCTTTCATTTTATCCTCACAACAACTCTGTGAGGTAGGTCAGGCTGAGAAAGTGCAACAGGCAGGCAACATTGCCATTTGAACCTGGGTCACACCACCTCTAGATGGCCAGACTTAGTATTATTATTATAGCAGCAAGTAACACACAAGTAATACACATGCATGTAGTATTATTTGGGTTGGTGTTAACGAAAGGTCTTGAATTGAATGTGACTACTGATATTCTTAATCTAGCAAGGCTTTTGCCTTTAACACACAGAAATGATCCCATTTCGCCTTCTAACTAATGAAATATTTATTTGCAACTCTTGCACACCATGATCCGGAATAATCCATTTGCATAATGCCGAATGCTTCTCTCATGAGAGCGTAGTCTTTTCTTTCTTGGCCACAGATGAAGCTGTAGCATTTAACTCCTTTTCTTCTCCTTCTCTGAACGCAGGAATTAAAGCAGGACATCTCCAGTTTCCGTTACGAAGTCCTCGATCTCTTGGGCAACCGAAAACCCCCGAGGAGGAGTTACTCTACCAGCAGCACGGAGGTCTCCCAGAAGGACGAAGGCCACGAGGAGTGTGCCGGAGAAACATCCAAAGCCAGGAGTGTCTCTTTCGGGGTTTCCAACAAAAAGAAAGACTTCAACGTTTCTGCGCTAATTAAGACTATGGGAGGAGTGGATATGGTGACTGAGAAGCCCAAGAGCAACGGGATAAATAAGCGTTCCTTTGTTCGAAACGGGAATAGGGTTCAAAGGCTTTCCAGC
The DNA here is from genome assembly GCF_032191835.1 of Heteronotia binoei. Classification (NCBI taxonomy): domain Eukaryota; kingdom Metazoa; phylum Chordata; class Lepidosauria; order Squamata; family Gekkonidae; genus Heteronotia; species Heteronotia binoei. The sequence continues at coordinate 10,815,096 of NC_083233.1, forward strand.
TCCAAGAAAGAGTCCTTCAAGAGACTGGGTCTCCTGTTCTCCAAGATGAACGGTCATCTAGCCGAACCAAATTCGGAGCCCATGTACACCATTTCAGATGGGGTCGTCCAGCCGCATTACATGTGGCAAGACATTAAATATTCTCAGATGGCTAAGGAGCGAGAGGAGAACTGTTCCAAAAGTGAAATTAACCTCAATGAGGTGGAATACAATAGGAACAGCCGGCATACGGGACAGAGCCAGTGCCCGGTGGTTTGCACCAGCTCCCTTCACTGTGCTTCCAGCATCTGCTCCTCAAACTCCAAACTCATAGACTCCTCCGAGGACGTTTTTGACTCATGGGGAGATGCTTGTGACATTTTTAGGAACCAATGGAAAGACGGGCAGGAGGAACACGTTACCACTCGCCTATAAGTGGAGCTATTCAGTAACTCGCTGTAGACCATAACTAAATACTGGAAACTGTTTGCTATCACAGACTCTCCATAGTTAGGATTCCTCTTTTCCCCCCTCCCCAATTTGTCTCCAATGATGAGCATAGACCTCAGAGCGTTTTAGCCTATTTTGTAGCCACTGCGCCCCAGTTCTCTTTTTTAATTTGCTTTTCTTACACACACACACTCCAGACCTTTGGTTAGAAACATCCCCAGGTTGTTCTAAGATAAGGTTCCATGTAATACTCCCTTATGTTTGTTTCATATTTCCAACATATTTTCCTCTTTTTCTCTCTCTTTTCCTTCTGTCAGCGCTATAGGATTTCTATATTTTTCTTATCTACCATCAGAGAACCTCTCGAGCATTGCAGCCTCCCTTTGATCAGCAGGTCCGCTTTCCACCATTTTGGTATTCCATCTTTCGGCCATTTACCGCTTTTGGAAACTGGAAGACTCCCAGTAACTTAGCTGGAGGCTGAGACCAGCTGAGGCTACAGGCTGGGAGAAGGATTCCGCTACAAATGGCCTTTTCGCTTTCAAGCAATACAACCCCCCCCCCCCCTATGATTTCAACTGTGTTTTCCTTTCCTGGAGGTTGCGTATTTGTTTTCTTAATGTAAATTATTACCACAATAAGTTAAAAGTTGAGTTCTGGAATTTGTATCTGGTCTTTATTTTATTTTATTTATCCTGCTGCACATATTTACCTCCCCACCAGCCGAAAGAATCTCGGGCCTGTAACAGCCACTGCCTTCCCCGAGGAATGGTACACAGCTTTTTATTATTCATTTATTTAAAACATTTTTATGCTGCCTTTCCAGCTAATCAGGGTCCACAGGGCAGCTAACATTAAAAAAAATTAAAATATTTTGAGTAATCAAAATTAAGTAATTCAATTAAAACATATAAACTATACTAGGAGGAGGGCCAGTAACTTTTACTGGAGGTTTGCTGAATGAAACAAAAAGGCCTTTACCTGCTGGTGAAAGACACTGATAGATGGAGACAGATGAATCTCCCTGGGGGAGGGAGTTCCAAAGTTTTGGTGCCACAACCAAGAAGGCCCTCTTTTGGATGACAGAAGCCCTACATGATCTTGAACATACTTGAGACAAACAACAATTCTGTTTGTACACTTGAATCAATTTTTCTCTAGGCAAGTTTTCTCTAGGCCAGGATCTCCAGGGATCCTGGAGAGGTTTTGTTTTGTTTTTGCCATCTTCTGGGCATGGAGCAAGGGGATGTAGGGGGGAGATACATGTGTGTTTCCTGCATTGTGCAGGGGGTTAAGTGCACGGACTCTTATCTGTGACTCTTATCTGGTTGGACTAGATGACCCTAGAGATCCCTCTCAGCTCTATGACTCTATGAAAACACCCAGGCCACAGATCCTTTCATGAGTGCTGGAGATGTGAATAGATTTTGGGAGCTTTAACTGTTTCACTGGGTATTCTGTACTTACACCTACCAAATGTAGAGCTAATACCTTTTTTATGGACTAGAGCACATGGTTTTCTTAAACAGCACCAGGTTCTCTCTTCATGGAAGATCAACTATGCAAAGGGCTGCCAATCATGAGGTGGGGCCTGAAGATCTTCTGGAATTCTAGCTGATTTCAAGATGACAGAGATGAGTTCCTCCGGAGAAAATGGCTGCTTTGGAGGATAGACTCTACATTCAACTGCTTTCCAGCTCCAAGAACGAGTCCTTCAAGAGACTGGGTCTCCTCTTCTCCAAGATGAACGGTCATCTAGCAGAGCTAGATCCATACATCCTTCTGGGATCTCTCCCCAAACCTCACCTTCCCCAGGCTCCACCCATAAGCTCAACAGCTGTTTCCCAACTCAGCATCGGCAATCCTTAATATGCACCCAAGACACGCAATGACTCTTGATATTGGGTTGGAGCCAGACTGAAGGTGCTTTCGCACATGTTGGATAAGGTGCTTGCAATGCACTTGAGCAATCATTTGCAAGTGGATTTCCTGTGTGAAATGATTGCTAAAGTATATTGAAAGTGTATTATCCAATGTGTGTGAAAGCATCCTAGATTTTCCACACTTCAGTCCACAGAACAGAACTTTCTCAATCCCCACCCACTGCAGGCCCTCCGATCAGCTGGAAAGCAGCTTTTGATGGTGTTAAGTGGCCTGTTCCTGGAAGCACGCACAGGGTGCAAACACTCTGTGTTCCCATCCATTAATCAACTGCCTGATCGCCACTGGCGAACAGGAAGTGAGTCAAACCGGGAAGCGGTCAAGCAGCCCCAGCTAGCGGTTCTGAATTCTTGGGGAGTGTAAGTTGTACAGACTGCTGCCCTAAGTATGTGAGACCAGTAATGACGTTGCTCCAGCATAGCACGAGGCACTTTCACAGTTCTGAAGCACAGGTGCTCATGCACAAAATCCCAAAGAGAAGTCACCGCTTCAAATAGAGAATTCTGTGTTTTTCTTGTAACTTGAATGCATTTTCTATTTGAAGTTGTGGCCAAACCTTTGTGTTAAGAATGGATAAGTCCTCTAGAAATGAGATAAAACTGCTTCAGGCCCTGGGTGCTGCCCAAAGACAACCAGTTGGCCATCTCTGGCCTATGCCCAAGTGCTGCAGCGGTGAGAACATCAGAGTAGGATCTGAGAGATGCAGGTTCAAATCACTACTCTGCTGTGGAAACTTGCCACGGGGACCCTGGGACAGTCACTATCTCTCGGTCCACCTAATCCACCTCACAGGGTTGTTGTGAGGATAAAATGGTGGGGGGCGGGATGCAAGAAAATTGCTGCCACCCTGATGACACTACGCCACTTCTCACATTACCGTGGAAGTGATGTCATCATATCAGGGCAACACTCTAGGATTTTACTGAAATTCTATGGTAAAACTATCATGTTTCAGTGGAATCACAGAACTTCATCCCAGTTCAATGACACACACACACCCAATCCAAGATAAGAACAACCTTTAGAACAGAGGAGTAACTTATTCTCAGATGAGCTGAAATGTCTTGCCTTCTTCTCCTGCCCTGACTCCACAGTCCATGCCCTCAGCCCTCATCAGTGACATGGGGAGTCTGGCAACCCTACCTGTCTTGGACCACAGTTACCCTGCCTCGTCCCTGGAAGGTCAGTTTCCCCAGGCATCCATCTCCAGATCCTTCTCCTACCAAAACTTCAAGAGGGACCAGTTCTAGAACCCAGGGTCTTTTGTTCTGAACTTGCCAGGCAGACTTCCACCCCTAGCCTCCCCCCACCCCACACACACACACCCTCTACCACAGACTTCCATCCCAGGACACATCATCTTGAAAGACCCATCTTCTTCTTTGGTCTCATCAGGGCTTTTTTTGTAGCAGGAACTCCTTTGCATATTAAATTTGCAGATGATACTAAATTGGGAGGGGTTGCAAATACAGTAGAAGACAGAAACAGGATACAGGATGATCTTGACAGACTGGAAAACTGGGCTGAAACCAATGAAATGAATTTTAACGGGGATAAATGTAAAAGTTCTGCATTTTGATAGGAAAAACCCCATGCATGGTTATAGGATAGGGGAGACTTGTCTGGGCAGCAGTATGTGCAAAAAGGATCTAGGGATCTTAGTGGACCATATGGTGAACATGAGTCAACAGTGTGACACGGTGGCTAAAAAAGCAAATACAATATTGGGCTGTATCAACAGAATTATAGTGTCCAGATCACGTGAAGTGATGGTATCACTTTGCTCTGGTAAGACCTCACCTTTTGTGTTCAGTTTTGGGCACCACATTTTAAGAAGGCTATAGACAAGCTGGAACGGGTCCAGAGGAGGGCAATGAAGATGGTGAGGGGTCTGGAGACCAAGTCCTATAAAGAAAGGCTGAAGGAGCTGGGCATGTTTAGCCTGGAGAGGTGGCAGTTGAGAGGTGATATGACCATCTTCAAGTACTTGAAGGGCTGCCATAGAGGATGGCGCAGAATTGTTTTCTGTAGCCCAAGAAGGTAGGACCAGAACCAACGGGCTGAGATTAAATCAAAAGAGTTTCCGACTCAACATTAGGAAGAACTTCCTGACGGTTAGAGCGGTTCCTCAGTGGAACAGGCTTCCTCGGGAGGTGGTGGGCTCTCCTTCCTTGGAGGTTTTTAAACAGAGGCTGGATGGCCATCTGACAGCAATGCAGATCCTGTGATTTTAGGGGGAGGTATTTGTGAATTCCCCGCATTGTGCTGGGGGTTGGACTAGATCATCCTGGAGGTCCCTTCCAATTCTTATGATTCTATGATTAAGCCACATGCCACCCACCCCTGATGTAGCCAATCCTCCAAGAGTGTACAGGGCTCTTAGTACAGGGCCTACTGTAAGCTCCAGGAGGACATCAGGGGTATGGCCTAATATGCAAAGGAGTTCCTGCGACAAAAAAAGCCCTAGGTCTCATGCAGCTGAAATGCTTCCATAATCCGCTTATAGACTATTGTGCTTTAGCCTCCATTTCATAGACTCAGGAATGAAACCATATTTCCAGCAGGTTTCCTTCTTTGCTGCACTGATTCTAAAAAGAATCAGTTCTACCCTCAGATATTTCAACTGACATTTTCCATTCTGGGCACCGCGGTTTGTGCTGCTTCACTTCAATCGGAGCAATGTTCAGGCTGGAAGGCTCACAATGTGGGTCAAGTGATTGTTATGCACTTCCCGGTGTGGCGAAAAGTTCCCAAGGCGGCACTACAGGGCTTGGGTTCCCATCAATGAGAAAGCACCAGAGAGTTCTGATGCCTCCGTATTATTTGTTTTATTTACAAATATGCAGACGGAGAATGACAGAGGCAAATTCACAGAAAGCAATTTTCTCCGCCATCCTCTATATGCAGCTATGTGCAGATGCAAAGCCAATGCCAGATTTCCAGAGAGCAACTTAAGCAAAATCCCTTGTCTCCGCAAATTCTACCATCAGCTGCAACTAGCTAGCTAGAAATTTTTCATCTTCTTCTCCTTTGTTCAGGTTGCTAGCTGCTTTTCTTGCCTTTCTGGCCTCAAAAAAAGAGATGGCTAATCGTGTATCTTGGTCTGTTCATGAAGCACAAATTGCCTCAGGGCCATGGAGAGAATTGAGGAAGGGGTTTAACCCTTCAACTTCCACTCACTTTTACTCTGCTGTTAGCATTTAAATGCATGCCCCTCTTTCCCTTTAAAATGCTAAAAATGAACAACGGCTTTGCTTAGACTAAGCCGAAGAAGGACTAAACCCAAGGTGTCAAACTCATTTGTTGGGAGGGCTGGATCTGACATAAATGAGACCTTGTCGGGCCGGGCCATGTGTGTCATAAGAAGAAGATATTGGATTTATATCCCGCCCTCCACTCTGAAGAGTCTCAGAGCGGCTCACAATCTCCTTTCCCTTCCTCCCCCACAACAGACACCCTGTGAGGTGGGTGGGGCTGGAGAGGGCTCTCACAGCAGCTGCCCTTTCGAGGACAACCTCTGCCAGAGCTATGGCTGACCCAAGGCCATGCTAGCAGGTGCAAGTGGAGGAGTGGGGAATCAAACCCAGTTCTCCCAGGTAAGAGTCCGCACACTTAACCACTACACCAAACGGGCTCTACGCCAAACTGGCTCATAAAATGTAATGCCAGGTAGTGGAGATATAAACTTTATGAAGGACACAGACAAACACAAAACTTAAAAGCTTAGAATAAAACACGCTTAAAACATTAGCACTCATTGATCTTAAAGGTGCTTTCTTTTTATCTCTCCCATGCGATCCAGGGAACGGAGCAAAGGAAGCTCTGGCTCTTTCCTTCCTCCCCAAGGAAGGAGCCTCAGCCAATGGAGAAAATAGAGGCTTTGCTCTGTAGATCCTGTGCGATTGAGGAAGCTTGGCAAAACAAGCTGAGATGCAGAAGGAAACAAGAGAGAAGGAGAAGGAAGCAGATGACAGCCCGTTGCTTGGGGGCCTAATTGGAGCCTGATTAGGCCCCCCCCGGCTGCATGTTTGACACCGCTGGACTAAATCTTGTCTCTCTGCTTAAGACAAATGGAGGTTGCTCCAGTTTGCATTTTATGGTTATGACAAGATGGGTATTTGTTTCTCTTCAAGCCCATACACACTCTTCCAAGCACAAGCTTCAAACTGTGTTCTGGGGCGGGGGGGGCGGGGGACGTTTGAGAACAAGTTATATTTTCTGACTCTCATCATGCAACACAGAACCAAAGACTGCCGCACTCACGACATCATCACCATCCTCATTCCAACAGCACTTGCTCAGTTGGAGTGGTGGTTCTGTACTTGTACTTATAGTTATTTTGCAGAGACACACCTGGTAAGCTGCAGTACCGCTCACAACCCGTTTGATCCTGACGGAAGCTGGGTTCAGGTAGGCGGCTCAAGGTTGACTCCGCCTTCCATCCTTCCGAGGTCGGTCAAATGAGGACCCAGCTTGCTGGGAGGGAAGTGTAGATGACTGGGGAAGGCAAGGGCGAACCACCCCGTAAAAAGTCTGCCAAGAAAACATCGCGATGTGATTTCACCCCCATGAGTCGGTAACAACTTGGTGCTTGCACAGGGGACCACCTTTACCTTTTTTATATATACTTGGGCTTGCCTCCAATCCTACATTCAACACAGCACTGCAGCCAGCAGTAGTTTCCTGATGAGTGAACCATCATGAGCAAAGCACTGGAATCCCTGTATTTGTCACACTCGCACACAACATCACGGGTGTAGACATAAAACAACGTGCTGCAAAGGGCGTTAAATGGCAACCTGATAATCTTCCTAAATGTCACTGGGTTTGGAGGGCCATTTGTTGAGAGGATCCCCAATCAGGCAACAAGGTTCTTTATGGTGCTTTCAGCTCCATAAAGCCCTTCTTTTGGTCAATGCTGTCGGTGTATGAAGAGGGACCCCTGAATAATTATGAACACCCCTATAATAATAATAATTGAAAATATGGTTTTGCCTTTAACAGCAAAGAGAGTGTCTGATGCAATATTTGAGGAGCTGTAATTGTTAGAAAAGCAGGCAGCTCAAATGGGTGTAAGACACAGATGTGTACTGATAAAGAGGCCCTCTGAAGAAGCTCCTTGCCGAAAGTTGATAAGGCAAGGGCAGAGGAAAATGCTAGAAGTTACTGGAAGGAATGCAGGAAGGGTGGATTTGAATAAGATAAGCAGACCACCAGGGAGAAAGGGGAGGAGAAAAGTTGAATCTGATAACTGCAGGCTGGCTTTTTGCTTAAAGGGGATGGTTTGAGAAGTGTACGGGGTTCATTCTTTTGGGGAGCCTAGATGCTCAAGTGAACCTGCTTTGATGTCAAAGTAAAAGACCTCGTTTCAAACCAAGCAATGTCTTGTTATTTTCCTGCTACATGTATGCGCGTGTGCCGTCAAGTCAAGGAAACTCCTGCAGGGGTTTCAAGGCAAGAGATGTCCAGAGGTGATTTGCCATTGCCTGCCTGTGCATAACAACCCTGGAGCTCCTTCGTGGTGTCCCATCCAAACACTAGCCAGGGCCCAACTCTGCTTAGCTTCCAAGATCTGACACGATCAGGCCGGCCTGGGCCATCCAGGGCAAAGCAAGAGACTTTCAGAGATGGTTGGCCATCGCCTGCCTCTGCAAAGCAAGCCTGGACTTCCCTGCTGGTTTCCCACCCGTGCTAATCAGGGCCAACCCTGCTTAGTTTCCGAGATGTGATGAGATCAAGCTCACCTGGGCTATCCAGGTCAGGGGGAAAGTTTGCTCTACTTACTCCATTTCCCCCTAATTGGTTGCTTGTAAGCCAACAGTGAAGAGTGAGCCTTGCAAACAGAACAATCTGCTTCCGTTTTGACAGAAGTTGTTGTTCTCCACTGTGGACTGTTAAAAGAAATCTTGGTCGCCACAGTCTACAGGGCTAAAAACTCCCAAGCTGACAAAGGCACCTCCTGAGACAAGTATCTTGTGATATTTAAAAACACAGTATGATTTTTTTTTTCGCATTAGTAATACGATTAAGATATTGGATTAATATCCTGCCCTCCACTCCGAAGAGTGGCTCACAATCTCCTTTCCCTTCCTCCCCCACAACAGACACCCTGTGAGGTAGATGAAGATATTGGATTTATATCCCACCTTCCACTCCGAAGAGTCTCAGAGCGGCTCACAATCTCCTATATCTTCTCCCCCCACAACAGACACCCTGTGAGGTAGATGAAGATATTGGATTTATATCCCGCCCTCCACTCCGAAGAGTCTCAGAGCGGCTCACAATCTCCTATATCTTCTCCCCCCACAACAGACACCCTGTGAGGTAGATGAAGATATTGGATTTATATCCCGCCCTCCACTCCGAAGAGTGGCTCACAATCTCCTTTACCTTCCTCCCCCACAACAGAAACCCTGTGAGGTGGGTGGGGCTGGAGAGGGCTCTCCCAGCAGCTGCCCTTTCATAAGAGAACATAAGAGAAGCCATGTTGGATCAGGCCAATGGCCCATCCAGTCCAACACTCTGTGTCATACAGTGGCAAAAAAAAATTATATATACACACACACTGTGGCTAATAGCCACTGATGGACCTCTGCTCCATATTTTTATCTAAACCCCTCTTGAAGGTGGCTATGCTTGTGGCCGCCACCACAAGGACAACCTCTGCCAGAGCTATGGCTGACCCAAGGCCATGCCAGCAGGTGCAAGTGGAGGAGTGGGGAATCAAACCCGGTTCTCCCAGATAAGAGTCCGCACACTTAAGCACCACACCAAACTGTATATGCAAATATATACAGCTTTAACATACTAAACAAAAAAGAAATGAATATCATTCATAGAAAAAAATGTGCAACCCTCAGCAGTTACAGCTAAGGACCAAACTACTACGCAACTGAGTTTTTAGCAAGTTGTACATTTCGTAAAGGCTCAACAGGCAAGACCACTGTCCTCCAAACCGTGGCCTCACCAGCATCTTTCATGGCAGGTTCTAAAAGTGTTCAACATGCTGCACAGAAACGGATTCCAGAATGTCACTATTTTAAGATGGTTTCCCTGCAGGATATTGAATCTGAATTCCATTCTTCTAAAGAACAACCATTCCCCAACTGATGCTAATCTCTTTGGCTAATTGTTACCATTCAGAGCACTGTGAGATGATTGGAAGGAAAAGGGGTTACAATGAAGTCTAAGGAGAGTCCCCTGACCACAGGGCTTGCAGGAGTCCCCTGACCACAGGGGCAAAAACACGCCTCTGGAACAGCCTACAAGGGCCATTTTCTAGGCAGGTGTAAGGCCCTCTTTTTCTTGCACGTCAGGATTAGGGTACTCACTCAAGTTCCTGGCCTCATGTTCATACAGCAGACACAGATGTCTTCAAAGTCAAGGAGAGAATGTACTCACTTCAGCAGCACATATACTAGCGCTAATTGGAACAAGGAGATATAGGGATGGGAGCAACTGGTTTCAGAACAAGGGAACTCAGGCAGTCTGTTTCTAAAGACTGGAGAGAGCTCACCTCAGACTGAATTTTCAGTCTCCATTTCTAGGCAACAGAACTAACTAAGCAGGGACTCCTCCCAATGAGACTATACCAATTCTCACAAATATCAGATGGGGAATAGACTGTTAACAGCACAATGTGTGCAATAAATATATACCACAGCAGAAATTTCAGCACTGAGATCCAGCTCTCAAAATCTTTTAACAATCCCTGGGCCAAGAGAGGCTAGATTGAAGACAACCAGGGAGCAAGCCTTCTCAGCAATGGCCCCTCGATGGTGGAATCATCTTCCAGAGACGGTACGAGCCCTGCGGGACCTGAATCAATTCCGCAGGGCTTGCAAAACATTTCTTTTCCAGCTTGCCTTTGAAACAGAACCTGGCTAAACTGATGTGTAGCCACCCAGCCATCTTGTGGATATTATGACTCATAGTAATTTAGCACCTATTTTATCTATTTTAACTAATTTATTATGTAATTGATTATTTAAAATTGTTGTTGTACTGTATTGTTTTATTGAACCATGGAATTCCATGCCCGTGAGCCGCCCCGAGCCCGCCTTTGGCGGGGGAGGGCGGGATATAAGAATAAATTTATTATTATTATTATTATTAAATTTCAGCCCTCAGTTTAGGAACGGTTGTATTTGCATATTTTACACTTGACGGATGGGCATAAATGCATTTTCAGCTAATGCTCATTTTTCCTTTCTTCTCAAGGACATGCTTTCATTGGCATCTCACTATGAGTCAAGAATCCATCACACTTTGGTAGCTCATTCGGGTATGATCAGCTGCATATAAAAGTGGGTTATGTATAAAGAGGCGGCATGTAAAATTAATGCAGGGCTGTGCAAAGGAGTTTGAGCAATGGGTTTGCAAACGTTTTCCAACCATTGTGGATCTTCACAATGGCAGAAACAATCTGACAGTTCAATCAATCAATTTTATTATTATGGTTCATGACCAGCACATATCAAGTTAAATGAACTGTACCCAGGGCTTCTTTTGTAGAAAAAACCCAGCAGGAACTCATTTGCATATTAGGCCACACCCCTGCTATCACCAAAACACACACCCTGATATCACCAAAAGCAGACCAATATTTTAATGTGTGTGTTTTTTTTAAATCAGTTTCCTACCACTGTTTCATTTAGAAGTTATTCCATTATCCGATTTGGTCTGAATCTTCAGAATGGGAACCCTGCCACTCTAAGTCTGCTGACAATATACATTTAGCCTGCATGGAAAACTGGATTATTAAAAAAAAAAACAAGGCTTTGCCCAAGAGAATTACAAGCTGAAAGTTACTCCAGGATCTGTGGTATTGTTCACACTCTGTGTAAACAGAAAGAAAAGATATAAAGAGAGACAAAAGGTTAAACAGAAAGGAGAAAGAGAGAGTTAGAAGGAGGGAGGGAAGGTATGAAAGAAAATAAATGGAAATAAACTGAAAGAATGGAAGGGAAAGGGAAAAAATAAATTAACAAAAAAAATGAAAGGAAGGGATAACACAGTTCCAGCTGGCTTGGTGTTGGAGTGTGGCCTAATATGCAAATGAGTTCCTGCTGGGCTTTTCTACAAAAAAAGCTATGCGCAAAACAATGATGATATCAGGGGGTGTGGCCTAATATGTAAATAAGTTCATGTTGGACATTTTCTACAAAAAAAAAACCCTGGAGAAAATGGATAGAGAACCTTTTCTCTCTCTTCCATAAAATTAGAACAATAGGGGCAGAAGTCAAAGGGCGATCAATTTAGGATGGACAAAAGGGAGTATTTCTTTACTCACAAGAGTAATTGAATGACAGAATTCATTGCCAGTGGACGCAGCGATGGCAGCGCAAGCCAGAAGCATCCGACATCTCTTCTAGAGTTGCCAACTTCCAGATGGTGGCTGGAGAGCTCCCACTCTTACAACTGATTTCCAGGCGAGAGAGATCATTTCACCTGGAGGAAATGGCAGCTTTGGAAGATGTTACTCTGTGACTTTACACCCCATGGAACTCCTTCCCCTCCCCCAACCCCGCCCTTCTCAGGTAGTTCCCAACCCGGAGCTGGCAGCCCTCGCCTCTTCTCCCATGCAAACGATAACCCTGGTGTGGGATTCTTCAGTCACACTCCATTTCTGTGGTTCCTACTTGCCAGAGAAGAGAAAGTCGCGACATGATGATGCTATGCGTTGTTCCCCCTTGTGTGTTACAAACCGCTACTGTGAGAGGAGGACAAAAGGGGCAGCGATCCTATGCCAGGCCTAGCATCTGGTCTCAGTCCAAGCCAAAAATATTAATGTCGGCATCCATGGGAAGAGGGACATCACTGGACCCTTTCCCAGAATTAAGCCATCATTAGGCAAGTCAGTCAAACATGAATGAAATCTGCTAGGTTGGCATGCCCACGGTTGCTCGGGAGTCAGTCTAATGAGTCTTTTAACTTGGTTGGAAAAGAAGTCCAGCAATCCCATGCTGCTTCTTGGCGACGTGAAGATTTGGATTACTTTCCACCGTAATTTTCTTTTTTTTAAAATCCCCTCTTTTAACACGCAGATGTGAGGAGCCCTGCAGACGCCACAAACTGAAGCAGTATTAGATGAGCGCCATCTTTTGAGCACAGAGACTTCCCCCCCCCTTATGGTTGCACATTTTCCACCACCAGCAGCTGCAGCAGCCCACTACCTCTTTAGGGTTGCCAACTCTGGGTTTGGAAATACCTGGAGATTTGGGGGTGCAGCCTGAGGAAGGCAGGGTTCAGGAGGGGAGGGACTTCAGTGGGGCATAATGCCATAGAGTCCGCCTTGCAAACTGGCCTTTTCCCCCAGGGGAACTGGTCTGTGAGGTCTGGAGACCTGTTGTAATCCCAGGAGATCTTCAGCCACCATCTACCCAAATCCTGCCATGAGAAAGAAATGAGTCATGTTAGCGGGGATCTTTTTTTTTAGAAAAATAGGTGGTGGAGCTCATCCAGGGATTGTTATGCAGCTGCACCTACTATTCAATGGACAAGGTGGGGAGGAGGAGGTGGAACTCTCAGAAAGGTTCAGGAGCTGTGCTCCTGTGAGCTCCCACTGAATCCGAGACCTGCATGTTAGTCTCTGGGCTCTATGAGGGGCCAGGGTGTTCCCTCCATTTATAGCTGCCCTGAAGAGAAGACATGGCTCCCCCAAAGTGAGGCTACAGGGCTGGTCTGTGGGTCTCCTTCAGGCACTCTGGGGTCTGGTGGGAATGGAGCAGACTCTCCTTTGTCCTAACTGCCATTCGATGGCAAGTTGTTCCCTTTCCTCCCGACTTTGGATGTTGGTCTCCGCCATTTCCAGCCATGTGGGAGGTGGAGAATCACAAAACAGCTGCTGCGGGAGGGCCACAAAATGTCAGGGAGTGAGAAGGACAGGTTTCTTACCTGTAACTGGTGATCTTCGAGTGGTCATCTGTGCAATCACACATATGGGTAATCCGCAGGATAGGCCCTGACCTCGGAGAGTTCAAAGCAATCTTGATCGTAGATCTGGCGCGCCTCCCACTCGTCCTGGGGAGGAGGCACCTACTGCGCGTGCCTGGACGAGAGGGAGGTGCTTAGCCACTCAGTTTCTTCCCGCCGCCGGACAGGTGGAAACAAATGAGCTAGATGAGCGTCCAGCAGCGGGGAAGGCTGGGTGGGTCTGTGTGATTGCACAGATGACCACTCGAAGATCACCAGTTACAGGTAAGAAACCTGTCCATCTTCTTCGTGGTCTCTGTGCATTCACACATATGGGTGATTAGCGAGGTATTCTTTCGGAGGTGGGTGCTGGATCTGTAAGAATATGTATGGTTAGAACAAGAAACGTAATGAGCATCGTACTCACAGTAGTTAATCGAAGATGGAGCGCAGCACTGCTTGTCTGAAGGAGGCATCACGCCGGGCACGGACGTCAAGAGCGTAGTGCGAGGCGAAGGTAGATGTCGAGGACCAGACGGCGGCAGCGCAGATGTCCTCTATAGGGATGCCTTTCATGAAGGCCGATGAGGTAGCGACGGCTCTGGTCGAGTGAGCTCGTATGTGTTGAGGGACTGGCTGTTTTGCCAGTTGGTAGCAGAGTTCGATGGCGGCAACGAGCCACTTGGAAAGTCTCTGAGTAGATATTTTGCTGCCCTTATTGTGGGCGGCGTAGGTGACAAAGAGTCTGGGGTCCTTACGGAACTGTCGGGTCCTGTCTATGTAGAAAGCTAGGGCCCTACGTGCGTCCAAGTTGTGGAGCGCCCTCTGTCCTGCATCCGCGGGGTGCTGGAAGAAGGCTGGTATGGTTGATTGTCTTCCCAGGTGAAAGGGAGATACGACCTTTGGCAGGAAGGTCGGGTCGGGTCGGAGTACCACCGTGCTGTTATGAAAGATCGTGTATGGTGGGTCCGCCCTGAGTGCACAGATGTCGCTGGCCCTCTTACCTGTGGTGAGAGCCGTGAGCAGCGCTGTTTTCCATGAAAGCAGGTGTAGTGGAATAGAAGCCATGGGCTCAAAGGGTGGCTTCATGAGCTGGCTGAGGACGAGAGAAAGACTCCAGGTAGGAAGGATTTGTTTGATTGGTGGGTGTAGGCGGATGATGCCCTTTAGGAAGGCTCTTGTGGCATGGTGAGAAAAAACTGTCGTGCCCCCGATACGGGGGTGGAAGGCAGAGATGGCTGCCAGGTGCACCTTTAGCGAAGAATATGAGAGTCCCGCCCTAGAGAGTGTTAGGGTGTAAGCTAGCACCTGGGGTATGGTGGCGCAGCCAGGGTCGAAGTTGTGTTGGGAGGCATAGTGAGAGAATCGTTTCCACTTAAGCAGATAGGATTTTCTAGTGGATGGCTTTCTGGAGTTTACTAAGACCTGGCGGACATCAGGGGGAAACTCTAGGAACTGATCCTCCAGGCTGTCAGTTTGAATGATGCTGGGTTGTGATGAAGGACCCTGCCGTCCTGCTGGGAGAGGAGATCCTGTGCTTGAGGAAGTTGGAGGAATGTATTGTTGGACAGAAGCAGCAAGGTTGTAAACCATGGTTGGCGCGGCCACCACGGGGTTATTAGGATGCAATCCGTGCGGTCCAGCTGAATCTTCTGTAGAACTCTGGTGATGAGTGGAATGGGGGGAAAGAGGTAGTGGAGTGCCCCCTTCCAAGTTTGGAGGAAAGCGTCCCCCTTGGAGAGTTGGGATGGAGGGCCTCTCATGTAGAAGTGGGTGCATTGGGCATTTGATGGTGAAGCAAATACATCTATTTTCGGGGTTCCGAAGATGTTGAAGATCTGTCGGATGTAGCGGCTGTTGATGGACCACTCGTGGTTGTTGGTCGAGTGGCGACTCAGGGCGTCTGCCTGGGTGTTTTCAGCTCCTGGTAGGTGAACAGCCGTGAGGAAGATGCCCTGGCTTATGCTCCAGTGCCACAATGCCAGAGCCCTCTTGCAGAGTCTGATGGAGGCGGTGCCTCCCTGCCTGTTGATGTAGAAGACCGTGGCAATGTTGTCGGAGGTGACCTGAACATGTTGGTGCCTCAGCGATGGGAGGAAGGAGCGTAGAGCCTTGTGCACTGCGAGGAGCTCTAGGCAGTTTATGTGGAGAGAGCGTTCGTAGTCTGACCATTGGCCCTGCACCGTGAGGGTTCCCAAGTGGGCTCCCCATCCCCACTTGGAGGCATCTGTGGTGACAATCACCGAGGGGGGTAGCTGTTTGAACGGCATGCCCCTGTGAAGGTGATGTTCCATTGTCCACCATTTGAGTGATGTCACGATGTGTAGTGGAAGGGTGAGTAGTGTGGACTGGTGCTGTGTGTGAGGACGGAAGGTCCTGACGAACCACATTTGCAGGGGTCGCATGTGCAGCTTTGCGAAACGTAGAACTGCGGTGGTTGCTGCCATGAGGTCTAGCATTCTTTGAAATGTGAGTGCTGTTTGGGAGCGCTGGGCGATGATGGTGTTGGCCAGAGACTGTATGCTGCGTACTCTGTCCTGAGTGTGAGGAAAAGCCCCCTACTTTTCATACATGTGAACATCATGATCACCAGCATGGTTGCCAGGGTGCCTGCCATTCCCATTCTCACCCCAGTCTAATACCTTGGGGCCAACCCAGGCAACATTGCAGCTTGGAAATTTCCAGGTTCACTGGACTAAGGTGAAGTTCATTGGCCAAAGCAGGCATCCAATTAGGTGTCAGTAAGGAATGTCCAGCCTTCTTGAACCTCCCATCTCTCCTCCCTTGGACCTCCCAGTCCCTAAGGGTCTGAGGAAGCCTATTTAACCTCTGACCCAACTCCACTCATGTGTGCTTTCTATTCAGCAACCCCTATTACCCGCTGTCTAGATCCATCCCCAATTCTGGCCACAGTGTTGGGTCCATTTCCCCTGTCCTCTTAAGTCGCCATTGGAAACCTTCCTGGAAGACTACGATGGTAAATATTACCCTGTCTGTTTATCCATATATGTTCCCCTATTGATCTATCTATATTTCCTAGACCTGTGTGAATGTGTGAGTGTTTTGTATTTTTACCTTGTATGAAAGAAATATTATTCTAAATAAATTACAATTGATTTTTACTAAATTAGAGTCTCTTATTGAGCATTGACTCTCTGAACGGTTGAGCCTGGTATACAATTGATAACAAAGATTCCTTTTTGGGGCTAACTGTCTCTCAATCTAATTCCCCAATCTCATTTTGAGAGCAGTTTCCCTAACATGAGGTAGGGAAGCTGTTTGAGAGACCGTGGAGATGTCTGCTCCTATGAACTGTATTCTCTGGGTGGGAACCAGTTTGGACTTTGATAGGTTGACTTGGAGGCCTAGGGTGGCCAGGAGAGAGAGGGTAGTGGAGACGTCCAGTTGCAATTGTTCTTTTGAATGGGCGACGATCAGCCAGTCGTCTATGTACGGGTAAATTGATATGTGTTGCTGACGTAGTGTGGCGGCTACCACTGCCATACACTTGGTGAAGACCCTTGGGGCTGTGGAGAGGCCGAATGGAAGGGAACAGAACTGGAAGTGCTGTTCCCCGATGGCGAACCTGAGGAATCTTCTGTGGTGATGATTGATTGTAATGTGGAAATAGGCATCCTGAAGGTCTATGGACGCCATCCATGATTGTTCTGGGATGAGCGGAAGGATTGCCTGGAGCGTGATCATACGGAATTTCTTGTAGGTTATGTGCAGGTTGAGTTTGCGGAGGTCGAGGATGGGGCGGAGTCCTCCGTCCTTTTTCGGCACCAGGAAGTAGCGGGAGTAAAATCCGGTGCGATGGTATTGAGGTGGAACTGGTTCTATCGCGCCCTTGTCTAGCAGAGATGCGATTTCCGCCTGCAGGGGTGTGGACGGAGGTGTGGTGAGGAATCTGTGGTGTTTCGGAGTGGATGTAAACTCTATTAGGTAGCCCCTTTGTATGACGGCGAGGACCCAGGAGTCCGATGTTATGGCCCTCCAGGCAGGGTAGAATGGTTGCAGTCGAGTGTGTGTGTGAGGGTTTGGCTGATGGGGGGAAACTGGACGACTCAGGGCAGGGTGGTCAAAGAGACGGCTTGGAGGTAGCTGCGGGTTTCTTAGTTGTTTGAGGGCGTGACCTGTGTTGGAAGGAGGGTTTGGACTGTGGTTTACGTCTCCATGGTTCCTGTTGTCTTGGAGACCTGGTTCCTTTGTAGTGGCTGGGTCTCCAACTCCTCTGTCGATTGAATTGGGCTTGGTGTTGCGAGACTCCCAGTCGTTTTGCCCTCTTCCTGCCATCGTCTACTGATGTGAGGATGTCATCTGTGGTTGTGTTGAATAAACCAAGACCATCGAAAGGTAGATCCTCAACCTTGTACTTGATGTCAGGTTGGAGGGATGAGGATCTAAGCCATGCGTGTCTGCGTAGGGCTATGGCTGAGGCCAGGATTTTGGAGGAGCACTGTGCAGCGTGACGAGCTGTATTGATCTGCTGCTTGCTCACTCTGGCCAACTCCTGTAGAGCAGTGGTCGCTGACTTCTGGGATGTCTCAGGCAGCGAGGGGATCAATGTGTTGAGGGAGGTAGTCAAGTTGTAGGCGTATGCCGAGAAGCACGCCATGTAATTGTGTATCTTAGTCGTGGCCGTGGTGAGGGAGTATATCTTCCTCCCGATAGTGTCGAGCTTCTTGCCCTCTCGTTCTGGGGGCACTGGGTGTCTCGTTTGCTTCAACTTCGAGGAGGAGTGGACGATGATCGAGTTCGGAGCCGGGTGGGTGAATAGAAACTTGGAGTCTGGTGCGTGTATTTTGTACAGGGCTTCAACCCTCTTGGATGTTGGTGGTACCGATGCCGGCTTGTCCCATGCTTCCTTAAGCGTTTCGAGGAGGACGGGGAGCATGGGAAGGGAGGAACTCGATGGGAGGTCCGCATGCACTAGGTCGAATACGACGTCTGAGACTCTGGGTGCGTCTGTGTTAAGTTTGAGGTTCAGAGAGTTTGCCATATTCGAAACGAGGTCGAGGTAGGACTTTGGACCCTCTGACGGTGATAGGTCTGCTGGTTTGGCTATATCGGAGTCTGGAGATTGTAGGTCCGAACCCGAAGAGTGGTCGGAGTCGGAGAGTTCCGCCTCGGAGTCGTCATCGGTTCCTTGGTGCGGTTCAGGCTGGGGTTGGAGTGCTGGCTGTTTGTTGGGAGCAACGTGCCCGGGTTCGAATGGTGACGGAAGTTCCGGTTCGGTGGTGGGACGGACGGGGTCGTCACGGAGCCGGAGAGGTCTCTCTAGATCAGGGTGGTGTCTGCGCGGAGAGATGTCACGGTATCGACTCCGGTCAGGTCTGTCGCTGCGATCTTGGTACCGAGGAGATTCGTGGTAGCTGCGATAGTGGCGGTCCCTTGGGTCCGCGTGGTAGGCGTCGGAGGAGGGCGATCGTCGGTATCTTCTTCGGTCCCGTGGGGACGGAGACCTGGACCTCGATGGGGAGTAGTAGTAGTATCTCCCCCTGCGGCGGCTGTGGGACCGTCGGCGACTGCGGGACCTTGGTCTGGTTGGGAGAACTCTCGGGGTCGAGAGTTCTCTGGCCAGAGAGTGGGCATCCAGCGGTTGCGAGAGATCCACAAATTGACGAGGGTCGAGAGGGCGGTGGCTCTTAGCGGAGATAGGAGAGTGGGTCTCCAGTATCTGGTCCGGTGGAGAGTTCGGAATCGACGGAGACCTGGATGAGATGCGCACGATTTCTAGTGGTGTAATCGGCGGTGTTGTGGTCGACTTCGATGCCGGAGTTTTCGGGATCGAGCCGGAGCCGCTTACGGTCGGGTTCGATGCCTTCGGTTTGGTTGTGGTCGAGCCCGTGGTCGGGTTCGAACTCGAGTGTTGTCCTGTTTGTTCTGAGGGTCGATGTCCGGTCTTAGACTTCTTTGAGCTGGCAGTGCCCGTCGGGTCCGCGTGGGCGGAATCGGATCGGTGGCGCTTTTTTGAGTCATCCGACTTCTTGGTGTGCTTGCCGGACTTAGGCTTGCAGGGACCTTGAGCCACGGAAGCTGCCGACTGCGTCTCTCCCGCGAGAAGTGGGGAAGATGGCGCGAGTTGTTGTTGTCCGCCATGCGGCATGGTCGGTCGGAGGGAGGTTTCCATAAGATGGCTCCTGAGCCTCGCGGCGCGGTTTTTGCGGGCCTGTTTGCCAAATTGGCTGCAGTGCACGCAGGAGTCTGTACGATGGGCCTCCCCGAGACAGAATAGGCAGAGAGAGTGGCCGTCGGATGAAGGGATTTTGGAGGAGCAGCGGGTGCAGCGTTTGAAAGTTATTTTGTCCCTTCCTTCCATCCGCCCGGGGGGGGGGGGAGGGAGAAAGTCCGGAAAAATAGTAAAGAGAGGTTTTTTTTTTTTTTAATACGATACCAGGAGAAGTGTAGAAGACGAAGGATTGAAGTGAAGAGAAGGTGGATTGTGAAGATTGCAGTGAAGAAGTTGGAGATCAACGAGGGAGGTGCGATCCGGTCGGCGGTAAGGAAGAAACTGAGTGGCTAAGCACCTCCCTCTCGTCCAGGCACGCGCAGTAGGTGCCTCCTCCCCAGGACGAGTGGGAGGCGCGCCAGATCTACGATCAAGATTGCTTTGAACTCTCCGAGGTCAGAGAATCACAAAACAGCTGCTGCGGGAGGGCCACAAAATGTCAGGGAGTGAGAACGGTTATACTCCTTAACTCCAATAGTGACAGTTTGACATTTCAGGCAGAAGCCTTGTTGAACAGGATGCCTTTTAATCTCCAGAGCCGATCAGAAGCCCTGTTGGGCAAGTGCCCCACCTAAACTCTCTCGCTTTCTAAAAAACATGTGGGGGGGGGCACCAAGAAAGATGTCAGAGTGGCTTACAATTTCCTTCCCTTCCTCTCCCCACACCAGACACCCTGTGAGGGAGGGAGGGCTGAGAGAGTAATGACTGACTCAAGATCACCCAGCACGGCTGCATGTGGAGGAGTGGGGACACATGCCCTTGTTTCATGAAGGAAATGTGTGATAAAACTTAACCGGAACAGGCACTCCCCAAATAATGATCCAGTTGGAGGGTATGGGATTGGTCACCCACAAGAATGTACTTAAATGACCAGAACATTGTATCGTAGCATGCATTGGGTGTTAGGAGTTTTATACAGTCCTCAATGATGCAATGCAATTAAAGAGCCCTCCAGTTTGCACGATCACAAAGCCCTCCCCATCTATAAACAAGCCATCCTTACAGTGGGAATTCTAGCAAAGACTCCATCCACTGGAATTTGGCCTTTATTGTAATGTAGGGGACATCCTGGCTAAACCTCCCACAGCAGAGATGGCCGATCAGCAGACGAGGGTCAAGCTCTAGTTTATTTCAGTGGAAGGATGCCCATGTCACTAACCCTTCTAGGTGCGAGTTGCAAAGTATACTCCATTGAGTTTACCCACCAGGCACAAGTTCCACCCTTTGCTCACTGCAGCAGGGTCTGCTGTGCAAGTGCCAACCTGCAAATGGGCAAAACCAACAACTGCCCATAGACGGGACTTCTCAGCTGGGGGCCCCACCTTATAGCTTTTCCCGAGGAGGTCAGGAAGGCCTCCCCTGGGCTTTCTACAAACTATGCTTCAAGATGGCTTTTCTATGTAGGCAACAGTCACACTGAACTAAATATTTCACAAAGCTACTTGGGAGAAATTATTAGGAACAGTGGTCGATATACTACTGTGTATAGCTTGCTGAAACTAGGTTCCTATTATGCATCTGCTGAAGAGAGTTGTACTTCTCGAAAGCTTATGCTACAAGAAAAGTTGTTAGTCTTAAAGATGCTACTGGACTCTTTACTAGGATCCTACTAGGTAATTGTTGCACCATTTAATGTGTCGTGTTAATGCCTATGCTTTGCTTCCATTTTGTTTTTAGGCTTCTGGTTGGTTCTACAACCCTAATTCCTGTTGCCTCGTTCACTGGATGGACTCTGTGCAACGTCAAGATGGGTCGCCATGTTAGTTTGTCTGAAGCAGCAGAAAAGAGCAGAAGTCCAACAGTACTTTAAAAGCTTAACAAAACTTGTGGCAGAGAAGGAGTCTGAAGAAGTGAGCAGGAACTCGCGAAGGCTCCTCCCCTGCCACAAATTTTCTCAGTCTTTAAGTCGGGACGGCGGCTCAGTGGCAGCGCATCTGCTTGGTAAGCAGAAGGTCCCAGGTTCAATCCCCGGCATCTCCAACTAAAAAGGGTCCAGGCAAATAGGCGTGAAAAACCTCAGCTTGAGACCCTGGAGAGCCATGAATGGGGCTGTGGCTCAGTGGTAGAACATCTGCTTGGTAAGCAGAAGGTCCCAGGTTCAATCCCCGGCATCTCCAACTAAAAAGGGTCCAAGCAAATAGGTGTGAAAAACCTCAGCTTGAGACCCTGGAGAGCCATGAATGGGGCTGTGGCTCAGTGGTAGAGCATCTGCTTGGTAAGCAGAAGGTCCCAGGTTCAATCCCCGGCATCTCCAACTAAAAAGGGTCCAAGCAAATAGGTGTGAAAAACCTCAGCTTGAGACCCTGGAGAGCCATGAATGGGGCTGTGGCTCAGTGGTAGAACATCTGCTTGGTAAGCAGAAGGTCCCAGGTTCAATCCCCGGCATCTCCAATTAAAAAGGGTCCAGGCAAATAGGCGTGAAAAACCTCAGCTTGAGACCCTGGAGAGCCATGAATGGGGCTGTGGCTCAGTGGTAGAGCATCTGCTTGGTAAGCAGAAGGTCCCAGGTTCAATCCCCGGCATCTCCAACTAAAAAGGGTCCAGGCAAATAGGCATGAAAAACCTCAGCTTGAGACCCTGGAGAGCCATGAATGGGGCTGTGGCTCATTTGTAGAGCATCTGCTTGGGAAGCAGAAGGTCCCAGGTTCAATCCCCGGCATCTCCAACTAAAAAGGGTCCAGGCAAATAGGCATGAAAAACCGCAGCTTGAGACCCTGGAGAGCCGCTGCCAGTCTGAGTAGACAATACTGACTTTGATGGACCGGGGGTCTGATTCAGTAGAAGGCAACTTCATATGTTCAAGGTGCCGCTGGACTCTGGTCCTTCACTCTGTGTAATCTTCCTTGAGTCCAAGTGAGAAAGACAGACCATAAATGACACCAGTAGAATGAACGCATCAATAAAATCTGAGCTGCTCTTCTTTTGCACAGCACCGTCTACCCAAAGATATTTATGTTCTGCTTACAGATCCTGCCAGTGTTCGTGGCTCAAGGGAAATCCTTCTCTACAGCAATTCTCCCAAAGTATGAGGAAGGGAGTGAAGCTGACCTTTCGGGTCAATCTGCGTTTGATAGGCTCCTGGAATGAGCACAAGGTATGGGACGGCTGGATAAGTTTGGCTGTAGGGCCAGGTGAAGAGCTCTGCAAGCATCACAATTGTTCAGCCACCAATCGCCAGCTCCCACCTAGGAGTGTGCCAGACCAAGTCCATCTGGGGGTTGTAGCCAGTCGGCTTGGTAACGCTCAAGAATTGCTTCCAGTCTGTCGAGTCAGAATTTAAACTCTGTGTTCCGACAGCTCTGCTTGCAAGACCAGAAAGCTCCCCGTTGCAATTTCTGCACCAGCCCAGGAGTTCTTATTGTGGGAAGCACAAGAACCATTCTCCATGTACATTTGCAGGAAGTGATTATTCCCACAGCTCAGCAATAAATGCCCTGTCCTGCCAGCCACACACTCTGCAGGAATCGATTCAGGTGGGTAGTCATGCTGGTCTGAAGCATGGGGGGGGGGGGCAAACTTGCTGAACATAAGAGACACATGGTATAAACGTCAGATGTTTGCAAGCTGCAAGACATGAAAATCAGATGTTTGAGAGCCAGGAAGGAAGGCAGGAAAATAGATGGGAGAGAAAAGAAAGCAACTTGAACTTTAAATGCATTCTGGCTTGGCTTGGAGAAGTGATTCGAAGAGAGAAATGCCTTCTCCAAGCTGGCCAATGGGGTGGTGGGGGCTTTGAGAGCCGCACAATGTGTGTGAAAGAGCCACATGTGGCTCTTGAGCCACAGTTTGGCCACCCTTGGTCTAAAGGAACAGGACAAAGTTTTAGTCCAGTGGCATCTTTAACACCAACACAGTTTTATCCAAGGGAGAGGCTTTCATGTACCCAGAATAAACCTTCATTGGTGCCAGTGGGCCCAAACTTTACTCTGCAGGAATGGGAGGCTGAAAATGTCAAGAAAATGTCAAGACAGTGTGCGATTGCAATAAAAAAGGCCAACGCCATGCTGGGTATTATTAGGAAGGGAACTGAAAACAAAACAGCCAGTATCATAATGCTCCTGTGTAAATCGATGGTGCGGTCTCATTTGGAATACTGTGTGCAATTCTGGTCACCGCACCTCAAAAAGGATATTATAGCATTGGAAAAAGTGCAGAAAAGGGTAACTAGAATGATTACAGGTTTGGAACACTTTCCCTATGAAGAAAGGTTCAAACGCTTGGAGCTCTCTAGCTTGGAGAAACGTCGACTGCAGGGTGACAGGAGAGAGGTTTACAAGATTATGCATGGGATGGAGAAGGTAGAGAAAGAAGTACTTTTCTCCCTTTCTCACAATACAAGAACTCGTGGGCGTTCAATGAAATTGCTGAGCAGTCGGGTTAGAACGGATAAAAGGAGGTACTTCTTCACCCAAAGGGTGATTAACATGTGGAATTCACTGCCGCAGGAGGTGGTGGCGGCTACAAGCATAGCCAGCTTCAAGAGGGGGTTAGATAAAAATATGGAGCAGACGTCCATCAGTGGCTATTAACCACATTGTGTATATATATGTGTGTATATATATAAAAAATTTTGGCCACTGTGTGACACAGTGTTGGACTGGATGGGCAATTGGCCTGATCCAACATGGCTTCTCTTACGTTCTTATGAGGCATTTTGAGCCTCCAAGAATCTCTGATCTCAGTGTAATGATGCTACGGACGCAGCAACAGGATGCCCAGCTGGGCTTATAGGGGAGCTCCTGCCTCCTTTTGGTTCATGCTGAAGAGGTTACAGGGCAAGCCAGTCAGTCTCCACAGCAGAGCTGCAGCACTCGGAGCATTTATCAAAGACAGACCATTTTATTGACCACATTAAATGGAATCCATTTGATGCTAATCAGGGCTGCGCTCTCCACGCCAAAATAATTAAAAGTTTGCATCCAAGCAATTTAAACTCATCACTGAGAAAAACTAAATTTAATTCCTTGTATAAACCAGGCATCGGGGAAGATTGGAGTGTGCTGTCCTTTTTGCATAATTTATTCTGCCATGTTGACTGGTTTCTGTAATTTATTCTGCTCCAGCTAGCCTGGGGGAAGTTCCCCACCTGCACCCCCAGTGCTGCCACAATTCTTCTGCTGCCCATCTGGCTTCAGAGGTTCAGACCAGAGATGCTGAAAACTCCACAAATGGCTCTTTAGTACATCATTCACTGCTAAACCACCAGCAAGGGGACCCCAAACTGGATTGGGGGCTGGGGTGGGGGGGAGGGCTAACCCTTCTCTCCTGCACTGTTTTCTTGGCCTCAAGGGGCTCTCCAAAGCCTCAGTGGGAGAAAAATTCAGGCAACAGAAAAGCTGCAGGCTTCCCTTTTGGGGCAAACAGCAGCGCGGGGGGTACTTTTGAGGTTGGGAGAAAGACGGGAGAAAATAAAATCCTTTTTGCATATTGATCACAAGAGCTATGCTCAGAATCCTCTTTTCGTTTTAATGGTTTCCCGCTGCAGAAAAGTTCAAACAACAGAAAGGGAAAAATTAGAAGTTTTGACTCGGGGTGATTCAAATGTATGCCCGAGGGACTACTAATCCAAGTTTACAAGGGGGAGAAATTGAGGGAGTTTACCCATGGGAACATTACGAGTGCCATACTTCTCTATGCAGAACACAAAAAACAGGAGCAAGTCTTCCTATGGTAGGATTTATGCGTGGGCATCTCGTTCTACTGTAAACTACAAAACCTAAGAAAGGCGGGGGGGGGGGGGAATGCCGCATTTAGTTCTCAAAGGCTGCTGCTTCCTGATGGGGATTATAAACATTTTCATTAATAAGTAAATAAATGGGGTTGCCCTCCGACCGCTAGGGACAACTATTCTATGTGGCTTCCATCAACTGCTTAATGCGATGCCTTAAATGAGGCTCCAGCTTGCTTAGGAGAAGGCCCGTCTCGGGCTTCCAGCTTGTTTTATAGCTCTGTGTTTGGTTTTAAGATTTTGGATTTTTTTTATAGCTGCTTTATGAGCACGTTTGGACCGTTTTATTGCTACCATATTTTAGATGCATTACGAGCTGCCTGCTTGGTGGGAAGCCGTCAGAAACGCCGGGAATCAAGAAAGAGCAAAGCACGCGTCCAGCCGCTGAACGCAGGCCTCCCACCTGCCCTCAGAGGCAGCAGGACCAGCTGCCTTTTCTGTTTTCAGTGGGGGGCCCTCCGTGTTTTGCTTCTTCCTCCTAGAACAGGGGTCCCCAGTGTGGTGCCCAAAAGAACCATTCGTGACACCTTTTCTGAGGACTGCCATGCATTTTTAGAAAGTGGACAGAGGAAGGCTTCCGATCGGCTGTGTAGATTTTTAGGAATATTGCTCAGGTGGCAAGCTGCCACTGCAACACAAGAGAGCCAGTTTGGTGTAGTGGGAGAACCAGGTTTGGTTCCCCATTTCTCCATATGCAGCTTCTGGGTGACCTTGGGTCTGTCACAGTTCTCGCAGAGCTGTTCTCTCAAGAGAAGTTCTCTCAGAGCTCCCTCAGCCCCACCTTCCTCACAGGGTGTCTGTTGTGGGAAGGGGAAGGGAAAGGAGATTGTAAACCGCTCTGGGACTCCAAGAGAAGGGCATGGAATAAATCCAATCTTCTCTACTTCTACTCAAGGATCATCACCGTGTGATTGGAGGTATGCTGGAGCAGCCATTTTGTGGCTGTGCCCACTAAGCTGTGTCAGAATTTCAAAGGTTCCCACAGGCTCAGAAAGGTTGGGGACGCCTGCTCCAGAACACAGGATCAGCACCATTTCAGATTTACATACCGGCTCAGCATTTAATACAAGGTTCTGAGACAAGGCCTTAAAATTGCTGCTTGTCATGAAGAAGTATAGCTTGCGGAAGTCAGGATGCAGTAAAGCTTGAAGAAGTCGTGATGTTTGCCCAAGAGGAAGGGACACATGCCCTGACAGTCTGCACGTGCCGTGTTCCACCTGGCCAGTGCTTTTTTCATCTAGCTTGGTACTCCTTACTGTAGTCTGGATGGGTGCTGTGCTGGCATGCAAATACCCGACACGCCACCAGGCATGCATTGAACTGCTTAAATGTGGCTGATGTGATCAGACAGACATTTAAATGGCCCGAGGTTATAGAGATAGATATGCAAGGCAAGGCTCTATCTCATCCGGTCTCTCGTGTTACATCTAGAAAAATAAACTATCACACAGAAAGAGAATTTCAGCCATGATAGTTCAGCTCGCAGAGACATTCACTATAACACTGATTCTCTTCTTCCCTGTGCCAACAGTCACACCTGACTCTAGTTTGCAGGTTCCTTTTCTTAAGGAGAGCCAGTTTGGTGTAGTGGTTAAGTGTGCGGGCTCTTATCTGGGAGAACCAGGTTTGATTCCCCACTCCTCCACTTGCACCTGCTGGCATGGCCTTGGGTCAGCCAGAGCTCTGGCAGAGGTTGTCCTTGAAAGGGCAGCTGCTGTGAGAGCCCTTTCCAGTCCCATCCACCTCACAGGGTGTCTGTTGTGGCGGAGGAAGGTAAAGGAGATTGTGAGCCGCTCTGAGACTCTTTGGGGTGGAGGGTGGGATATAAATCCAGTATCTTCTTCTACCTCACAGGGTGTCTGTTGTGGGGGAGGAAGGTAAAGAAGATTGTGAGCCGCTCTGAGACTCTTTTGAGTGGAGGGTGGGATATAAATCCAATATCTTCATCTACCTCACAAGGTGTCTGTTGTGGGGGAGGAAGGTAAAGGAGATTGTGAGCCGCTCTGAGACTCTTCGGAGTGGAGGGCGGGATATAAATCCAATATCTTCATCTACCTCACAGGGTGTCTGTTGTGGGGGAGGAAGGGAAACGAGATTGTGAGCTGCTCTGAGACTCTTCAGAGTGGAGGGCGGGATATAAATCCAATATCTTCTTCTTCTAATGGGCAGCCATGTTGGTCTGAAGGAACAGGACAAAGTTTGAGGGGCACCTTGAAGCTTTGTTCCAAGTATAAGATTCTGAAGTGGGCATGCACATGAAAGCTTCTACCCAGAACTAAATTTTCTTCGTCTTAAAGGTGCCACTGGACTCAAACTTTGTTTTTTTCCCCTCGAAGAACGACAGACAATAAAAGATCAGGACTAAGGTGTCAATTTGTTTTTATTGAGTGCAGTTTGTGTCCAGTTAAACCCCAACCGTTCCATAGAAACCATCAGTGCAAAAGTGTCTTTTATAAATTGAATGTCACACAGATGACAGACTTTAGCAGCCAAAGACATCCCCCCCCCACTTCAAAAAAAGGCCACACTAAAACAAGAGAATGTTCTACAGAGTCATATGCTAGGTGGCTTACACCTGGAAAGTTTAGAAAGTGCTGGGAGAATACAGAAATTACTGTCCTCAGAACCCCAAGAATCTTCTGTTTTCTCACTGAAAGGGGCAGAGGGAGAGACGTACCAGAATTATAATTAAACTGCCCGAATGCAAAAAGCAATCAGTTTTGCATAATCTCAAAATATTTTGGATTAAGACAACATGCCATGCAACCCTTTTGATATCTGACTCTTGGGAAAACCACAAAAGTGGTTCTGCTTCAGCAGCAATTAGCTATCACACATATAACCTGAATGTCACACAGTGTCCTACATACATGCTAGTAAAATATTAAACGCACACCCCCGCCACTTACAAATCAACATTTATGTTTCAAAAAAAGTGGAAAAACAAACCAAAGCATCTTGTGAAGGAAATAATTAAGGTGGGGGGAAACAAACAGATAAACCAGGAATTCTTCAGTGATTCAATTCTCTCTGTTCTACATACTTTGAGCTACATAATGCGGTGCAGGACTTGACGAGGTAATGTAGCTGACTTGATGGAAATGGGCTGGATTCGCAGCATTGTGGATTCGTGAAGAATTTCCGTAGGGCAGATTTACCGGATACCAGGGGCTAACGTAGTGGTAGGCAGGAGCCAAGGGGACACACGTGTCAAAACCAGGTGGAGGCGGCTGGCTGTAGGCATCTGTTACCACCGGATAATAAACTGTACCGTGGGGAGGAGGTGGGTCTCCAATGGATAACGTACCTGAGGGGGGAAAAACGCTGGCTTGAAATCATCAGACAACACACTAGCTGATTTTTCAAACCTTTTTCTAAAGGCCAGTATTCGAATAAAGGGGGGGGGGGAGGAACCTGAAAGCTGTTCTTAATCTGGCAAGGCTTGCCAAAGCAGTCAACTGATTAAAGAGCTTTTAGTTGATTAATCACCTGCCTTTTAACTAATTACATGCATTTGCATATTAACAAAGCCTCATTATAAGTGCCTTTGTGAGACAAGGAATATGAGATGTTACAAATGTAAGAAGAAGAACTACCAGGCCATTTCAAGTATGGTATTTTGTTTCCCCACTCCAAATTACAGCAAAACAATTCAAGGAGGGGCTGGGCCTCAGTGGCAGAGCATCTGCTGGGCAGGAGGAAGCCCTTGAATCCACACACACACACACACACACACACACACACACACACACACACACGGCATCTCCAGTTAAAAGGCTCAGGGTGTAGGTGATGTGAAAGATCTCCAGAGAGCTGCTGCTACTCAAGAGTAGACCACACTGACCTTGCGAGACTAATGTCCTGATTCATGAGAAAGCA
This sequence comes from Heteronotia binoei, assembly GCF_032191835.1. Taxonomy (NCBI): domain Eukaryota; kingdom Metazoa; phylum Chordata; class Lepidosauria; order Squamata; family Gekkonidae; genus Heteronotia; species Heteronotia binoei. Next base: position 10,844,219 of record NC_083233.1, read on the forward strand.
ACTTTGTGTGTTTATCACAAAAAAAAAACTTTTAAAAAAAGATATGCCCTAAACAATTAGCCCCACTGATTAAAACTGGCCCCCTCTAACTTAAAATGTGCCCTAGTTAATCAAGTTTTAATAGGTTTATATACCAATCAATGCACTGCACAATGCCGCATATTTGTGCAGACAATAACTTTTTAGCAATTCTCATCTCAGTATTTCAAAAATGTGTGTGTACGCAAATGCCAAGCAATAGGTGCTGAGCCAGGCATAAACCTTATTGCATGCATGGCTCATTAAACCATGCGTATGATTGTAATTCCTAAAATTAATTTGCAAAACTAGTACTTTAGAAGCCATCTCATTAGGGTGAGGGATCTTTCTCTCCAGCTGCCGCCTCTCCTCTCCTGCAGCCTTTTCCAGAGAGAACACACTTGGCCTTTTATGCTTTCCTCCCAGGTCCCACTCCCTCTAGGCTAGTTCTCCCTCCAAAACTCTGCCACCCAATTGGAGGGACAGAAGGGATCCTGGGAGATGTAGGCCCATGAGCCACTACTAGGTAGCCTTCTCTCTGCCCTCTAGGCTGCACTAGGCCTCTAGGCCGCACTGAGCCTGCTTCGGCGGGGAGGGGAGGGTTGCCAAGTCCAATTCAAGAAATATCTGGGGACTTTGGGGGTGGAGCCAGGAGACTTTGGGGGCGGAGCCAGGAACAAGGGTGTGACAAGCACAATTGAATTCTAAGGGAGTTCTGGCCATCACATTTAAAGGGACAGCACATCTTTTTAAATGTCTTCCTTCCATAGGAAATAATGAAGGATAGGGGCACCTTCTTTTGGGGCTCATAGAATTGGACCCCCTGGTCCAATTGTTTTGAAACTTGGGGGGGTACTTTGGGGAGAAGCACTAAACACTATACTGAAAATTCAGTGCCTCTACCTCAAAAAACAGCTTCCCCATAGCCCCTGAAACCTCCAGATCAATTCCCCATTATACCCTATGAGAATCGATCTCCACATAGGGAATAATGAAGTGCTCAGCAGACGTTCTCCCCCCCGCCCCCCCCCCCCCCTATTTCTGGCGACTCTGAAGTGAGTCACGAGTTGCAGCCAGTACATGTCAAAAGCAAAAGTCTACTCACGAGTTGCAGCCAACCTCTTCAAAGTAACACAGACACCATCCCAAGAGGAAGCCTTTCTAAGCGGAGACTGGAGCCTCCGGAGGGGGATAGTCACATGGTGGCTTTGGTGGTGGGGCTTCCCCTGCCAGCCAGCTGACTGGGGGCAGGAAGCAGCCTGGGAAAGCGGAAGAACCCCCGCTGGGACCTGAGGATTGGCAAGCCTAGGGGAGGGCAGGATATAAATCCAATAAAATAAATACGTAGATCATAACAAGGGCATATAGACCTTAATGGAAAATCCACGTCACATTTTCTTTGCAGCTTTGCTTCCTGCTGCAGCCAGCGAAGACAAGGCAACAAGAGCAGGAAACTTCAGCAGCTTCAGAGCTTCAAAGGGTGAGGACAGGACAGGGAGGAGGGGGGAGAAAACAGCCCTGCAGGCCTGATTAAAGCCCTGGGAAATTGGGGGTGGGGGTGGGGTGTTTAAGCAGTGATTCGCCCTTGGCTGCAAAAGCAGACCTTGAGCAGCTGTCTTTCACTGCACTGACCTCACACAGGAGAACTTTCAAGCAGTCAGTTGGGAAACAAGTGCATACATCAGAATGGAAGAAGACATACTATTTTGAGTTTTCTGCTTTGGCACAAAAATCTCTTAAGTCAGCTCAGTGGCAGGTGTACAAGGGGAGCCATTTAAGGCCACAACCCCTCTCTAATGACCACCTCTTCCCTCTCCTCACCCCTCGATAAGCCCCAGAGTAGCTAATGCCCTGTCCTTAGGGTTGTCAACTTCTAAGTAGGGGCTGGAGATCTCCTGGAATTACAACCTAACTTATTTAAAACATTTATTCTACTTTTCCTGGAGAACATGAGAGTCCACTTGTGGAAGGTGGGTGGAATGGCATTATACCCTACCAAGGGCCCTCCCCTCCCTAAACCCACTCTCTCAGGTTCCACCCCTCAACTCTCCATGGTTGGCAACATGGGAGTTGGCAACCCTACTCTTCCTCTCTCCATCTCTCAGGCATCTTTAGACACAGTGCAGGAAGCCATTCATGCCCCATAGGGCTTCCTGAACTCTTGTGAAAACACAGCGCATGAATGACTTGCCACACTGTGCCTGAAGGTTCCAGGTTTCCTGGAAAGGTTACATCAAATATTCTAAAAGAATGCCTGGGGAATAGAACAGGAAAGCTCCCTATTTGCTTCCTGGCTCAATTCAAGGGGCTGGTATTGACCTTCTCCCATACGGAACTGCCCATTCATTCTGTTCATCTCTGTAGGCCCTGCCTCAGCTGCCAGCACCATCTGAGGCTGGACATGCGGCAGCCCAAGAAAGGGTTTTCTTGGTGGTGGCACCAAATTTTTGTTACTTCCTCTCCAGGGAAAATGTGTCTGTCTCCCTCTACTGGTGTCTTCCACCGTTTTTGCCCTCCTCCTTGGTTCTGGTGGTGTCTTTATTGAATTATTTTATCATTTTAAATGTTGTTTGTAGCGGTTCAAAAGTTTTAGTATTTTTCTGTGTGCTGCGTTAGGGATCCTGATCAGGTAGAAAGGTGGCCTTAGAATTGTTTTAACTAAATGTTAGTTCCTGAGCAGGATGTGGCCAGAGCAGCTGCCCTTCCCCAGATCCTCCTGAGATCACCACCTCCCCTTGTCTTTGGCCAGCTCTACGTTTACTTTATCAGCAAGCACCGCAGGCTGTTTTGAAAACCTACATGGGCGTGCACACAAACATGTCTCATTATGGCTCTCCTGAAAATACTGCCAGATTTACTCCAAAAAGAAGGCTAGTCTGGCCCAAGAGGCATCGACGATTTATAAAGCACATAAATGGTACAATTTAATTCCAGCTGTCGACCTAGAGTAAATTAAACCTCCCATTTTAAGCCCCGTTCACAAATTCCAGAGGGGCGGCCACATTAGAGCAAAACAACGATGTCTTGCAGCACATGAAATGCGCACAGATTTATTACAGTGCTAAGGCCTGCTTCATCAGATGCACGGTGTACCCTCAACTGGCAAAGAGATCTCTCTTTGTGCTGAGACAGACAGACTCTGCAAACAGTGTGCGTGTAAAGGAGCAGGGGGGGAGGACAGGGAGTTGTCAAAGACAATGTGATGCATGAGGCAGTCTGACATTTCTATGTGAAAATCAAAACATGTTCAAAAATCAGTCCAGGGGCCATTCACAGCCACGCATGCCAACAATGCCCACACTGCACATGCAAGTCAGTTTCTAATCCCAAAGAATAAGAGAGCACCAAAGAAACGCCACACTGCAACACCCAGAAGCTGGAGGCAGAATCCTTGAGCCTCCGAGGACACCCTTTTGCTGTCCCCTTCAAGTCACCAAAGCATCATCCCAGGATGTCGACTCCAGTCTTTGTGTTGCTCAATCAAAATTTGTTTGAGATGCCTGAAACTCCGCAAACGTCATAGAGGCTTCCTCTATCACACTCAGGGTTGCCGATCCCCAGATCCCCCAGTTTGGAGGCCCTGCCCCCCCCTTCAGGGTCATCAGAAAGCGGGGTGGGGGGAGGGAAATGTCTGCTGGGCACTCCATTATTCCCTACAGAGACCGATTCCCATAGAGGATAATGGAGAATTGATCTGTGGGTATCTGGGGCTCTGGGAGGGCTGTTTTTTGAGGTAGAGGCACCAAATTTGTAGCACAGCATCCAGGGTCTCTCCCCAAAATACCCTCCGAGTTTCAAAAGGATTGGACCAGGGGGTCCAATTCTATCAGCCCCCAGAGAAGGTGCCCCTATCCTTCATTATTTCCAAGGGAGGGAAGGCATTTAAAAGGTGTGTGGTCCCTTGAAATGTGATGGCTAGAACTCCCTTTGGAGTTCAATTATGCTTGTCACAACCTTGCTCCTGGCTCTACCCCCAAAGTCCCCAGATATTTCTTGAATTGGACTTGGCAACCCTAATCACGCACCCATTAGTATTTCTAGATATCCTGTCCCTACCACTGCTGGTGTCCCTACTGTTGCTGATAACTGCTCTTATCCTAGATACGCTCATTCTTTCCACAGAAATTGCAGACCATACTTTGGGCGTTTCATCTCCCCACTGCTCACATTTTTTTCCCCCTCCTATGCTTGTTGTATATTTATCTGCCAAGAGTATGATGAAGTGAACTCTAATCCATGAACACAGGAAGCTGCCGTCTACTGCATCAGGCCATCTGTCCATCAAGGTCAGTATGGTTTATTCAGCTTGGCAGCGGCTCTCCAGGGTCTCAGGCAGAGGCCTTTCCCATCATCTACTACAGGAGGTGCTGCTGGGGATTGGACATGGGACTTCCTGCACACCAAGCAGATGCTCTACCACCGAGCCATGGCCCCTCCTCTACCACCGAGCCATGACACAACAATTCCACCAGTCTTCAGAGATTCCACAAGGTTCCTTTGCATTTCATTTTAATCAGGGGCTGTTTTGTAGAAAAAAGAGGTGGTGGAGCTCATCCAGGGATTGTTACGCAGCTGAACCTACTATTCAATGGACAAGGTTAGGGACCGCCTCTCTCCATATGTTCCCCAGAGAGCGCCGAGATCTAGTTCCCAAAACCTACTACGAATCCCTGGACCAAGAGAGGCCAGATTGAAAGTAACAAGGGAGCAGGCCTTCTCCACAATGGCTCCCAAACGGTGGAACCAGCTACCAGAGGAGGTGCGAGCCCTGCGAGACCTAAACCAATTTCGCAGGGCTTGCAAAACCACCCTCTGTCAACTCGCATTTAAGATGGCACCCGGAGATGACACCTAGCCATCCTATACATATTCTGAACTGTGGCACTTTAATTTACACTTTATAAATTTTAATTGTTATTTAACTTAATCTGAATTGTATTTAACTACCGTATTTTTCGCTCCATAAGACGCACCTGAGCATAAGACGCACCTAGTTTTTAGAGCCGTTTGTGTGAATTTAGAGGTATTTGTGTGATTTTTTTGCAGTATTCACTCCTTAAGACGCACACACTTTTCCCTCCACTTTTTTGGGGGGGAAAAGTGAGTCTTATGGTGCAAAAAATACTGTATTTAATTGTTTTAATGGATTGATGGATTTTAGTGTAATCATGGTGTAAACCATGTCACGTGAGCCGCCCTGAGCCCGCTTCGGTGGGGGAGGGCGGGATATAAGAATAAATTTATTATTATTTATTATTATTAAGGTGGGGTGGAGGAGTGGGGAGCTGTCAGAACGGTTCAGGAGCTGTGCTCCTGTGAGCTCCTGCTGAATTCGAAGCCTGATTTTAACCAAGGTTACCAGTAATCGATGGCATGCCACGGTGCAGACCCTCCGGCGCTAGATCACACCTAGTAACTCCAGTCGAGCCCTTAAACCCACAAAAGCGCAGGGCTGCATCTAAACACACCAAAGAAAGTACATTTGCTGTGCCCCAAAAAAGCAAGCAATATGTCATCTGCTCAGCTCGGATACTAACCATTTGCCGAGGCATCCGTGGGCATCTGGCGCACGTCGTTCCTCCCGGTTTCAGGGTACGCTGGTGCCATCGAATGATCCATGACAGGGACAGGCTCTGTGTATGCCTGGTAAGCCTCCATGTGTGGGGACGGTGGCACTGGCTGCACATACATCATTGGGTTCCAACAGGTCTGGTGGTAATACTTACCAGGGAAGGGGGGGGGGGAGAAAAGGTTTGGATGAATGAGAGTTTCATGCAGCCTGATGAAACAGGAGGTAGTGAAATCTGGCCAGCAAGTTCTGCTCCATACCAGAAATGCAGGGGTTGGATCCTGACTAAATTGGCAGTTTTGACTGATAGCCCCTTCCTGTTGAAGGCCCGTCCCTCCCACTGCCCCCCTCCCCCACTGCCTTGTGCCGTTCTTCAGGGTCTCCTATCTCCAGGAACAGTGTTTCATGGAGATCTGTGAGTTGCTGTGGGAGATGGGAGGCAAGACAGTTCCATTTTGCTGAGGGAAAATTTCATCTGGATCTGACCCACATTCTGTGATGTCTCAGGAGAGTTACTCAATGGCTACTGGAAACCAATGGGAGGGGGATGCACAGTGTTTTCCCCCTTTGCTAAAATGGACAGAGTGCTGCTATAATATGCAACTCCATTTGGTCACACATGAAAGAGCCACACACTATCAAGGACTATTAGCCATGATCAGGGGTGGCCCGGTGCCCTAGGCAGTCTCACTGCCTGGCGCCCCCCAAGAGCCCCTGCACCTCCTCCCCCTGCCGTGGCTCCCCGCCTCCCCTTTCTCCCCGCAATGCCTCCTCCCTCCCTTGGGACTCTTTCCCACCCTGGTGTATCAATTTCAACGCCAGAACCAGCTCTAGCGCTGCGTTCCAGCTCTCTAAAGCCCCCCACCCCCAGCCGAACACTCCAGTCGCGGTTAAAACCACACTGCAGGGCCAGGCTGCACTCACCGTCCGTCCCTCAGGAACAGCGTCCTGAAAGGGCAACCCCCGCTGAACTCCTCCCCTCTCATCCAGGAAGTGGGGAGGGGAGGATTAAGCTGTAGTGGGGTCACCCTTTCAGGATGATGTTCCTGAGGGATGGACGGTGAGCGCAGCCTGGCCTTGCGGCGCGGTTTTAACCACGACTGGAGAGTTCGGCCGGGCCGGGGGGGGGTGGCTTTAGAGAGCTGGAACACGGCGCTAGAGCCGGTTCCGGCGTAGAAATTGACACACTAGGGTGGGAAAGGGTCCAGAGGGAGGGGGAGGAGGAGGAGGTGCGGTGGGGAGGCATTGGGTGGGGAGGGAATGGAGGGGCAGGCGACAGTAGCAGCGGGGGGTGAATGGCAAACTAGGTGCTTGCCTGGGGCACCGGGAGGGGGTGGGGAGTCCAATTTTGTGCCCCCACCCTCCCGGCGCCCTAGGCAGCCACCTAAGTTTGCCTAGCGGGAAGGCCGGCCCTGGCCATGACGACAAAATGGCACCCTCGTGTCAACAGAAGAGGCTTTGACCACTATGTTCCGCCTGAAGACTTTCCAGTGGGGTCTAATCAGGGTCACTATGGGAAAGAAGACATTTGACTAGAGGGGACTTTTTGGTGTGATCCAGCTGAGCACTTGTGATATTCTGTCTCTTTCCATCCAGTTTTGACTCAGGAGTGGCAAAGTCCTCTCTCCAAATTCCAAGGCAGTTAAAGCAGACAAGGCCACAAAGCACAATATGAAGCAATACATTTTTTTTTTGAAAGATTTAGTGGAGAGAGTCAGGATTCCCTGACCCATGGCTTTTGTCAAAGGCCCAAGTGAGGGTTTTAGCTGTCCAAGTGCAAACGCATGCAACGGTCCAGGCAGAACATCAGAAGGCCACAGCTGGGGCCTCTGAAAGGGATGACAGTTCTCCCTCAATGAGTTAGTCAAGGGGTTTCAGAATACCACTTACCTGCAAACCCAAATTGAAATAATACTGCACAATCTTTGGATCTGAAAAGAAAAAGGTAGCAGTGATTATTCTTCTCCTACTATGTTGGCCAATCAAGAACAACATTAATGCTTAAATTCTGGATGCACAGGAAAGCCTTGCCCAATGGATTCAGAAATAAGACTTTCCCACACAAATTGGGTTTTCCAATTGCATAGAAATACATAAACTCTATTTGCTCAACAACGACGAAGCAAAATGAGTTTGAGTAAGGTTAACCGTACCCAAAGACTGGACATCATGAAGGATGAAAACCCTGTTGGTCAGTTGTCCCAGTCAGACATCTAAATTTTTATCTAGTTATCTCACACACACGCTTTATTTTTAATACAACAGGACTTTGCAGATCAGACACAAACACAAAATAAGATTGGGTGAGAGGCGTCATATATCAGAAACTTTACCGAACAAACACAGTCAAGATTGAGTTATGCAAAATGTTCCATACTCAGCAACAATATTTTCACTAACTAGTTCCAGCTTCACTTCATTTTTATGGGCCAACTCAGCACCTGATGAGGGACTTGGAACACATGAAGCCAGGCACATGGGCAACTGCAAGGGGAAAGGCATTCCCCCTGACGCCTGCTTTTGTGTGCAGACTGGTCTGCCTCTGGAGACAGTGAGTATAAACCTACAGCCCCCTTCCCCCACCTCAGGACGTAGCTGAGACAGCAGGGCTGGCTTCCCTGCAAATTAAGCTTCCGGCTGCCAGAAAATGACTCTCGCTTGCCTTCAAAGCAGTGGGTTAAATCCCTGTATTCCAAGCAGTTTTGCTGTTCATGTAAGTTGGTCTCTTAGGAAGCCGTCCAGGGCAGAGTTTGCCTTAAGCGATGGTTCTTAGATGTTTCCCCCAAAGAGCCAAACTTAGAAGCTCCACGGAAGCAGGGTCACAATTCTGCTGATGTAAGGAACCCAAGCAGCCAACAGTTTGCTCTTCATCAAAACTCTGGATGGAATGCAAGTCCTAACTTGTTGGTAGGAGTGTATTTTAGTCTACCCAGATCTTAATGGCATTTTTTAAAAATATTTCAGCATCCCAAATGTATCTGGGTTTTCCTGGGGAAATAAAAATAAAAAATCCCAGAAAAAAAATCCTGGATACGTTCAAGAATTACCAGTAGATCCAAAAACAGAGGAGTGGCAAAAGCAGATTCCTCCCACCTCTCAGCTGTCCATCAGGTTTCTGTTGCAGTCCTGTTAAAGTTTAAAGGGACTGCAGAAGACAGCCTGAGGATCAGGACAGACCCAAACACCAAAATACCATTTTTTAAAATTGCATACCCTACCTTTACTTGCAGGGATGTGAGCAACATAAACAAACTGGAGACTGAAACAACCTAAGCTTTAACTAAGGATGCTTCCAAAATTCTCCCCAGTTTCTGGAGTTCTGAGTCATCCCATTTTTTTCTAATTCTGCAAGAATTTTGTGGAATTTGGAATTAAAACAAAACAAAAAAACCCCCTAGATTTTTCACAGAACATCACATTCATGCAACTTGCTGCAGCTTCCAGCGTGGTATACAAATACACATGACAAAACCGCCAATCCAGAAGCATTTTGATGCATCAACCCATAAAATTGCCTTTTTGCTGTTGTTCTATCAGTGCATGGCACACAAGCACTTCAGCAATATGGGGGAGAGGTAAACTGTAGTTGTGGCAAACTATGCAGAATCCAATTCCAGAACATAATTATTTATTTATTATTATTATTTATTTTATTTCATTCGATTTATATCCCGCCCTACCCCACCGAAGCGGACTCAGGGCGGCTAACACAAAAATTCTAACAATAAAATTAAGAATTAAAATACATTAATAATTTACACAATAAAATAAACACAATTCATCAGCGTGCTGTCCCACAGTCTTCCTTAAAATATTCAGATGCCGGTCAGTTGTATGCCAACCGGAAGAGGACTGTCTTACAGGCCTTGCGGAACTGCCCAAGGTTCCGCAGGGCCCTCACCTCTTCCGGCAGCTGGTTCCACCAGCAAGGGGCTGTGATCGAAAAAGCCCTGCCCTTAGTTGACTTCAGACCTCCTTTGGCCCGGGGATTGTAAGGAGATTTTGAGAACCCGATCTCAGTACTCTCTGGGGAACATATGGGGAGAGACGGTCCCTAATATAATTCTACTATTCGAGACCCCCAAAAGAGAAATAGAAACACTTCCAATTTAAGAGCCGGGGCAGAGAAGCCTGCTTGGCCTCACTTGCAGCGCAGGATAATTAATCATGTGTGACGTCTCAAGTCTAAACTGCCTTTTCAGGGTCCACCTCCCCGCTTAGCTCCGATGGATGCTCCAGGTAAAAAAGATGAGTGTTATCCATTTAGCTGTTCTCTTCCGAAAAACATCAGAAGAGAAGCCTCTGAGGATGTACACAAGGAATGAAGTCTTAATTGACTGAAAGAAAAACTCCCACATTCCTCACAAGTTTCAGACACAGCATTATTTGAGACCTGCAAAGCAGTTTGTTCACTGAAGGAAACAATCCCATTTTGATGGGAATTGTAGCCAACTGCCTTTTAAGTTATACATATGCAGCACTTTCCCTGCCCAGATGGTTTGATTCAAGGGAGAAGCTTAGCCAGAAATGTTAATGGCTAATATGTCATAAATACTGCAAGAAAAGCTTGCAACAGAATAAAATGGAGCCACCTATTTAAAAAAGCAATGGACACATTCTCGGAAAGTTCTGATTTCAGGATACAAGTTATTTGACCTGGCTGTTGATCAGAGCCAACTCTCAGCTGAGGGTATGCAGAATGAGACAAACAGGAAAAATCTCCACATACATAGATCACAGGTCATCACTGCAACAAGCGCTGAAGTTTTCTACTCCACCTTAGAGTTCTGCAGTCCAACTTCTAGCTACAAAGGGAACTGGCATATTTGATTCCCGATACATATCTTCGCGGAAGACAAAAATTCGGGTCACCATCAGACAGTTTGGTCGTACATGGCCAAGAAAACCAATATGCTCTTGGCTCCAGCAATATTGATCACAACTACCAAAGAAGCCATAGATTGTCACTCAACAACTGATGCAACCAATTGCCCAAACTTCTGTATATGGTTCCCTCTGGAACTGAACTTTCAACAATTAAAAAGCCAGCAAAAAATGCAATTTTCTATGGGCTAGCAAGATGCCCTGTGGTTAATATAGAAGTCAATACAGAGAGCACATCCACATTTCCTTGTCTTCTGGTTATAACAGTGGCTATCCAAATGCATGATTTATTTATTTATTTGTAATTTATATCCCGCCCTTCCCACCAGGTGGCTCAGGGCGGCTTACAACATATAAAAACTAACATATAAAAACTAGCATAGAATATAAAATTAAACATAAAAGGTTAATATTTCATAATTTACGTAGTTAAAATCTAGACATTTGTTACAGTTATATACATAAACATTAAACCATACAGCAATCTTACAGCTACACTCAGTTCAAATTCAGTGCCGGTTAGTTGTGGGCCAGCCGGAAGAGGACTGTCTTACAGGCCCTGCGGAATTGAGCAAGGTCCCGCAGGGCCCTTACCTCTTCCGGCAGCTGGTTCCACCAGGAAGGGGCCATTACGGAGAAGGCCCTGTCCCTTGTAGTTTTCAAACGGGCTTCCTTTGGCCCGGGGACAACAAGGAGATTTAGTACAAGTCAGAACAAAAAATCATTTTGATTAGTCTCCCCTATCTTGATAAGAGAGGCAGTAATTCCATTTTTATTGCTGAAATCAGCATAGGAGTGAAATCACAGGATTAGTTTTAGTCATAAAATATTACAAGTTAAACGGGAACAGTTCTTTCCTTGGGAGAAAAATCCGCATTGGTAGGAACAAGAGAATGGTTAATGAAAGTACAAGACAACATAAATTGGCAAATTAAAGATCCAAGATGAAATTGATGTGCAATGTTGGGTGATTGAACACTGCAATAAAAATGGAGAGAATCAACTCCATTTCTTTCTTTCTGGAATATTAAAAGCATGATCGAGAAGCTCAGTAATGTAAATGAGAAAAACTGACACTGGTAAAATTAAAGTATTCAGTGATTAATGGTAGATTTCTAATATGGGAAAAAATCACCGGGGTGAAACCAAAAGGCTGGTCACTCCCACTGTTTCAATATTTTAAAGCAAATAACTTTGTTTTATAAGAACTAAAGAATGGAAGTTTGCCTTCTGAAGAATTGATAGAGATGTGTACAGAAAATAAACCATGGAAAATTCTGAACATATAAATTTATCCTCAACCTAGATGAAAAAAGAGGAGCACTTGTGCACCAGTGATTTGGGAATTATTATTCTGAACACTGCTCAGTGCAAAATATGTAACTGATGCCTAGTCTTTAAAGGAAGCTCAGTACCAACAGTTGTTGGTATTTGACTCTGGCAAGGTTCAGTGAGATTTCTGAACACTGATAGATCTGAATGCTGGAAATGTCAAGTCAATCATCTCTCGGTAGAAAAGGAACCCAGCATTCCAACTCACCGGATCCAGACAAAGTTATTTCCAAGTGTTGCCTATCAAAGCTGAAAGTTGATTTGATTTTAATTATGAATTATTTGGAAGACTAAAGACTAGAGATGGGCACGAACCAATAACAAACTGAAGTTCATCATGAACTTTGGCCAGTTTGTGAAGCAATGTTTAAAAACTGGAGAACTTCCATGAATTGTGGTGCATAGTAGTTTGTGAAAAGCAGAAAGCTGTTTGGTTCAAATGACTCAGAGCAGAAAGCAAGGTTTAAATTTTAAATGGCTCACGAACTGATATAAACTGGGTCAGTGTGCAAACCAACCTCCTGGCTTGTACGGGTTAGTGGTTTGGTTCATGGTGTAGCCATGAACCACAAACCGAACTGCAAAAATGTAGTTTGTGCCCATCCCTATTAAAAACTAAAGTACTGTTGAATGCTTTATTGACTGCAAAGGTGGCTCTTGTTTGGCACTGGAAAGCTGCACCCTGTTAATCTGGTACATTTTTGGCCCTGAACTGGCCCGGTTTATGTAGCCCTTTATTATTTGCTGCATCCATACAAATCCTTTTGATGGCGTCATACCCATGCATATGTTTGTTATATGCAGGGGCTTTTTTGGTAGCAGGAACTCCTTTGCATATTAGGCTACACCCCCCCCCCCCCCCGATGTAGCCAGAGGTGGTGCGAGCCCTGCAGGACGTGAACCAGTTCCGCAGGGCTTGCAAAACCACCCTCTTTCAGCTCGTTTTCAAGATAGAACCCGGCTAAACTGACTTCTTGCCATCTAACCATCTTATATATGACTGTGAATTGTAGCACCTTAATTATTAATTATTAACATATAACAGCTGTTTTATCTAATTTTATCCTAACTTATAATGGTAATTTAATTGTATTTTAATTTATCTTATTGTATTGTATTGATTGTATTTTATTGAAATCATGGTTGTTCCATGTCTGTGAGCTGCCCTGAGCCTGCCTTTGGCGGGGGAGGGCGGGATACAAAAATAAATTTACCTTACCCTACCTTAGCCAATCCTCAAAGAGCTTATAGGGTTCTTCGCACAGGGCCTACTGTAAGCTCTTGGAAGATTGGCTACATCAGGGGTGTGTGGCCTAACACGCCAAGCAGTTTCTGCTACAAAAGAAGCCCTGGTCATATGTATTCATATATAACGTGTTTGCAGTCCTGCTTTGGTAGTGTGTTGTGCAGCAGTGCCTTTCAATTAACCACTTAATTCATACCAGTAATGTTTCGGTGCCCGTGTTTTCCTGCAGTGGGGGCTGACAAGAACCTGTGGGAACAGAGGCCTCCTGCTGAAGGGGACTGAACTGACCCTTCCTTCCTAGCAGAGGAATGACAGACTGAGGTTCAGGACACTGCATGAAAACTGAAACTGTACAGAAGTTGATGTCTGGTGTGAGGAAAGAAGGAGACTCTGATTATTTCTTACAGGAATATTCACTGGAACTCCCCTACAAGAAACAAGGGCCACTAATTCAGGCTTTGTCCAATTCCTGAATCATTCATTTGCAATGATCAAGACCAGCCTCTCAACTCTGTTCTCAGCAGGGGATGAAGTTATCCATCCTGCCACGGTTGGAGGCCGGCTGCTTTTTCACCCCACACTTGAAGAATTCATTTTATTCGTTCTTCAGTGTTTACATCAGTTTGAACCCTTCCCCCTCCTGGCCACCCCTAGAAATGCACAAAACACCGACCGATTTCCCACTCACCTTAACGCCGCGCTCACGCTCCTCTTCTCAGCGGGGCCTTCTGTCTGATTTCACACTATCTGCCCCGGGGCTGCAACTAGCTTTGCCCTTTTTGCACAGCAAGCAGAAACCTCTAAAAACCAGCTTCTGTTTGCCGCACGAAAAAGGCAAAGTTAGTTGCTGCCCCGGGGCAGATAGTGTGAAATCAGACGGAAGGCCCGCTAAGAAGAAGAGCCTGAGAGCGGCGTAAGGCAAGTGGGGAATCGGTCACCATTCACAAGTAACAAGAGAAGAGGAAGCCCCAATATGAGGCATGGAAAGAACCCCCCCCCCCATTTTCTACTTCAAACTGCAGTGGAATCCAAGGGAAATGGCTACTCACCTCTAGGAAGGTCACCCCCACTAGGATCGCAGGAATAAGGAGGAGTAACACCTCCGCTGTCCCCCACATCGCTGCCAGGAGGAAGGGGAGCCGACTGATACGGGTACGGTACTGAAGGGATCACAACTATTGGAAAAAGCCAGGGAAGGATTGAGTCAGGTTTACAGTGCATTGAAGTCTACGCCTGTCCACACAAAGCACGTTGCCCACGGTGCCAAATTTAGGGTTGCCAGGTCCGGGTGGGGAGGGTGGGGCTTGGGGGCAGGAATGCCCTCAGCCAGTGGACTTAACCCTCCAAAGCAGCCACTTTCTCCAGGGGAGCTAACCGCCACAGTCTGGAGGTCAACTGTAATTCTAGGAGACCTCCAGGGCCCACCTGGAGACTGGCAAAACTATCTGTCATGCTGCTTGAGAAGGTATTTCCAGCCTTTCCCCCCAGCTTTACTCACGCCCACTCTTCAAGCAGAGAAGCAGCACTTACCATACCTCTGGCTCTGACAAGGGCAGCGATGAACAGAGGGGGAGGAGCAAACCCATTTCCTCCCTCACCCTGTATTCAGGCTGTTACAATGGACAGAATTAGAGCAGTTCTACAAACCTTGCCCTCTCCCCACCCCCATTAGAAAACCTACACAGCTTTTTGCCCCCAAAAGAAGGGAAAAAACCCATTTCTGACCCTTCAGTCAGACACTGCATTCAAAATGGCGGCCGATCAGTTTGCCTAGTCTCCAGTAACTCACAAGCCCTTTTGGTGGAGAAGATTGCAGGAGTCAACAGCTTCCCCTGAAATAAAGCAAGCTGACCCTTTTCACCTTGAAATGAAACGGGCGCCCAAGCAGTACAAATGAAGGGACTGGGTCCACAACACGGTTGGGCAAGCAACTGAGAGAGTAGCAGCCAGCCAAGCCATAGGGGGGGTTCCATGGCCAAAGAAGCACCGGCTGGATTGCCCGCTTCAGAGGTGCTGAGGCCAGGGTGGGAGAGAGACATGCTCAAGCACTGCTCCACTCCCTCCTTCCTTCCATAAAATACTACTCTCCCCCACCCACTGGAACTGACTTCACATGATGGGGGTGTGAGAAATGAGACTGCTGTCTGGGGCGGCTGAGCTACCGGACTGCAAGCAGGATTTTTTTCCATGCCTCTTCCCCATAACAAGGAACGATGGCTATTTGCTCAAACAGGTGGAAGCAAAGGTGAGCACCTGAGGCAAGAGCCGACCTCAGACATTAAGATCCGAACCTGCCACTGTCCGAGTTCTCTGCCAAGTTCACACTGGGGTGGGATTCAGGAAAGGAACTGGCTCTTGCCTACAATATGCCTAGAGCAGTTGAACAAGGCAGGAGTCAAGTGGCACCTTTAAGACCAACCAATTTTTATTTAGAACGTCAGCTTTCATGTGCTCTTAAGCACACTTCATCAGACAAGGGATCCAGCACAGTGAGCAAAGCCATATATAGCTGGTAGGCAGTGGCCCAGAATGCAGCATGGTACAAATTTAAGAACCGATGACACTGAAGTAAAATTATCTGGTAGGCAGTGATTTAGAATGTAAAATGCTACAATGACAATAATAAAATTAACAAATTGAGCAAACCTTTGATCTGAGTCGCATGAGCAGGTTAACACTGGGGGGAGGCAGGGCACTGCTCTATCCATCCCAACAGCCTGAGGTTTTGGTGTCTGTAGCATCTAGTTCCTTTCCCTAATTCTGGCTGGTGCACCAGCTATGGCTGTTCCACAACTGGCAAGAGATGACTGCCTGGACAAGTTCCAACTGCACCCAGGCTGAGCGGCGGCTGGTGCTTCGTAGGGCCATTCTTGAAGAGTGCCTTAATGCTTCAGTTGGTGCAAAGGATGGTAGCCAGGTATTTCTCACTAGTTTAGCATGGGCTGTCTGTCTGCTCTCAGATCCAATTACCACTGAACAGCCTGAGGCCAGAATGTTTAAAAGGCTGCTTGCTTCCATACAAATAAGCCTGGCAGCTAAGTTCTTCTGTAGAGGCCTGGCCTTTCTCTGTGTATCTCCACACTTACACCAAGGGGCAAGGTGAGGGGTGGAGTAAGAGACCAGGCCTGTTCCACAATACCCATCAACCATGCAACACTGGTAGAACAGATCAAAGGAAGTACTTCTCCACACAAAGAGTAATTAGTACCTAGGATACACTGCTGCAGGTGGCGACTACAAGCTTCAAGAGGGGATTGGATAAACATATGGAACAGAGGTTCATCAGTGGTTATTAGCCACAAGGAAACACCTCTGCCTGGGGCAGTGATGCTCTGTATCCTTGGTGCTTGGGGGGCGTCAGTGAGAGGGCTTTTGGAGTTCTGGTGGCACCTGAGGTTTGGCCACTGTGTGACACAGAGTGTTGGACTGGGTGGGCCATTGGCCTGATCCAACATGGCTTCTCTTATGTTCTAACTCACTCCACAAAACCACTGGTACCTGCATCTTGGGCAGCTGTAGACAACAACCCCAGAACACTGGATAATGGATTTTTTAAAACATATTTTTAATTTCCACCTTGCAGGGGAGTATTCTATGTTTTTTGATGATTTTTCTGTATTGATAATGTTCTTTACTGAGAGCTTAAAATAACAGCATTTTCATCACAGACAGTTTAATTGCAAACTGCCTCAGAATCTTCTTGGAATGAAGCATACAGAGATTCAAAAAAATTAAAACCCACTTTTATCTGAAAGCACCAGAGAACTATTTTAAATATCCATCCACTGGCACCACAGCTTTGGTTAACTAAATTTTGTGGGAAGGCACTCTCGAGAGAGGAATGGGGAAAACCATTCAGGTTTGCTATGAGAACTTCCTCCATGTATTGAAGAATTTGCTTTCCGTGGATTTTAATTCTGCCCCCAAGGAAGAGCGCCAACTCGGAAGACACAGGGTACCTAATTTTCTCATTAACCAGATTATTATACCTGTGGCTGCCTCACCCCCTTACGATTCCCGCAGTTCCGCAGTCACCTGTCTCCACGCTTCAAGACTATCAGAATTCAGGTGCAGAGAGAAACTGGTTTTGTTTTCAGGAGCACTTTAAAAGTTCATACCACATAATTGTGTTTGCCAATGACTTCTGCTTACTTTATTATAGCTTTTTCATTTTTTTTAAAAGCTGTGATTATTATGATTATTGAGGCAGAATTATAAGCGAGCCGAGGCCATTTCTGTCTTTCTGTATTCCAGTATATTAGTCTGAATTTGCTGGTAGGTTCTTTGCCCATAAGCTTTTGCACTTTTGCTGGCAGCCGAGGTGTAAAAACTAAAGCTTTGCCCTGTAGATGGACCTTTGGCCTGCATTCATATCTGACATTCCACAGCCTTCCAAGTGCCAGGCTCCAAAGCCAAAACATGCCTGCCTAGGTCTTTTTGACATCTCAGTTACTTAAAAAAGACAATGGGCAAAAGTTCATGCTAGCCAAGGTTCATCTTACCAACTTAGGATGGGTTGGTACATTTTTACTTGATTCCTATTGGCTGAAAAGAGTATAAAAAGGAGACGTTGGGTTTTGTTCAAGGCTGTTTGGCCAATAGCCCACCTAGACTGAGTGAGGTCTTGGTCCACAGTCCAGGAATATTCCTTGTTCTTTCTGACATGCACATTATATCAGATATTGGGATTTGTTATGGGGTATTGATATTGAGTATATGCTACTGAGCATTACTTGTGTGTGCTATTAGAATTAATAAATACTTCTAGTTAAGCAACTGTTCTGTGTTTCTCTCCCTCTGGAAGTCTGAGTTCCCTAGCCAGACTCTATCTGCCCACAGAAAAGAACCCTAATGGGGCAGAGGCCTGAACCCCTAAAATTCCCCTACAATTATCTCTTGCCTTGCCCATCTTTTAGATGGAAAGAAAAGGTCAGATTTTGCGTGCATTTACAGGAAGATAAAAGGTTTCCCCAAGAAAGTAGCAGCGCTAGAGTTCATTGTGCTTTTTGTGCACTTGGTCAGGTTCACAGCATCACAGCATCAACCCTGTGACCAAATTCAATGGTCACAATATGATTATATTGTTCAGGGGACAAAGTATACAACTTGGAATTGAGAAGGGCAGAGTTCAACGCCAAGAAAGGCAGCTGTACAAGTTTGAAGCCATCTTCCCATCCTTGCAAGAGGTACAGATCACCACCAAAAAAAGTGGGAAATTAATTACTGCAGGTTCGTTACTGACAGAGGAGACAGAAAATACGAAGGAACATGAGGCTGTTGCCGCAGTGACAAGGGAAGTCAGCAAATGACTATGAATGGCAATCTGTAAATATTTTGCAGAGATGAACAGATTCCTTCAGCTCAGCTCCAGTGAGGAATGTTTTCTTTCCTAACCCGGGGGAGGGGGGGGGGGCTTTGCTCCAACAAATTTCACAAAACTCTGATGAGCAGACCTCATGACTGAAGGGAAGATGTTGCTGCCTATTCCCTCAGCGCCCGTGGACAAAGGAAAGAAAAATCTTAAGTCCCACGGGTTAAGCATTTCTGACACAATGATGCGCAGGTGTTTTCCCTCACTTTCACCATGCATGTCCTTTGTCATTCTGCATTTATTTCCCTCCCTTCAGTGCTCAGTTTGCTTTCTGGTCACTGCTTCCCAGGGTTTTCTGAGAGTGCTTTTGTGCCAATTTGTCCCTTGTTTCACTTCCAAGCCAAAGATAACTTAAAAGTATACAGATCCCCTCAGATTTCCCCCTGCCCTTTTGCCACCCCAGAAGGTCACTCCCCTGCCCACACTGAGGTTGTTCCATTCTTTCTGCCATTCTCCCTACTTCATCAGTGTGCAAGCTCCATTCCCCCCAGTTCTTAAATGGTTTTAACAAGGGGCGTGAGTCTAGCAATATGAGACTATTGCTAGTCTTGGAATGCTGAATACAAAAATTAAAGAGGGTGGGGGAGTTTAAAAAGAGCTGTGTGAGGGTTAGTTCCCTGCTGGTACTGACTTGAAAGGGGAATCAGAAAGGAGGCAAATGGCAGCACCCTCAGTGCAAAAGAAAAAGAAAAAAGGGGATTTCAGGGCTGCATGCAAACATAAAATAAAGGGGGGGGATCATCAGCACAGAATGAAATTGACATGAGATGGAGAGAGAGAGGCAGAGAGGGACAGAGAGACTGACTGGGATGGAAAGCCTAAAGCTTTGAAAACCTTTTCCCCCTTAAAGCTTTAGTGAATTAAGGGGGGGGGGATTTGGGGGGGGCAGTTTGGCAATATCGGAAAGCCTAACATTAAAATGGTGACTGAGCCACATGGACCATCTGCAAATCACCAAATTTAAGAATCACTTGGAATCCATCCATTTGGAGGACAGAGTACAATCCACACAGAACAGGCTCTAAAAAAACTGCTAAGATCACAACCGGTGTGCAGGTTTAAATTAAAGAATTACAACGAGAAAACCACACAAATTTGCAAGGAAGAGCAAGAAATTAACGTTACTATGCAGCTGCACTACAGCACTGGCAAAAATACCCCCCCTTTTCCAATTTTGTGGTACGCGTCTAAAAGAGTTCCTCAGCACTTCTGTCAGAGGACTCCTCCCCCATACAAACTGAAGCCCTGTGCAAACATAGCGGAGTTGCAGCCAACTTTGCACAGATGCACACTGCCACCAATCACAGCTTGCAATGCCAGCGTCAGTGGGATCTGCTTTGTATTCTGTACACTCAAAATATTGTGTGACTTTCCCCCATTTTTCACAGTGGCCAATAACACAGTCGAGAACCCCCTGGTGCTCAGCAATATGGAAAGTGGGACTTCACAGCTGCTTGTCGGTTTTTTTAAAAAGTCTAGTCAGCTTCAACATGGGGTTTTCTCCCTTTGCCTGCACTCTCTTCTGTTCCCTTCCATTGAGCTAACACTAAAATGCATATACAAAACCTGAACCATGAGGGTTTAAACAGAAGGTGCTTGCTAGACGCTACTTTGCGGCTGTGATGGGGCAATTGTGTGATTATTATTTTTTTAAAAAACCTTTGGACCCCCCCCCCCCCCCCCGCACATCATAAATGACACCCTACCCTGATTTAGAAAAGTGCATTTTAAAAATTGTAGCTGCAGAATAAATACACTGGAGGAAAAACAGTGGTGTTAAGGCAGGCACAGAATCTGAAGTCAAGATTAAAGGTTACCTGCTCTAAAAATCTGCAGGAAGGTGTACATGCGTAATGCACCGATGAAATAGAAGCACTTTTGAAAGTAGTCTTTATGTGTCAAAGAACCTTAAAAATGTTGTTCAGGCTGGTTAAAAGGCACCTCAATTATATTTGCTTGTACTGCAGAAAGTGTACATTTTTTCATGCCATAGTTCCTTTCTATACTACACAGTATGCTTCTCAGCACAGTTCTGAAGGGATTTCTTTGTTGGTTTTTGTTCCTGTTTTAAAGTGCATGGATGAGTTTTTCCTGGGATCCTTGAATGGGGGGCATAGAAGCATGCGCTTACGGGACTTTAAAGAAAAATCCCCCCATGTTCACAACTGACACAAACACCAGAACAATCAAAGATATTGGGGAGCGCAAATCCATCCTGCGATTGTTTATCAGATCTCCCACGGATCTTCTTGCTCCAAGGAGCAACCTGATGTGGGAAGACTACAATTCAGTTGAAAAATTCACCCTAACAGGATTTTACTATCATCCCTATTTTGCTTAAGCATGCATATTAAGATCTGAATCTTGTTAAATCTAACAATGAAATCACTACAGCACCATCAAGTGGTTAACTCATTGGTGTGATGTACACACACGCAAAAAGTTGCAGATGAGGACCACAAAGCAAGCGGATATGCCACAGTTCAAGAGATCTGCACTCGTGTTTCTGCAATCTTAAATATAGTTAACATCTTTGGAGCAGAAGTTCACACTTGAATGGAAGCTGAAAGAAGATAGAAGATATTGCATTTATATCCCGCCCTCCACTCCGAATTTCAGAGTCTCAGAGCGGCTCACAATCTCCTTTATCTTCCTCCCCCACAGGCCACAACAGACACCCTGTGAGGTGGGTGGGGCTGAGAGGGCTCTCAGCAGCTGCCCTTTCAAGGACAGAGTGTCAGAGTGGCCTACAACTCCTTTCCCTTCCTCCACAGCAACAGACACCCTGTGAGGTAGATGAAGATATTGGATTTATATCCCGCCCTCCACTCCGAAGAGTCTCAGAGCAGCTCACAATCTCCTTTACCTTCCTCCCCCACAACAGACACCCTGTGAGGTAGATGAAGATATTGGATTTATATCCCACCCTCCACTCCGAAGAGTCTCAGAGCGGCTCACAATCTCCTTTCCCTTCCTCCCCCACAACAGACACCCTGTGAGGTAGATGAAGATATTGGATTTATATCCCGCCCTCCACTCCGAAGAGTCTCAGAGCAGCTCACAATCTCCTTTCCCTTCCTCCCCCACAACAGACACCCTGTGAGGTGGATGGGGCTGAGGGCTCTCACAGCAGCTGCCCTTTCAAGGACAACTTCTGCGAGAGCTATGGCTGACCCAAGGCCATTCCAGCAGGTGCAAGTGGAGGAGTGGGGAATCAAACCTGGTTCTTCCAGATAAGAGTCTGCACACTTAACCACTACACCAAACTGAAAGCTGGTGTGATGCAATGACTGGAGTTTGGGGACTAAGCAAAACTCAAATGGAAAAAGTCACATGCCAGATTTAGTCTACTGAATGGAGGAGGCTCGCCCAATCTTGGAAGTCAAGGAGGGTCAGTCCTAGTTAGTACTTGGATGGGAGACCAGCAAGGAAGTCCAGGTTCAAAACACAGAGGCAGGTAGTAGCAAACTACTTCTGAATATCTCTTGCCTTGAAAACCCTGGGGGGGGGTGGTCACAGTAAGTCAGCTCACTCTCCGCCATGACCATGGAGAAGACTGCTGGGGCTCTGAACCAAGCCTTTGGAAATGCAGCAGCCTGTGCCATGGTCAACTGCGGAAGGCTCGGCTGATGGCGGCACCTCACCCTTGCAAGGGTAGTAGACTGATCAGGTTGGTCTGCCTCTGGAGGCCTGAGGAGCCCACCTAATGGATGTTGCTGTGGAAAGTCCAGAGGAAGCTCTGCCAGCTGTGACAGACGGGCATCTCCTGGCATCCTTCACACCTCCCTTGAAAAGAATCCCAGCACTGGCAGAAGAACTGGCTGTATTAAAATGGGCT
Source organism: Heteronotia binoei (assembly GCF_032191835.1). Lineage (NCBI taxonomy): Eukaryota > Metazoa > Chordata > Lepidosauria > Squamata > Gekkonidae > Heteronotia > Heteronotia binoei. The sequence goes on from NC_083233.1 coordinate 10,866,477, forward strand.
AGTAGATGTCTGGTTGCGGGTGAGTAAGCTCAGGCTGAATCTGACCCTCAATGGAGGCCATGAGGTGGTGGTGGCAGCAGGCAAGAAATCAATGTTCTTTGCTACCACAACAATCACAGCCAGCACAGTTTCTTAGATTATTTAAGCAACTGGCAGCCCCTAGGAGGAAGTCCTCAAACATCAGTGATCTGAGTATTTAGCTGTGATGTTGCTGAATAGCTCTTCATCAACAGATCTCTCAGATTCATTCTAACTAGATGCAAAATTGAAGAAGTGATAGAACTATCTGTGACACCATCTAGTTACAATTGTATGGATCAGTTCAGTTTAGTTTCCTTGACAAGATTCTGGGAGTTGTGATGGCCACTTGTTTAGATCCACACCTTTCTTGGCTTGCAAAATCTTACAGGGGGACACCAGGTCACAAATGTCCCTCTAATGGAAGGGGTCTGAGTCCCGTGGACAAGGCGGTCATTACTCAAGAAGGCATCCTTAGATAAAAAGATCTTGGCTAATTACAGACCTCTTTTGGCCCTTCCCTTTTTAAGAAAAGGCTACTGAACAGCCAATGGCAGAGCAACTCCAAAAATATTTGGATGAGACATCTGCTTTTGACAGTTTTCAGTCTGGCTTCAAGGTTGGCTTCAGGACAGAAACAGCTCTAGTGGTACTGATGGACAACCTCTGTTTTCTGATGGTTAGAGGGAATGTGTCTCTTTTGTTCTAAGATCCATTGGCAGCCTTTGTTATGGTGGTCCATGCCACAGTGCTGAGGTACCTGGAAAGCGAGGTGATTCTGTGCAGAGCACTTGTCAAGTGTGCTCATTTCTGGACCACATTTTACTATGTAGAGAGCATGCCATCAGCTCTCCAGCTCTTCCCCATTATTTACAACCCAGAGGGCATGTAGCAAAAACATCTGGCCCTGGGATGTTTATACTAGAGGCTGGCCGCTGGTATCTCCAAGCCGCCTCCCACCCCTGGTTTCACACAGACAACTCTTATCTCTTCACAGACAAGTGTGAGGTTTGATGTTTTCAATAGCCTAAGATTCCTTAGTAATAAAATAGATAGTTGCTTAGTAACCTTTGAACCTATGACTCAAGTATGCATATGTAATGTAACCTTTGATGATATCCTATATAGCAACTTTGTAACTGTTGGGACTCCATTACTCCCAAGGCTTGTGTCTTTGGAAAAGCTCCTGAGTTTCTTACAATAACCTGTCTTTGATTTAAAACAAAAGAACTCTGTTATTGGGAAATATCAGCGATTGACATTTTGGGAGTAATCCCACCTGGGGACTTAACCAAAGTGGAAACTTTCTACCGTGATGGCGGAGAGGGCTCAAGATAACAGAGAGGCCCCTGACAACCCAGAACTGCCGGTTGGCGAGGATCAAGGCCCTGACACAGCCCCAAGGCAACCTCCGTGGCACATACTCGATGCCAGGAGGCCGGCTGGGAGAGGGTTCTCACTGCACATACAACGACTATTCATAACCCCAAAGGATTGGGGTCCCAGAAGGTCTACTAGCCTGATGAAGCACCCGCCCGGAGGGAAGTGATCTTAGCACTGCCCCCCACACACACACACAGATGGGGGACGACAGCAATCAAGGCACATCTGAGGCAAGCAGGGGTGACGGTCGAGAAGATCGGGGTACCGATCCGATCCCAGACGAGGAAGAGGAGGAACAAGATCCCGACCCACGGGACTTCCTCCAAATGATGAGGTTCGAAATAGTAGAGAACTCTCAGGGAGGAAATGCGAGCGAACAATGCCTTCATGACTCAAGAAGTGAGGAGGCAGCTCGATCAAGTGCTGCAACAACCAGCGCTGGTGTGTGTGTGGGGGGGACAACCATAACAGCCCCCACAACCCCAACCTCAGCAACCCCAACCACCACCACCGAGGCCAGTAGATTACGGTAGGGGCTGAGAGTCGGATGCCACCTTCGACGGGTACCCCGAAGAGGTGGAATATTTTTCGATACAAGCTAGCAGCTTCATGTACTACCGGGGCACACCTTCCCCGATGAGTTCAACCGAGTGGATTACTTAGGATCCGAACTGAAAGGGGCTGCCAAGAGATGGTACGTGAGCCTCCATGAAACCCGAAGCCAGGAGCTAGATACGAAGACCCCTTACAAGAGACCCGAGTGCTGACGACTCTGAGAAACCTACAACAGGGGCCCAGGCGGTAAAGAGTATGCAGCAGAGTTTTGGGCCAACACCACCAAAGTACGGGGCTGGAGTGAACAGATGAAAATTGAGCAGTTCCAGAGGGGCCAGAATGCAAGCGTGCTGGATTGAGCCCTCCAACAAGCTCGCCCTACTGGTGGGGTGGGTGCAACTGGCGGGAGAGGTAGAAGAAGATATTGGATTTATATCCCGCCCTCCACTCCGAAGAGTCTCAGAGCAGCTCACAATCTCCTTTCCCTCCCTCCCCCACAACAGACACCCTGTGAGGTTGATGAAGATATTGGATTTATATCCCGTCCTCCACTCCGAAGAGTCTCAGAGCGGCTCACAATCTCCTTTCCCTTCCTCCCCCACAACAGACACCCTGTGAGGTAGATGAAGATATTGGATTTATATCCCGCCCTCCACTCCGAAGAGTCTCAGAGCAGCTCACAATCTCCTTTCCCTCCCTCCCCCACAACAGACACCCTGTGAGGTAGATGAAGATATTGGATTTATATCCCGTCCTCCACTCCGAAGAGTCTCAGAGCGGCTCACAATCTCCTTTCCCTTCCTCCCCCACAACAGACACCCTGTGAGGTAGATGAAGATATTGGATTTATATCCCGCCCTCCACTCCGAAGAGTCTCAGAGCAGCTCACAATCTCCTTTCCCTCCCTCCCCCACAACAGACACCCTGTGAGGTGGGTGGGGCTGGAGAGGGCTCTCACAGCAGCTGCCCTTTCAAGGACAACCTCTGCCAGAGCTCTGGCTGACCCAAGGCCATGCCAGCAGGTGCAAGTGGAGGAGTAGGGAATCAAACCCGGTTCTCCCAGATAAGAGTCTGAACACTTAACCACTACACCAAACTGGCTCTCCAACCAGAGACCAACATGAAGAGAGTGGCTCCCCAGCGCCAACAGCAGCAAGGGAGTAAGGGGGGGACGTGAGTCTTGGCTGGGGGCAAAGGCGGAAGGGTGGAAGGCAGGCCAGTCCAGGGGAGCATCCAAACCACCCACCCCCCAGCACTGTTTTCGATGAGGAGACCCTAACCACATGGCTGCAAACTGCCCCGAGAGGCCTCGAGCCCCCCCGCCCCACTCTGAAGACAGCAGAGGGACGAGCGAAGGGCAGCTCGGCATCTGCAACCCCACGGGAAGAGGAGATCATCGTCATCGACAAACTGGGATTAGAATCCTGGGAAGAAGAGCCAGTGGGAAATGGGAGCGACCTGCACTGAGCAGTGCCGAGCAGAAGGTCGTGGAACTAACCTTTGATGATATCCTATATAGCAACTGTGTAACTGTTTGTACCCCATTACTCCCAAGCATTGTGTCCTCGGCAAAGCTCCTGAGTTTCTTACAATAAACCTATCTTTGATTTAAAACAAAAGAACTCTGTTATTGGGAAATATCGGCACTTGACAGCACTGTTGAGCTATCGGTGTGATAAAAATGACTGAAAGTAACAAAATGCTGCCATAAGGAGATGCTGAAGCATCCCCTTGGGAGATGACATGGGGGGACTGTCCCAAAGTTTTGAGTTTTATCTATGCTAGGCCCCTTAATGAGATCCTCCTGAGATCTGCAAGATATATCATTAACAGGCCACAAGATCATCAGCTGAATTGCTTCTAGCTTCAGGAATCTGGGGCCAAGATCATGAAAACATCAAAGAAAGGTGCTCACTCAAATTGCAACGGTCAAGGCTTCTACCTTATGACTACTGACTAGCAGCAACCCGAAATTCAAAGTAAAGAGGGCCAGTTTGGTGCAGTGGTTAGGAGCATGGACTCTAATCTGAGAGAACTGGGTTTGATTCCCCACTCCTTCACATTCACCAGCTGGTGTGACCTTGGGTCAATCACATGTTCTCTCAGAGCTGTTCTCTTAACAGCAGTTCTCAAAAGAGTTCTCTGAGCCCCATCTACTGCACAGGGTGTCTACTGTGGGGAAGAGAAGGGGAGGAGATTGCAAGCCACTCTGAGACTCCAAGTGAAGTCTTGGAGTATAAATCCAATCTCATCTTCTTCTAAATAAACTTATGCAAGGTTTTAAATGTATTTTCACCCAAAATGATGTCTGCCTGTGCCTTTTTTCCAGACTGATAGATGCATTCTGTGGAGTGATTTTTCCTTTACTGAAATGAGAATGGATTTGTTAAGAATTCCCTTCCTATGACCAGCTAGAAGGCACATTAATCCCCTCTTTGGAAACCAGAGGGCTTCAAACTCAGGCATGCCAATGGAAGAAGAAGAAGAAGAAGATGATGATGATATTGGATTTATATCCCGCCCTCCACTCCGAAGAGTCTCAGAGCGGCTCACAATCTCCTTTACCTTCCTCCCCACGACAGACACCCTGCGAGGTGGGTGGGGCTGAGAGGGCTCTCACAGCAGCTGCCCTTTCAAGGACAACCTCTGCCAGAGCTATGGCTGACCCAAGGCCATGCTAGCAGGTGCAAGTGGAGGAGTGGGGAATCAATCCCGGTTCTCCCAGATAAGAGTCCGCGCACTTAACCACTACACCAAACTGGCTCTCCAGTGGTTTCTGGATATGGTTTCTCTAAGAAAACAGCCTTTCCTTCATGCCAAGAATGAATGTTTTCATGCCATCCTCTTACTTTTTGAAGAAAGCAACTCTGTTAAGCCTCTGAATGCCAGTGCTGGGAGGCATCATCAGGGAAGGCCTTGGCCTCTAGGACATGTTTGTTGACCCTATGGAGCAACTGGTTGACCACTGTGTTAGACAGAGGAAGAAAAGATTGGATTTATACCCCACCCTTCACTACCTGAAAGAGCCTCAGAGCGGCTTACAGTCATCTTTCCCTTCCCCTCCCCACAATGGACACCCTGTGAGGTAGGTGGGGCTGAGAGAGTTCTCACAGAGTGTCTACTACCCTTTCAAGGACAGCTCTGCCAGAGCTCTGGCTGACCGAAGGCCATTCCAGCAGCTGCAAGTGGAGGAGTGGGGAATCAAATCTGGTCCTCCCAGTTAAGAGTCCGCCCACTTAACCACTACACCGAACTGGCTCTCTACACCAAACCGGCTGCTGGACTACATGGACCATTGGTTTGATCCAGCAGGACACTTCTTATGTTCAGTGTGCATCAACTGCTTTGGGTGCCATCTTGTATGATGTTGTTACCAGTCTTTTGGGTGAACTTAATTGACTTAGCAGACGCTATGGTTTAAATCAGGGATGTCAAACATGTTGCCCAGGGGCCAAATCAGGCCCCCGGAGGGCTTCTATCAGGCCCCCAAGCAACTGGCTTTCATCTGCTTCCTTCTTCCTCTCTCTTGCTTCCTTCTGCATCACAGCTTGCTTTGCAAGGCTAGCTCAATCGCACAGGAGCTACAGAACAAAGCCTCTATTTTCTCCATTGGCTGAGGCTCCTCCATTGGGGAGGAAGGGGGGGAGCACTTGCTTTCCCAGGTTCTCCCAATCACACAGCAGAGCTACTGAGCCAAGCCTCTCTTCCTTCTATTGGCTGAAGTTCCTCCCTCTCCTGGCCCCCTGGGGAAGGAAGGAACGAGCCAGAGCTTCCTTTGCCCAGTTCCCTGGATCTCATGGGAGAAGTACAAAGAAAGCTCCTTTAAGACCGAATGCTGTTTTAAATCTTTTTTAAAAAAATCTTTAATTATGTTTGTCTGTGTTCTTTAAAAAGTTTATATCTCTGCTACCTAATCTTAAATAGGTACACACGTGGCCCGGCCTGACAAGGTCTCATTTATGTCATATTTGGCTCTCATAACAAATGAGTTCAACACCCCTGGTTTAAATGAAAACAAGCTGTTTTGTGGGTTACTGGCAGAAGGACCTACGCCTCTTTCACCAAAGACAGCTAAGCAAAAGGAAGGGAGATGCCTGGTGTTTGCAATACTTAGATCCGAGTCGAGTAGTGCCTTGGAGACTAGCAAGATTTCTGGGATATAAAGCTTCTGAGAGTCGAAGCTCCCTTCTTCAGATACGAGTTGGAATGGAGATCCGCATCTTTATATCGCTGCCAGAAGGTGGGAAGGATGTTGCAAAGAAGGTACTCAGAGGCACAATGCCCACTGCAGTAAGCTTGCTTAGAACAGAGGGGAAAGCCTCGACTCCAATCAAGCCGATTACAATATGCACTCTCTCTTCGTATCCCGAGTTCCTTCTTTGCAGCACCCTCCCCGCTCACTTGATTGGGATAAAAAGATGTAGAGCTCCATTCCTCCTCCTATCTGACAAAGGGAGCTTTGACTCTTGAGAGCGCATGCCCTGGAAATCTTGAAGGTCTCTGTAAGGTGCTCCTGGACTCCAGTATAGCTGTTCTACTGCAAACCAACATGGCCACCCTCTGAAAGTATTTTGCAGTGTGAGGGTATGTCAATGACACTGGCCGCTGCCCCAACAATATCAGCAGATGGTGCAATTTCATTTCTGAAATGACATATTTGACTGTTATGGTCACCTCATTAAAAAAAAGTTAAAATCTTCATTTAGTGAAGCCATTTTCTACATTTGGGGGGGGGGGGGTGGAATTGCTGCATGTAGTATAGAAAAAGTTAGTTTAGTTTTTAACTACCATTACACTTGATCGTAGCCAAAAGGCCAAGAAGCAGTAGCAGCTGCTTCCTGGTTGGGAACTTGGCTTAGTCCAATTGGAACAGGCTTCCTCAGGAGGTGGTGGGCTCTCCTTCCTTGGAAGTTTTTAAACAGAGGCTGGATCTGACAGCAATGGATCTGGATCTGACAGCAATGAGGATCCTGTGCATTTAGGGGGAGATGTTTGTGAGTTTCCTGCATTGTGCAGGGGGTTGGACTAGATGACCCTGGAGGTCCCTTCCAACTCTATGATTCTATGAATCAAAGCTTGCTATATTAAATCAGAGCCTAAATTCCAGGGGCCCACTGGAAAAATCCTTGTTAATTGTACGAAGCCGGTTATTTTAAAAAGATTGGGCTATGCTAAAACTCAAAACAGACTGGAAATGCTCTCCTATTTACTTCCATTTATCTTATCAGAAAATGTCTGAATTACCTATATATCTCTTGTATTTAACAATTCCAAAATACTGATGTTCTTTCCTATTACTTAAATGCAAGGTGCTGCCTTCCACTGAGACGAAGAGCCGCTTCAGCCGAACCCCTTCTGAGAAATGCTTCTGTATTTATTGTAAGGCTCAAGCTGGCTCAATTGCCCTTCTCCCTTCTTACCTGTTCTCCCCCCCCCCCCCTTATATTTCACTTTGTAACTCATCTATTACTCCCTGGACTGATCACCTTCAGAATATTTCTGAACAAAAGAAGCTAAAGATATCATCGTCACGCAAGGTTTAAAAAATGCACATGTGACTTAGGCATTATATCTATCAAGTCACAAATCATTTCTAAAACATTCCGACGTATGGCTTGTAGGCTGTTAAGTTACAGGGAAAGGAAAGGAAATGCCATTACAGATTGCAGCAGTCTGAGCCCCAGAGGGAAGGCAAACAAACCAGAAAATGCCATAAGTACCCCCAATCATCATCTAATTAAACATGCAAAAACTGGCACAACAAACATTTGGTGAGCCACTTGCCAGCAGAGCTTTTCTTTTATTTTAACAGACTTCAAGAAAACAAGCCTCAGACAAGGAGCAAATCTGGAGTCCCGGGGCACGTAGCTGACATCAGTTCCACCCCAACAGGGAACCAAACACACCTGATAAAGGCTGCTTCAGCTCTCATTGGAAGAGAACCCCTTTGAACCACTCCCGTTGGGCAGATGAAGCAGGGAATTCCCTACCCATCCCTCAACAGCAGCCAATCCACTTTCTAGCACCCAGGAGATCAACTAGAAATTTGAGGGGGGCGGAGTCTTGATGCAAAACTGGTGCCTGTAGGCAAAGCAGCCACACACCCCCTCCAGCATCAGCTTAAGAGCCATCCTCCTTATCGCTAGGGAGGGGCCCACTGTGATGCTGCAGACACACAACAGGTCCCTCTTCTGGAAAACAAACATGCATCACAGAGGTCCATCAGCAGCTATAAGCCACCAGCTATAAATGGAACACTTTGAGGTGGTGATGCTGTATTCTTGGTGCTTGGGGGGCAACAGTGGAAGAAGAAGAAGAAGATGATATTGGATTTATATCCCGCCCTCCACTCCGAAGAGTCTCAGAGCGGCTCACAATCTCCTTTACCTTCCCCCCCCCCACAACAAACACCCTGTGAGGTGGGTGGGGCTGGAGAGGGCTCTCACAGCAGCTGCCCTTTCAAGGATAACCTCTGCCAGAGCTATGGCTGACCCAAGGCCATGCTAGCAGGTGCAAGTGGAGGAGTGGGGAATCAAACCCGGTTCTCCCAGATAAGAGCCTGCACACTTAACCACTACACCAAACTGGCTCTCCTAAGGCTTCTAGAGTTCTGGCCCTACTGGTAGAACTCCTGATGGCACCTGGGTTTTGGGCCACTGCTTGACACCAAGGGTTGGACTGGATGGGCCACTGGCCTGATCCAGCACAGCTTCTCTTATGTTCTTATGTTTGGGGCAGTGATGCCCTGTGTTCTTGGTGCCTGGGGGGCAACAAAGGGAGGGCTTCTGGAGTTCTGGCCCTATTGGTGGACCTTCTGATAGCACTTGGGTTTTGGCCACTATGTGACACAGAGTGATGGACTGGATGGGCCATTGGCCTGATCCAACATGGCGTCTCTTATGTTAATTTCTGCTGTAGCCAGATGGCATAAGGAGGATAAGACAAGCCAGCAACAGAGCTCTAAAAAACTTGGAGCCCAAGCTCCTGCTGAAAGGGGTGTAGATGCCAAACAGTCCTTTACAACCAGCAGGACTGCTTCATAGGCCAGTCTTGACTCAAAAGACAACGACTGCAGATTTATACCCCACCCTTCTCCCTGAATCAGAGACTCAGAGCGGCTTACAATCTCCTTTATCTTCCTCCCCCACAACAGACACCCTGCGAGGTGGGTGGGGCTGAGAGGGCTCTCACAGCAGCTGCCCTTTCAAGGACAGAGTCTCAGAGCGGCTCACAATCTCCTTTATCTTCCTCCCCCACAACAGACACCCTGTGAGGTGGGTGGGGCTGAGAGGGCTCTCACAGCAGCTGCTCTTTCAAAGACAGAGTGTCAGAGTGGCCTACAATCTCCTTTATCTTGCTCCCCCACAACAGACACCCTGTGAGGTGGGTGGGGCTGAGAGGGCTCTCACAGCAGCTGCCCTTTCAAGGACAACTCTTGTGAGAGCTATGGCTGACCCAAGGCCATTCCAGCAGGTGCAAGTGGAGGAGTGGGGAATCAACCCTGGTTCTCCCAGATAAGAATCCGCACACTTAACCACTTCCCCAAACTGGCTCTCCTTCTGCGTGTGTAGTGTGAGTAAGCCCATGCCCTGTCAGGACCAAACCGGAAGCCCTACCCTGCTACTCATTCTGTGGAAAGTACCCAGGCTCTGAGGATTCAGAAGACTTTCCCAAAGGCGGCTAAGAAAAAGCTGGGTGAGATTCTGGCTGTCCCTCTGTGGCCAGGTTTATCTGTGTTTATCTCCTCTGTCTCTCATGGACCCTGACCTTTCCACCTCCTAACTCCATGGAACCACAAACAGCTATGCTGAGAGAAGGTAACCTCCAAGATAAACGAGAGGAGCAGAAGATATCCCTGTAGCTCAGTTAAATAGACTTTTATAGGTCAAACCCTCTTCCTGCATCACCATGATGCTTGTCTCTACCTCCCCCCACCCCCAAAAACCCACATTTTGTTTCTGGGAAGTGCTACAAAGACCTTGGGCCACCAGGGGAGGGGAAGAGTCTGGCTCTTGGCGGGGGTGAGAATCTGCTTGTGAGGATGGATGCTAGCTTGATCTTTTAGAAGAGAAGCAAATGTTCTGGGGAGAGTTTTAAGGAGAAATGAAATAAGATCAGTATTCCACCTGGTCTTCCCATGGTCGAAGGGGACACCAAGATGGGCTGCACTCCATTCTGGGGGGGAGAGGCGGCCCCACTGACTTGAGAGGTAGCGGGCAGGCTGGAAGGAAAGGCAGCGCTTGGAGCCTGGTTGTCACAAGAAGAGTTTGAGATGACGGCAGAATTCAGCATGACCTGCAAGTCAAAAAGAGGCGGGGGAAAGGAGAGAAGATAACTGAGCACACATTGTGAGGATCTGGTGGGGGGTGGCAAAGTCACACACCCAGAGTGAAAATCCCTTCTGCTCAAGGAAATTCTCCAAGCCTTTGCTCAACAGTATTATGGGACTCTATGTTATTGCAAAAATTGTGCTTCAGTCCACTCTTTCCACTACCTTATAATCCTCCATCATCACGCCCTCAAGCTGTCTTTTGCTCTAAATGACAGAACTGAAACGAAGAGGGACAGATCAAAGCAAAGGGCTTCTTTATTTGGGAATTAATGCACTAAGGTCCTTTCAAAAATCTCAGCTAATCAATGGCAAGTGAAGGCATTCCCGTAACACAGCTCTCCATCAAAAGACCACTGTTCCCACAGGTTTGCACATTCTTAGGTGTTCCACTGAGAAAGGCGTGTGTTGTCCATGGCCTCAATTTCCTCATTACATGATATGTGTGACACAAGTTGGGTTGCGGGTCTCCTGACACCCCTCGCCTTCTTGTGTAGTGGGCAGCCTAGCATGTGTACACACCACAGAATATCAACACATTGTGGAGTACATCTCAAGGTTCTGGGCTCCTACCCTGTGGAACAGCCAGATGGAACCTGTAGGTTCTCTTTGTTTCCCAGGCATATAGTGCTCCATTTGAAACAGGATTGTGAAGAACATACCAGTTTTCCCGACTTGGAATGGCCCCAGGAGGTGCTATCTGGCCTGCTGGGCAAGCCTGTATGTATCCCATGAATGTACAGGTTTCCCCAACAGGCAAAATAGAAGAAGAAGATGATGAAGATATTGGATTTATATCCCGCCCTCCACTCCGAAGAGTCTCAGAGCGGCTCACAATCTCCTTTACCTTCCTCCTCCCACAACAGACACCCTGTGAGGGGGGTGGGGCTGGAGAGGGCTCTCACAGCAGCTGCCCTTTCAAGGACAACCTCTGCCAGAGCTATGGCTGACCCAAGGCCATGCTAGCAGGTGCAAGTGGAGGAGTGGGGAATCAAACCCGGATCTCCCTGATAAGAGTCCACACACTTAACCACTACACCAAACTGGCTCTCATCCAGTTTGAGTTCCTCCCCCAATACAATTCCAGGTCAGAAAAACAGATCAACCCTTTCTCTGCATGAATCGGGGCACCAAAACAAAGCCGGTACTGTGCAAGGGAAATACAAAGAATCCTCAACTTGCATCTGACTTTTCCATAGGTTGGGAACCCCTGACCTGATTTACGTACTCAGGAATGTACAAACCATGTATTATGTATAGGTGACATTTCACAATTCATTCTAACAGAGAAGTGCCTCTAGCCAGCCACACTTCCCAGGAAACTAGAAGCACATTTACCTTCTGGGAGTAACTGTACGAAGCAACTCCTTCTTGAGAAGAGACAGAACCTGTTCCCCCATCCTGGAGAGATTAGATACAGCATAGTTAGAAAGCAAAACCTCTACTGACTGTGGGTATCAGTCCTAAGAGGATATTAGAAAAAGGTGTTTGCAAGACTCTCCAAAAAGATGAAGATTCAAGATCAGAAGTTTAAGAGGCACAACTTCCAACCTGGTACCCATAAATATTTATTCAAGGGAAGAAAGATGCTTAACAGGTCCTGAATGTAAAAGCTCTGCTTTGGGAACACTGGCAATACAGCATGTTTTTGTGAGTTGGGCTGATTGCTATAAATGGGTCTCATACAGCTTTGCCTAAATTGTAGACAAAAACGACCTGATGTCTTTTTGATTGGTTATTCACCTGCACTGAAGCAGATCAGAGAGGAGTGCTCAGCACAAGAGCTACGAAAAAGAAGCCAGGGTGGTATTTTACAGAGAGCAAGACAACTTCTGTAGATATTAGGAAGCAACCATGCAGGATAAGCATGTGTGCACAGCCTAGCTGAGGCAGTATGTTTTGCTGGTTAGAGCTTCTGGGAGACAAGAATTCAAACCCTCCATCTGCCATGAACCTCACACGGTCTCAGCCACTGCAGCTGTGGAGATAACATAGGGAAGGGAGACTCGCATACATCAACCTGAACTCCTTGGAGGAAAGAGAAGGAGGAGGAGAAGGAGAAGAAGGAGGAGGAGGAGAAGATGATGATGATATTAGACTAATATCCCACCTTAGAGCGGTCACAATCTCCTTTACCTTCCTCCCCCACAACAAACACCCTGTGAGGTGGGTGGGGCTGAAAGAGCTTTCACAGCTGCCGCCCTTTCGAGGACAACTCCTGCAAGAGCTATGGCTGACCCAAGGCCACTCCAGCAGCTGCAAGTGGAGGAGTGGGGAATCAAACCCGGTTCTCCCAGATAAGAGTCCACACAGTTAACCACTAAACTGTTCAAAGCAAACAGAGGTTGTTCCTTGGATACCTGCCTTGTAGGAGTCCCTGTTAACCTCTTCTGCATGCTACATGACTATTCCTAAACTAAGCCTTATGAAGATTTCACTTCTCTCATCCAAAGCCCTGCGAGGTAGGTGGGGCTGGCTGAGAGAGCTCTGAATGAACTGCTCTTGAGAGAACAGCTCTAAAAGAACTGTGGCTGACCCAAGGTCACCCAGCTGGCTTCATGTGGAATCAAACTGGGTTCTCCAGATTAGAGTCCACCACTCTTAACCGATACACCAAACTGGTGTTTGATTAATCTGGCTCCCAATATGCTTCTGGGCATAATTCAAGGTTCCAATGTAGACCTACAAAGCCCTATATGGTTTGGAACCAGCACACCTGAAGAACTGCCTGCTCCCTTGAACCCACCCAAGTGAATGAACTTTTTATTGCGGTCATAGACCAATATAAAAATTATAATACATCCTGTAAAACCCCTCCTAAAATACATAAAATACAATAAAATACTTAAAACTTTTCCGCACCTATACAGGTCGGGGATAACTAAAATATAATTTAACCAATTTTAAAATCCAGAATCAGTTCAAATTAATATAAAATCCTTTAAATCCGAATATATAAAATCGTTTATAACCTAAAATTCAAACAGATCATACAAAACCTACCCTTTCTTGTTTCTTTGTATGGAACTTCACCAGGTAATGGCAGAATTTAGCTATCTGCCTATAGATGGACTTGCATCCACCAAAAGTTTCTCCAAACACGCCCCGTCGGCATCCGCTATTGGTTTGACTACAAACGGGGAAACAAGCCTGTCCCTATATGCTTGGTGGAATGGGCATCGAAAAAGCATATGAATCATCGACTCCACCTCTCCCATAGCACAAGAACAGCGTCGATCTTCATACGGAACTTTTCTATATTTCCCTTCTAACACTTTTGAGGGCATGGCTGCGCATCGAGCCAATGTAAAGGCTCTTCTGTGAGCTGGTACCTCCAAATAAGAAAAGTACTTGGCCACCCAACTGCTACAGTCATCTACGGAGGCCCAGTTTTGTGTGGCCATGCCTTCTGAAGTCAGTTGGGTGGCAAGCCTCGAGAGGGCCTTCTCCAGCCTCTGTAATGCTCTCCCCAGAGAGATCAGTCTGCCCCCTTCTGTTGCTGTCTGCCTCTTTGTTCCCTCTGACCTCCCCGTTCTTCCTGACCAGTGAGGTATCAGTTGCTGTTTTTATGACTTTGTATGCATTTTGGTCCCGTTTTTAATTGCTTTAATGAGATGTGTGTTTTGTTGGGGGTTGGTTTTAAATTGTGATCTTATTATATACACTTCAATCTGTTAGCCTCATTGGTGGCGTTTGTGAGGATAGAAGAAGAAGATGATGATATTGGATTTATATCCCGCCCTCCACTCCGAAGGGTCTCAGAGCGGCTCACAATCTCCTTTCCCTTCCTCCCCCCACAACAGACACCCTGTGAGGTGAGTGGGGCTGGAGAGGGCTCTCACAGCAGCTGCCCTTTCAAGGACAGAGTGTCAGAGCGGCTCACAATCTCCTTTCCCTTCCTCCCCCACAACAGACACCCTCTGAGGTGGGCGGGGCTGGAGAGGGCTCTCCCAGCAGCTGCCCTTTCAAGGACAACCTCTGCCAGAGCTATGGCTGACCCAAGGCCATGCTAGCAGGTGCAAGTGGAGGAGTGGGGAATCAAACCCGATTCTCCCAGATAAGAGTCCGCACACTTAACCACTACACCAAACTGGCAGGAGGGATATAAATTTTGTAAGTTAATAAAAAATTCCTACCTCATTGATTTATTTCTAGAGTTCCCTAACAATTCTACGGAACATCTCGACAAGCACTTACCAAGTTTGTTACAGCTTCAGCTGTAGTAAATACAGTTGGGGTATCACAGTCCGGATCTGGAAGACACAAATCAAAACGAGCTTGCACACACCAATATTAGTGTTTTTTCAAAAAATTCACACAATCCAACTGATGCAGAAATCAAGTCTACAACAGTTAGGTCTACAACATTGTTTTACTGACCTGGGGGGCTATACAAGTACTCCTCGTGATATTCCCCTAGGAAAGTAAAGGAAATGTCATGTTAGGCTTAAAGAAATTAGAACTTCCTTTTCATTTGATGTGAGAGATCTTGAGGAAGTGATTTGATTCTCAAAGGAAAAAAAAAACCCCAAATCTCATTTTCCCCATGGAATGGCATTATCCAAACTCTAGAGATTTTAGATTATGTTAAGGGGATTTGTGAAGAAGCGCCGTCTGCAAATTAGTACTTGATTAATCTGTAAATACAAGCTACAGGAAGAAATACAAGTGTCAACAGCTTCAGAGTACGCTAATCTACTGAAAGACAGAATTCTGCTTTGCGATGCAGTTTTTATGCCACCGATATACTTGACAGTGAAGCGGTTCTACTGCCATTCATCGAGTTTAATGGGCTGATGAGTGTGAATCTATAAGCTGTGTGTATATTTGCAGAATCAGAAAATTACATATGAGCACAAGATGAAGAAAAGGATTAGTCTATATTCAGTGCATTTGAACATGGGCCAATCCCCCTTTCTATCCTACCATCGACACTGTTTAATTGGCAAAAGGGTAGAGTGATACCTTTTGCCTTTACAGAGCCAGAACTTATCTTTAACACCTATCTAAACTATGAATCTTACACCATTCATTTCAACTGCACCACCTCAGGTTCATTCAGTTGCTCATCTTCTAACACTGCATATACCAATAAACGCCAACAGTGTCCTTCAGGAAAAACAGGCACAAATCTGACATCCAGAATCACAAAAAAAATGAAAAACCTGCAGGAGGCCATTTCAACCTCCCAGGACATTCAATGGGGGAACTCTCAAAGTAGCTGCTTTACTGCAAAGGAATTTCTAGAAACAGTCTGGAATGGGAGATTGCCAAATTACAAGTTGTTACAACACTCAGGACAATGGAACTTCCAGGGCTCGACAGAGATATCAGGTTCTTATCTCATTACGCATGCTAAGTCACTCAGTTCTCACATCTGTTTGTTCTCTTTTATTATCTGTAGGCTATTTTGTTGCTATTCACAAGTTTTACCAACTGCTTTAAGCCAATCTTAGCTATTCTTATTGCTCAGTTATTTATGCATCTTGACTCCAATTAGCCTTTCTTGGCAACTAACCCTCCCTCCGCACACATCTATATGTAATGGGGAGAGGAAGTCTCGTTTCAAGGCATGTGAAGAACTGTGCATGCCCACAAGAGCTTATACACAGAATTAAACTTTGTTGGTCTTAAAGGTGCCACTGGATTCAAACGTTGTACCATTTATTTCTGTTATGTCTGTCTCTTCACTTCCAGAACCCTTAAAAACTTTACGAAAGGAACTAAAATGGTGACACTGGGCCAATGCACCTTAAGGTATGGTGAAGTCCAGCTAATGAGTCATGCCCAACCACCAGCCCCAGATTAAACCCTGTGGAGGCCTCTCGGCAGTCAAAATCTTGGAGGCCCCTTTGCAAATTATCTCAAAGTCTGAGCACCCATCCTGCCACCTGCGGCCCCCATTGCAGCCTGCAGGCCCCTTCTCAAAAGCCCCTTTGACAAAGCTGCGGGGGAGAGGCAGAGAGAGGCAAACTTGGCAATGACTCCAGCAGCAGCCACACCAGGCAAACTGGGCAAAGAGTTGGCCTAATTGTTAATCCAGCTCTGCCAGCCACCTGAACATCAATGAGGCACTGCAAACAGCCTGGGGACCCGCGTTTCAGACATGAGAAAAGGCTTTTGCTTTGTTTAGCAGGCAAAGGATCCTGCAACTGCAGCCACTTGGAACCCTTACCATTGTCGCTGGGCTCATCCACTTCTTCCTCAGAGGAATTCAGAGCCGGCTTGTTAGACGGGATGGGAGTTGGACCCCTTCTGGCTACCCAGAATCCAGCAGGATCAGAAACTATTGGAGGCGGGTTGCCCTGATTCTGCGGAAGAAGTTGAGAGCTTTGTTAGCACTTGCAATTGGCAGGGCTCTCCTCGTGTGCTAAAACAAAAGGGGGAACTAGTAAACAAAGCGGGAAAAACAGCAGGAATGAAAGTAAAGAGTTTAACGGGACAGTTTCAGAGGGTGGCCACCTTGGTTTCCAGTAGAGCAGGGAGAGTCAATTCCAGCAGCACCTCAGAGATTTTCAGGATATGATCAAACTGCTCATAGAGCCAGTTTGGTGTAGCGGTTAAGTGTGCGGACTCTTATCTGGGAGAACCGGGTTTGATTCCCCACTCCTCCACTTGCATCTTCTGGAATGGCCTTGGGTCAGCCATAGCCCTGGCAGAGGTTGTCCTTCAAAGGACAGCTGCTGTGGGAGCCCTCTCCAGCCCCACCCACCTCACAGGGTGTCTGTTGTGAGGGAGGAAGGGAAAGGAGATTGTGAGCCACTCTGAGACTCTTCGGAGTGGAGGGCGGGATATAAATCCAGTATCTTCATCTACCTCACAGGGTGCCTGTTGTGGGGGAGGAAGGGAAAGGAGATTGTGAGCCGCTCTGAGACTCTTCGGAGTGGAGGGCGGGATATAAATCCAATATCTTCATCTACCTCACAGGGTGCCTGTTGTGGGGGAGGAAGGGAAAGGAGATTGTGAGCCGCTCTGAGACTTTTCGGAGTGGAGGGCGGGATATAAATCCAATATCATCATCATCTTCTTCTTCTTCAGATACAGCTAGAATGTGAGCCCACCTGTCCTCATATCTCTTGGAGGGTACAGCAAGATATAAGGGAAGGTAGACTCACACAGCAGTATCTGAAGAAGTGAGCCGTGACTCACAAAAGCTCCTCCCCTGCCACAGATTCTGTTAAGTCTTTAAGGTGCTGCTGGACTCTGGCTCCTTTCTACCACTGCAGAGAGATTCACAGGGTGACCCATCTTGAAAGGAGCAGCTGCAAAAGGGGCGAACTGATAAAAGAACAAGCTTCAGAATGGCAAAAACAGAATACCACTAGGCGACGCAGTGCCGGTCACCCAAAGCTGCAAGCAGCATTCCGCAACCGAAGGTCTAAAGCCTCCCTGTGCAGAACGAGCACCTTTATTTATCTATCTATCTATCTATCTATCTATCTATCTATCTATCTATCTATCTATCTATCTATCTATCTATCTATCTATCTATCTATCTATCTCTCTATCTATCTATCTATCTCTCTATCTATCTATCTATCTCTCTATCTCTCTATCTATCTATTTATTTTCAGATAATTTATACTCCACTCTTTCCCAAACAGGCCCAGGGCAGATAACAGTATTTTAAAAACAGTATAAAACAACAGTTAAAACCAATAAAAGTGAACAATACAGTTTGGCGACTCAGTTGGCCCCAGCATAATATACATCGTAATACACATGTGTAGGGATTGGCACTGAATCAACAGAGATCCATTTTCTCTCCCGCCCCACATTTGCAGGGAATAGAAGACACACACCACAACTGACTCCGCTATGATGTATGCTCACAGAGGAAACATGGCACAAGTTCAAAGCTTTTTGAAGCTTTGGGCACCTTTGGAACGCTGACACAAGTAGTGGGGGGGGGGGGGGGCACAACCACAAAATAGCCATCCTGGGAGGTGCAGCCACACACAAAGGAAGCCCAAGTGCACAGGACAAGGGAAGTAACTTTAAAAAGTACACTTGAAAGGGGAGCGAAAGAGAATAAAACCAACACAGCGGTGTAAGCTACCACCAAAACAAGGTTTATTTTAATTTGCACAGCCAATTTACAGGCATCTTATGCAGAAGGTCCCAGGTTCAATCCCTGGCACCTCCAGGAAGGATCAGGCGGTAGGTGATGTGAAACGCTTCTTTGTGCCGGAGACCCTGGAGAGCCACCGCCAGTATAACCAGACAAGGCAGACTTTGATGGACCAGTGCTCTGATTCAGTAGAGCTTAGCTTCATGTGCTATATGCTTAAACAAGGATTTCATCATCAATTCTGAACTGATCTGTCTACTGCTGTATATTATATGGAACAGATTTTAAGAGACAAACACATGTTCTTAAAAGCGCCCCTTTCTTGGCCCTTCCAGAGTTTGCAGGCTCTGTCCTCACACAGTGTTATCTGTAGAGGTCTCATTTCAGGGGTGACCAAATTTGCAACTTGGGAGCCACATGAGGCTCGTTCACACATATTGTGTGGCTCCTGGAGGTCAAGGAGGAACTTAATGCAGGCTTACTCTCAAGAAAGCATGCTTAGCATCAGGACCTCTATTAGCATCTGAGCACCGTCCCATAGGCAGGCAACTATTTCTACCATTTGTGAAGCAGGAAATGAGGGAAAAATAGGCAGGCTTGCAAGCTTTTCTTCTCCACCACAGAGGTCACCTGGAGACCTAGAATGGGGAAAGAGCACAAGAGCCAAGGGAGCCACTAGAAGGAGGGATGGAATTTAAAAGGTCAGTGCAGGGTTCCCCCTTCCTTCATAACTCCTGTAGGAGCTATATTTACTAACCTTGATTTTAAGGCAAAGAAAGATGCATAATGATGGAAACGGTGGTCAGTGATTTACATGGTATATGTGTGTTTTCTTCTCCCATTGGTGCCAAAAAATAATTCCCTAACCTTTCTCTATGCTGGTCTTATGGGGACTGTTAGTCCCAGCTTTTTTTTTTTTTTTTAAGTCTCCTTCTAGCATGGCCGTGTTGTAAAGTGCATACACAGGTATTTTATCTTTCTGTGCAAAGAAAGTATTGAGAGTTTTAATAAAGATGTTGTAATATTTGTTTACTTCCTGCGGAGCTCAAACACCTGAAGTTTATTCTATGCAGTTCTTACATTAAGCAA